>NW_021703773.1:23034247-23556705 GCF_005190385.1 Monodon monoceros
GGATTTTCTCTCCTGCTCGGAGGGTGTCTGCTAAACTGGGCCGCCTGCGGGACCCAGATTCCCCTGGCTTCCGGCCACTATGCAGTGGCAGAAATGCAAACTCAGTGTTCATACCTGGAAAATGGAACTGCCAATCCTTCAGTGTAAGACTTTGATGAGACCAGAGAGGTGTATCTCCCTATATCAACTGTGACGGTCCACATGATAAAGGGTTCTTTGTTATGTAACTATATTTGTGATGCTAACATCTTCTCATTAAATACATTAAATCATGACTTTTCTATCCTAGATACCCCATCCCCCCAAAACCTGGAGAAGTAAGAAAGAGGCAAATCTTATATCTAAAAGAAAATGATGTGGTAAGCATTACATAGGCATGAACAAAACAAAATTTCATTCATCTGGGTATTTAAATCAAAATTTGGTGGCGGTTGTCCAAGAGAGCACTAATTAGCTTTACTGGGTTCATTTGATATTAGAAATGTTTTTTTGGTTTTGTTGGTAGCTGAAATTGATAATTAGTTCCTGTTTCCTAAAGAAAAAACCTAACAATCTGAAATCCTTTAAGCATTCTGTACTAGCAAAACCACACGCTCAGCCTATCCAGAGTGCTATTTCCACAACAACGATTTGGTCTTTCTTGAACAGAGGTGGTTTGTGTTTAGGAAATTGCTAGGAAGCCTGTGTGGCAGGACTTTATGAGGCTGCAGGTTTTCAGTACATTGTGATACTCTCAGATTTAAAATACTGGCCAATCTCTTCTCGTCTCTTCCCTCAAAAGCTTCGTACTTTAAAAAGATAAACAATTCCAAAAATATTTTGCTTAATATCCAGCTCATCTGCCCTAATAAAAATTTTCCTTTGTTCAGTTAAAAGTTACACGCATGGGGATGAACCAACAGAGGCGCTGATTCTAACCTACGCAGTCCTACTGCTTAATTTTTCCACGGCATAGAAAGCATATTTAAGCAAAGAAACAAAAATATAGCAAGCATTTATGTCCCTGTGTGTGAAGCTGTCAGGAAGGCGTGGAAGTAAACAGACTTGATATTTAGTTCAGAATCGTTTCATATGTTATTGGGTATATGTAGCCTAAGAGATTAAAAAAAGAAAAGAAAAGCCTGATTTAAGGTCTACAGAAGAGATTTCTGAGATTGATTTATTTGGTTAAGAAATACTTTTCTTGAACCTGTTTTTAAAAATGATAACACTCAGTTATAACCACAGTATACGTATTGAAATGAGACCTCTTAACAGATGAAAATCTGATAGGTGCAACTAGTAAGATATAAAGTAGCAGGAGTTGAACCAAACTGTCAATTAAACATCTTGCATGGAGACTTCTTAATTCTTTGACTTGACAGAAAGGTTGGGAACAACGTGAAAGCCATTTATACTTTAACAATGAGAGGATTATTACTACTTAATGTTATTTCGGGGACAAACTGCCTACTACAAAATGCATCCTATAGGACGTGAACGTGATCTTGGCCACACCTTGTCATTACTGGTTTGCAGAATTATTTCCCTATCCTTTTCTGAAAACTATTCAACATAGAATTGAACGATAGCAACTCTGGCAAGAACCCTCCTATATACACAATGAAAAAATAGTTCTGAGCTCTGCAAGCGATAACACAAGTGTCACACTTCTTTTCACAGCCACTGAAAGGCAGGGGTTGGTCTGGCTAAGGTCACAGGATTTTATAGTGGCTTTAGTATTTAGAGCTGTGGCACAATTAGCGGGAATTTCACTATCTTTGCTGGGATGGGTTTTATCCTGTCTTACAAACTACCTGCCACATGGGAAAATCTCAACCTGGACTTAAATGAAATGGAAAACTTGACCATGGGACTCTGGCAGACCTGCGTCACCCAAGAGGAAGTGGGGATGCAATTCTATCCTGGCTTAGCCCGCTGAGCTCAGGATCTCCAGGATTTTAATGCTCCTCTCAAACGGCCTGGGATTCCTGGGCCTGCTGGTCTCGGGGTTTGGCCTGGACTGCTTGAGAATTGGAGAGAGACAGCAGGATGTCAAGAAGCAGCTGTTAATCCTGGGAGGAATTCTGTTCTGGACAGCAGGCGTCACAGCCCTTGTTCCTGTCTCTTGGGTCGCCCACAGGACAGTCCAGGAGTTCTGGGATGAGACCATCCCCGAGATTGTGCCCAGGTGGGAGTTTGGGGAGGCCCTCTTTATCGGCTGGTTTGCTGGATTTTCTCTCCTGCTCGGAGGGTGTCTGCTAAACTGGGCCGCCTGGGCCCTGGCTTCCGGCCACTATGCAGTGGCAGAAACGCCGCCACACCGTCTACACCTGGAGATGAAAACCACTCACCTGAAACTAAGCCAGAAGGGATCAGCGGTGCCCTCAGATGATTTGGTAGGATTTCCTGTTACACAGTAACCCATTCACTATGCTTTCGATTTTCTAAAATGCATTTTCCCTTCACTTCTGAAACTGTCATTTCTTTCTAAGATGGTAAACCACTTTTATCTTCTACTCTGAGACCAAAACCAATCAAGACTTACCAGTAATCATACTCATTACTGGGGATGAGTTTTCTCAGTTTTAAAATAGATTCAGTGATTGCACAGAACCGGTAAATAAAACATTGTGTTAGTACCTACACATCTTCTGAAGGTGTTATTTAATAAAGATGAATCATTCGGCAATTGGAAATGTTACTGCTGATCATTGACTTCTTTCAAGTGTTTAAGATCACCTATTACACTGAAACTTAAGTCTGGCTGCTTATTTTTTTTAAAAGGTATGACATCTGATTATATTTTAAAAAATTGCTGGCTCTCTGAAAGCTTGAGAGGTGCGCATCGGGGACACATCATCTCTTTTTAAATTGGAGACCTCAGTGCCTCTATGGAGACTCTTCCGCTCATTCACGTCTTCCTTACTGTGTCAGAAGCAGAGGAGGGCGGTCCTGTGTTTTAAAGATTCATGTAAAATCTACCGCACCGACGTCCTTTTGCTTGTGTCCTGTGCTCTGTAGTAGATGCTGCAGCCACAAGGCGACTGTGGGTCGGGACTGGGGGGCGTGGGCAGACCCCCTACCCCCTTTAAAGAAAACCAGCAATATATATGGTCCAACCAAGAACTATTCACAGCAAGCTGCTGGCTTGGGGAATTTTTTTTTTTTTAATTTATTTATTTTATTATTTTATTTTGTTGGTTTTTGGCTGCATTGGGTCTTCGTTGCTGTGCGCGGGCTTTCTCTAGTTGCGGCGAGCGGGGGCTACTCTTCGTTGAGGTGCGCGGGCTTCTCATTGCGGTGGCTTCCCTTGTTGCAGAGCACGGGCTCTAGGCGCTTGGGCTTCAGTTGTTGTGGCACGGGGGCTCAGCAGTTGTGGCTCACGGGCTCTAGAGCGCAGGCTCAGTAGTTGTGGTGCACAGGCTTAGTTGCTCCGCAGCTCGTGGGATCTTCCTGGACCAGGGCTCGAACCCGTGTCCCCTACATTGGCAGGTGGATTCTTAACCACTGCACCACCAGGGAAGCCACCAAACTTGGGGAATTCTTCATGAAAGATTTTATATTTGTTTGGTATATAGTTCAAGTAAACTTTTGTGTTTGCGCCAGTCAGGGAAATTCACTGAACAATAAATGACACTGAAATAAAGTATTAGGTAATATGTATCTTTGTTTTAAAAAGAAAACACTGAATTTTTTTCCACCCACAAACACATGAAAAGTGCAGAAACCAGAGTTAATCTATGTGATGTATTTGCATACTTTTACAAACAAGACAAATTAAAACAGAAACATATTCAGAATTTAACCTGATTAAATATTTAGTTCAGTCCTGAGCTTTTGATATTTAATACAATATAAAGTAATAGCAAAAAAAGATTTTAAATTTATTTGATTTGCATGCTACAGAGATCCAGCTAAACTTTGTTCATTTGGCTAGCAATATTCTTTTTGTACCTGTAACACTTAGATTCTGATATACAAAATTGTAATAACATACTGATAATTCAAACTTGAGAACTAAATATTACATTCTTTTTACCCTGTGAAGAATAAATTCTACCTTTAAAAAATAGTACTTATAATATTAAAATTCATGTTGTCCATATGGTTTTGTGAGCAAGTTATTAAAATGTTTTGTCACTGTGAATCATTTGGGTTAGTACAAATATGACAGGATTGTTAAAAGCTGCCTATAAATACATAACACTATTGCTGATTTTTAAAGAGTGAAAAAGGATTATATTAAGTTTGTCTCTCATGTTAGAAATGAGCAAATGCTGTAAAATGAAACCAAAAGCATCTTGGTCACAACTGCTAACTACCAGCCTGAGACAGATTTTATTCTTTTATGCTTGTCTGAAACTCTTTGTCGTACAAAAAGTTAACAGCTAATCTGATGGAATTTATAAAGCTGTAAATATTCCAATATAGCCCCTTCTGTGTCAAACATTTAAGATGGCCAGAACCGAACTATATATTAAACAGAACATAAATAAGACCGTAAATAAATAAATGAAGAAAACAAAATCGTACGGTACAACCACATATAATCCTATAAACATTTTCATGGTCAAACTAAGAAGCTGAAAACAGCTGACCTTCATTTAACTCTACATTAAATAAACTTCTGTTTTTCACATTTGACCTCGACAAGGATGAACGGTGCTCTTCCTCCAGTTCTCCTTGGTCACCTAACAGGATGAACTGGGCCGCCTGCAAGGACTGTGCTCAGTCAATTCACGAGGCTGGTTTTTGTTCAAAGTAGTGTCACGTCCAGTTATTCCTTCAAAGACTTTTGTATATAAATGGTGGGACACTTAGGAAAAAGTCATTACAGTTCTAGGCTCAGAAATGGCTTGATCTGAATTTTGATTCTGATAAAATGAACCTTCCAAAACATGTGTAATTACTTTCAAATAAATATTCTTACCAACGAGGACTCTAGCTTAGGAATAGAACTTGTGTTTCTTTTTTTTAAGGGGCCCATTCCTTTAAGATGATGTTTTCATCTCTAAAAAAAAAAAAATGATTTCACTTGTTACATAAGATGGCTCACCAAACACTGCCTCTTCCAGTATTACAGACCAAGTAACATGCATGATTTAATTTGCATAAAACGATTTCTTTTAAAAGCCTTTTATGCTGGCAGAGCTAACCTGGGGATTTGTTTCTTTTAAGAAGTGCTTGGGTTGGGTAAGCTAAAATTCTCCACTGGAGGAAACTTTAGTCAGTTTCCATCTTGTTTGTCTGGAATATATATTTATTTATATTTTACAAATGACTCAGCTTTTACTTCAAATTAATAATCTCCCCAGGCACTCTCTTCTCTTTGCCTCCCAACTCCTTACCACAAGTTACAGATAGGATTCCGTAAAAATGACAGCTGCAAAGTAATGTCTAGTAAATGTTAGAGATCTGTTTACTGAAGTATTTAAAAATTTTTTGGCAATCTTGATTCAATCGAGGTACCCTTTCCTCTGTTCCTGGTTTCAGCAAGTGATGCTAATGTGTTTCCCTCCACAGTACCAGCACTGTGTGTCCTCAGCACCCTGGGCCCCTCCCTTCACCCACTTGGTACCATCCTCACACCTAGGACGAAGCATGACTGGTGCAAGCCAGACACTCACATCTGGACACTGACGCACAGCCAGGCTGAGTGAGAAGCAGCATCGCTCACTGACGTGCTGACTTTAGTGTATTTGAGGCGGACTGGCTTTCTGCTTTCATCTCCCCGCCCTTAAAGTCCTAAATCACGGGGTCTGTAGTGTGGCTGGAGCACTGCTCCTTTGCATTCTTGCCTTCCTGCACTCAGCGTTTTGTTTTTGTTTTCTTTAGACAAATAGACAAGGACAAAAAAAGGCAGTTGTTTTAAGGAAACAAAGTGTTCCGACAGGGGTGACGGAAATGAACGCAGCACCTGTTTCAGGTGGACCCGGGACTCTGCGCTGAAGCTCACGCTCAAGTTCAACCTCACGCCGAACGAGCTGCCCTCTGGCACCAAGTATCGCCTGGCGCCACTGCCGGCTTCATAGTCGCCCATGGGAAAACAAAGGAAAAGCGAAAACCGCGTGCTGCTCAGCTGAGTTATTTCTCCACAGCCGGTTCAATAGGATACGTGCTGGGTCCCGCCTCTATTCCATTTTTACCAAATAAAGCCCATTGGCAATACACGTATACTGTACATCTGTGTACCAGATGATCCTGTTTTGGTTATCTGATTTTTTTTTTCTTTTTTTAAACATGTAAGAATTACATTCAAGGTACTTTACAAATTAACATGTTGAAAAATCTGATGTGAAATAAAAGCTCTTTAAGAATTGACAGTTATATTACAAAAAACCCCCCAAAACAAAAAACAAAACCCCAAACGAGAAAACGTTCAGTCTTTTGCCCTCCCTAAGAAATGAAGAGGTGAAAACACGATCTCGTCAGCGATGTGATCAGACGTCATCAGCCGGCAGGGACGGGATGCTTATCTTTGCTCTGGTGAAGTAGGCAATCTTCTCCCTACAGCCGGGGTGAGAAATACACCGACTTCAATAGGATGTTGAAAATGCTCTATGCCCGTTAAAAATAGTCCCAAGAACGCCAGCGCTGGCTCCACAGGCCCAGATGGGAGATCTTGTCCTTAGCTAGAGCTCCATTTAAAATCAAGACTGTCTTCGCCTTTTTACGGAAGGACATAAAGGAGAACGGCAGCTCTGACCCACGGTAACCACCGGTCGACACAGGCATTTCCAACCTCAGACAGGTTTTAAACCGCTGGGGCGGGGGTGTGGAGGGAGCGTGTCAGTCTAGGTCTGAGCATTTCTAGACCAGGGAGTAGAGGATTCTAGGGGCCAGAATCCTCACAGGAAAGTACACGATCCGGGAAGAATTCTTTAAACTCAGTACCATGCTAAGGTAAGGGCACGATAATGAGCGATGGATACCAGGGCTCAGATGAGGCAAGAGAAGGAGCCTGACCGTCTTAAAGGCAGATCTGCCGCATCCTGACGCGGGGATAAGTGGAAACAACCTGAGAGGGAGAGGCTGAGAAAGAAGGGGCGGGAGGGTTTTCAGAGCTTAGCAGAGTGTCAAGAAAGTAAGGTTTTAGGGTTGTAGAGCCGCCAAGGGCAGGACCAGTACGTCTAGCCTCTAAGAAGCCTTCACATCGAACAGTCTCCCCTCAACACAGGCTGCTGAGGGGCTTCCCCACGTGGGGCCACACTGGAAGCCCTAAGGAGGAATAAAGCACTGGCCCTCCTTCGATAAACTGGGGGTGAGATGGTGCGGGAGCGTGGGGTTATGATGCAAGAACTGAGGCGGAAAAGCTCTACCTCTAAGGAAAGGAGAGAGAAGGAGGGAAGCATGAAAACCCTGGGCAAGGTGGAAGGAGAGTTATTTTTGTGCTACAGCGTCCTTTCCGTTTGCTCAATTCTATGAGATAAAATTAAGAATTAAAGGGGCGAGTGAAAGTAGTCACGATGTCACTGAAGGCAGAACCTGAAACTGGGGTCTTTGCTTCATCACTTCCCGCAAGCGAATTACTTTGGCTCACGCGGTGCTTTTTAAACACACAAACTAGCTGTAAGTGTCTACGCTTGAGATGTTTCACATAAAATTCCTGGTTTCTACCTTCCCTCGGCAAATCGGAAGAGCAGGGAGCCCTGGGCTTTGAGAGAGCAGCTCAGGGAGAGTGTCCCAGGCCTCGGCGCGCTTCCAGAGCAGCTGCCGTATCCCGGTCCATCTCCCTCTCCTTCATCACCTGTCTGGTGATAGGCTTGGCTTTGGGTGCTAAGCGAGTGTTTATAAACATTTATTTCGGGTTTTAGCAGCAGCTGAGGTTGGATGACTTCTCCTCTGGACAGTGTTTCTTGCACCAAAGGCACGAGAGGATTCCCCGCACCACCCTGCAGTTCTAGAAATCCAAGGAGCAGTATCCTCTGAAAGTTACAAGAGCGACCCTGGAGCTGAATGGAGACAGGAAAAAGCTGACTCTTTACTATAAGCCATCACGTTAAAGAGAGTCTGAGCCTGCCATGACCCGTCTCCTTCCCCCGCACCCGACTCACTCAGGACAGCAGGAACTCCCACTGCGTCCTCTGGCACCAAACCCATCCCTTCCTAACGAGCCCTCTCCACCCCATATCGTCAGACATGCTCCTTGGGCTTCTACCTCTTCAGCCAAGAGCCTCCTACAGACTCCTCCACAGCACGCGCACACACACACACACACACACACACACACACACACACACACACACACACCACAGACCAATAAAACCACACCTCTCCCGTTGCCCCCCTCTCACTTGACTGAAACTGTCACAGGATGGTCACCAGGGGCCCCCAGCCTGGGGAGTGTCTCAATCCTCTTTGCTGTTGCCTTTGACAGCACCTGTCACCCTCCCCGCTCAGCTCCAGGACCACGCTCCCCAGTTCTCCTTCTAGCTCGCTGGCCACTCCTTCTTAGTCTCGACAGTCTCCTGTCCTGGTCACCTTCTCACACTTTCCAGGATGTCAGACCCACGTTTGTTGTGGAACCACCACATGTGAGACGAAGACTCCCATTTTTATCTCCCATCTGATCCTTAATCCTGGCTTCAGATTTTTATTTCTACTTATCTACTGACCATAGCTTCCCAAGCTGGCCTACGGGAACTGGTAGGCTGGTATGTCCAAAAGCAGAACTCTCCCCGCCCCCTAGCACCCCTCCGTCTGCCCACCTCCCGTCACCCTCCTATCGCCTGCCTGGCCTCCCCTTTCCAGGGTCTGCCCGGCCGCTCTCCACAATGCCTCTAACGCCCTCACTCACTCCTGCGCTTGGAGACCCCTGCTGGTCCCCCACCATTCAAAGCCAGCGCTGGAAGCTTCGACACAGCACACGGGGCCTTGTGCGGTCGACAGGCTCACCCACTGGCTCTGACCTTTAAGGCTCTGTGCCTCTGTCCCTGCCCCGATGCCCTTTCCAAAACCACCACCCCTGGTGCCTGACACACGCGTACCCATTCTTCTACCCTGTACGGCCTCTTAGACTCCCGTGCGCTCCTGCAGGCCCAGCGTCTGCCCTCACGGGACCCCGCCTGGCCTTCAGGGGGCTCCTTCCGCATGGCACTGCCCACCCTCCTCACACAGACCGGAGCCTCCGTAAGGCCAGGGGCGCTTGCCCTTCTCTGGGTGCCCGGGCCCAGCCCCGTGCATGGCTCACGGGGCCTGAGGAACAGTCCAGGGAGGGAACAGCAAAACCCCGAAGACAGGTGAATTTTCTGTACCTTTTTGTTTTCTGCGTTAAGATTTCTCAATGAGATGTCTAACTGCTTCTAAGAGCTGGGGACACCCCGGGTCCCCGGGGAGCCGGGCTCAAACGGAGTCAGGACTGTGGCCGGCAGGGTCTATGAGCTCAGGGAAACACACACATCAAACCGGAAGCAGAGGGCGTGGTGTCCCACATCCTAACACGTGTCACCTGCCAGCCACCCTGCGGTGCAGGCCTGCGTGATTCGGAGACAGCCCCGCACGTCCCACAGGCGCTCACCTGAAGGACTGCACCTGCCGGGGCACCTTCCGGCTCTGCTCCCGAAGCCGGCACACGTCCTTGGACACCTGCCTCATTAGCTTCTCTGCGTTCAGGTCTTGCTTCTGCTCTTCTTTGGACTGTTCGGCCTGGTAAGGAAATGAAAACACAGAGCCCCCCAGAACATTAATTAGAGATTCCCAAAGGTGTGCTCTAAGGCTTGAAAGACGCCGGGCTCAGGTCAGGAGGCCAGCCCAGCAGGACGACACCCATGCGTCCACCTCATGCCCACAGGGAGCAGCTACTGGGTCGGGGCAAGTGTGTGTTAATGCATTTTAAAAATCTTACCACATAGGCAATGTGGGATCATCTTGTTACATCTGGAACACCTGGTAACTGCCCCCCTCTCCACCCACCAAAAGAGAAATTAAAAACTACTTACAGCACCATGTCCAAGAAATATCTACTGTTAACATTTTGGAGAATACACTTTCAACCTCTTATTCATCTTTTCAACCCCTTTTTTTTTTCCATCTTAGACCTTTTAAAAGCTGTTTACTGAAGTAGAATTGACATACCAAAAAAGTGCACACAGACGCGTGTGCAGCTCAAAGAGCTTTTTACAAAGTGATACCCTTCTCAAAACTACCAGACTGTAAACATCTCAGGGAGGGGACAGAACACATCCCAGCCTGTAAGTTTCCACAGAGGCTTCTACTCCCAGGAGGACGTGTTGTGAGTTGCGCTCAGCCCTTGGCAGGGAGGGGCGGGCGTGTGTATTGGGAGGGGACACTATTAATTTGAGTCAGGGGTTGGGGAGACTCCACTCATTTGGGCACCTTCTCCCCATGACCTCCCAAGTGGGGCGCTACGGTAACAGAATTTCCTGCTCAGTGGAGGCCACTGGTCATGGTGGGGCAGCTGGACCTGTGAAGGAAATGGGTGAGGAAATTTAGAATACTGGTGGTTTGCAGCTTCAAGTCTTACAAGACAGATCAGCTCGGGATCAGAACTAAGTAGTCGGCACAAAGAGATGGAAGGAAAAGTGGCTTTGCTGACGGTGGTGCCTGTAGCCTGCAGCAAGCTGATGGTCCCATCACTGGGACCCTTCTGCACGTGAAAAAGCCGACTGCTGTGCTTGTGTTGTTAACACAGGCAGCTATAAACTTCAGAGTAAAGAGCAAGGTCTTCCGGCTTAAGAGACAAGACAAAGACAAGAACCAGTCTGACTGGTTCACAGCCGAACGGATACAAACAGCAATTCTACTACTAGAACTCTATTCGTGCTTCGGAAACGCTACTGAAACAAGAAAGGTGTCCCAAAATGTATAGGAGTGTTCACTTCCACAGTCCATGACTGAAATTTGGGAAACTATCATTAGTAGAGTAATGAAATAGTTATGATATATTTATGATTAAATGAACATGATATGATATATTCATAATGTGTATTACAAATGCCTTAAAACAATCAATTTCAGCAACATACACAAATATGGAAAGCTGTTCATCTTACATGACTAGAATTAAGTGGGGAAAAAAATAAGTGTGGAACAGTATGTCTTCAGACCCTAGTTTTCTGTAACTCTTCCAAACACTGACACATATACATGGCATAAAAAAGAGCTGGAAGGACATATAACAGTCAACAGAGGTCATCCCTGGGGAGTGGGACTCAGGGGCACTTCTATCAATACTTTTTGCTTTATATACTTCTGCATTATTTGGCTTTGTTACAACATGTTAATTTTTTAACTAAAAAAAACTTTCTAAATTTTAAAATATTCTCAACACACAAAGTGCACTAAACTCAGTTTAAATTTGAAAGCAAAAATGCTTGTGGCACTTTTAGGAAAGATGACATTTTACAAAAACTATTTATTCAGCCAAGTACTGATGAAGATTCAGTTATACTCACACCACTCTATGGAAAGCTAAACAGACTACAATGGGGCATAACCTAGTTAGTACTTTGCTGATAATACTCTACTGCAGTAACTTCTGATTTTTTTCACCACAAAGGCTCCCTTTTCCAGATATTTTTTACTGCTCCCCTTTCCTCTCCTTGTTTTGAACGATTTTGTTTAGAAAAGTGGCCTATATTTAAGTAGCAGTTCTTTCTTGATTATTTTGGAATTGATGAGATAGGTGAGCTGTCACTCGGAGCTTCTGAATTTGTGTAATTCAAATTCAAAGGGGACAGATGTGATATTTTAGTTACTTTGTGAAGTCTTACCTTCAGCGAACGGATGATTTTTCACTAGGCGCCAGGTTGGAAACTACTGACTTAGCAGACACAAAGAAATGACTTCTACCATGATGTGGTACATCCAACTAGGAAACTAGTAATTCTACTGAAATATTGCTGCTGTTCTAATTTTGGGGAACTTATAAGATGAACAAACCAATCTTAAAATGGCCATCTCCTTACTGACTTGAACAAACGGAGAGATCAGGAAAAACCAACGAAGGAAGGTACATGCCGGATATACTTAGGGGACAAAACCTGGCCCGGTTTCCCCAAGAAAGCGTATTTTACTAGATCAGAGATGCAACAGGCCCCCGGGATCCTGTTCAGTATTTTGTTCCCTTCCATATGAATGGGAGTGTGAGGCCTATTTTATCCCCTGTACACACTATTAAGATGGTCCCTCCAAGTAGCCTGCTGGCTGCTGCTGTTTCCAACTACCAGCATTTATGTGGTGGCTGCAGAGTCACTCTGAAACTTGGCTTTGTTCTGTGCAAAATAAGACCGACCACCATGCAACACACGAAGAGCCTCCTCTCCCTACTGAGTAAGAACACACTTTACTGCAGACTCCATTTGTCTCTGTGTTTATGTATTTATATCTGTACCCGGGTCTATATCTTCCTCCAAAAGTCTGGGTGCTAAAATATATCATAAAATTTTCATCAGCTGTTAATAATCGATAGTCACCAGCTTTGCAGGCAGTCGAGGCTCAGTGCTGAGCACTTCACTGTAGTCACTGAGTTCTTTTGTTGAATGAGCTGTATTAATATTTCTGACATATAATTTTCTTAGCAGATTCTAACTTTTACAAATGTTAACATCTGTATTACTTTAAGCTTTTAAGAAGCCTAGCGTCACAGAACTGGCATTTTGACAGGGAAACACTCAGAGGAAGAAAAAGAAATTTCTGCTTTGTAAGCAACCTGAGGCTCCTTTGGAAAAATACCAGCCCTTCCTCAGCACGCCTCTCCCCTTCTCACCCAACAAGTCACGATAAGCTGCCTGGTTCAGGAGGATCGGAAGCCGGTTTTTATGGCCCGGATTCCAGGAGAGTGTGATTAACCTTCAGTTTACGTGATGGGGGCCTGACCTGCAGGAAGGTCCAGTGATTTATTTGCCGTCACGTTAAGAAGCCTGACAGAGTAAGGAACACAATCCGTCCTAATTACAGCCCTGAGCTGCTCGCTCTGCTTCCTAAGGGGGTTGTACTATACACGAGGACACTAACTGATTCAGTTTTTATTCTGAGCTACAAAACAGACTTTCAGCCACAAAGGAGGAAGGTTATGCAGAGTGACGCAGAGGCCTGACAGCTTTCCTAACAAGGCAGGCAGATCTGGGCTCTGCTGCTGGACTCCGTTCACAGTTTCCCCGGGAGCCGTATTTTTTATGGCAATTGGAAGGCTGTTTGCTCATCGTTAGGCATTTTATGGCCACGGTGCTGAAAATCTCACAAATCCTCAACTGCGGGTGGGAGGAAGGTGGATGCAAAAGGGCAGCATGTGTGTGTGTGCATGTGCGCCAGTGTGTCCGCACGCGTATAAGGAGTGGACGTGGGGCTTACGAGCACGCAGGAGAGAAGCCAATGGCTCTCACCAACTTCTGTGGCCGGAATGAGAGGCGCACAATTGGAAACAGTTTCTCTTTCACAAAGCGGGTGAGCACAAACTTCAGGGACGAGAAAAAAAGGCACATAACTCCAATAATCTATCTAGACATACAGAGTTGGCAAAAATAAAGATGAAAAAAATCTGTACTCAGGGGAATCAGATTATTCTCAAAATGGTACAAACGCACCTTGCTTTGTGGGCTCTTTCTTCACTATCATTGGATGCAAGGGCTGCCACCAGGCAGGAGGAAACACAGTGGGAACAAATGTGTTCTAAGTTCTAGAAAAAGGACTTGAAGACTCGAGCAAGACTGAGGTGTAGGCTGAGTACCTTCTACCCGGCGGGCTTTAGGCAATGTGAGCTCCACGTAAGCGCCCCGGAGCTCACGGCAGCACCGGGCTCTGTACCTGCTTCTCGGCCTGTCGCAGAAGCTTCTGGAACCTCTCATCCTCCAGCACACCCGGCGGAAGGTCCGTCTCGCCCTGGGCTTTCAGGTCCTCGAGCTTCTGCCTCAGGCCCCGCAGGGCCTGCAGCTCGTCGTTCAGGCGGCTCTGCCGGGTCAGCGAGGCCTGCAGGTCCAGCTCCAGGTCCAGAGAGGTTCGCACGGGGCATTCGGGTGCTGCCCTTCTGAGCACCGGCTGGCACACCGTCTGGAGGGTTGGAAACAACACGACACCCTCATTACATCGGTGGTCACCTAACAGGAGGGCACTATGCCTGCTTCCTGCTTTGGCCGATGAGGGGTGAGTGGCAGTGATGTGGCACCTCCTGACCCCTGTTACAGGGGCAGCAAAGGCCTAGAGGGGGGAGGCCGGGGGGCTTGGTCCTGAAGGAGGACAAGCAGAGCCCCCGGCCCACCTGCACTGAGCACGCAGGTAAGCAGCAAACGAGCCTTTATTGTTTTAAACCGCAGAGAGTTTTGAAGTTGGCACCGTGGTAGAGCCTAGCTTAGCCGGACCAATTTACTGCACGAAGCCGGCCTCTGTGAACGACAAATACCTTATGAGAAACTCACATCTGCTCCATTTCAGGCCACGCACCTGCGTCCCCGCAGCTCACACCTCTCTCTTATCATTTCTGCACGCACTGGCCAGGACACAGCTGCTCAGGGGAGCTAGGATTTTGACTCCTTCCTCGGTTTCCCGTCGCTTAATATCTATTCAGTACTTTCACCCCTGAACCACTGTGCTCTCTCTGGGGCCAAGCTTATCCACTTATCAAGAAATAATTACTGAATATGTATGAATGCATGTCTGCTGGCAGCGGCTTCTGTGTCCCAGGAAGTCAGGGGAGGGAGAGATCACTCAGGGCTGGGTCAGACTCGCTTGAGGAAAGGCCTTCAAACGAGGCTGGGCAGGACTCCCTGAGCAGAGGGAAACAAGGAGGGCATTTCTTGCCTGGACTGTTGGCAGTGGGAATGGAAAATAAGAGATTACTAATAAAGACGGGTACTATTTGATACAAGACAGAAGGACTCAGACCTGACAGGTATTCCAGCTGGAAGGTCTGGAACAATGGTGGTGCTCATGACAGACAGAAAGGAGAGGCCTGTCTGTCCCTCTTCTCATTTCAGAGCCGCAGCCCAGGTCTGAATAGCTTTCATTGTCTCCTCGGATTCCTCTTTCTCCTTGCCCAACATATCCTGCTGCAAGACTCTCTAATGTTCTTATTAGTAGCTTTCCCTTTGTTCAACCTCTGCTCTAACAAACTTATTACACAGAAGAATCATCTAGACACACACTCTCTTCGACTGTACTACTCATGTTTTCAAGATCAGAAATCCTTCCCAGCTGTCAGGTACATGGAGGCTTTCTAAAGGCTCCCGTGGGCACGGCCTGCTGGTTAAGTGTGTAACAGCGGGCTCGCTGGTTTGTAAGATTCTGCCCATTTCCTTGGTGTCAATGCTCCCCGCCATGACTGCTCTCAGGCTGTCAGTGTGGTGTCACTGAACTGGGGAGAGATGTGGCGATGGGTCCCCCCAACCTCATGCCTCGCTGGCCGGGCTGCCGCCTTCCCAGCCAGGGAGCCTTCCACTGATCTCCGGAGATCTTTTGTTCTCTTCACCTCTACATGGTTCTCATACTATAACTCCTAAATCAGAATACACTTCCCCATTCACTTCTACCAAACTCTATCTGCCCACTTTAAAAGCTATTAACAGTGATCTCCTAAACAGTGTTTCAGGATTAAACTAAGTTTATCAGTAACCCGACTGTTTTTCAGCTCCACTCAATTCATAAACACTGCTGGTTAAAAGTTCTCTGAAGAGTGCTACCATCCTCCAAAAGTATGTGCTTTTAAAAATGCAGGGGACTTAGAAAAGAGTTGAGAAGAATTTTCATTCAAGATGATGGAAATTTAGGTGCTTTTAAAGCACAAAGTTTGGTAATCTGAAAGATCTATGTTTCAAAAGGTCCTGAAAATGCTGAGGTTAAAGAAATGCTTGCATATTTACCTTTAGAAAAAAGAAAGATGCTTATGACTGTCAAGTAACTAGGAAGTTAAACCAGGAAGTTACATGTTGCCCAGTCACACATCCAGTACTTTGCCCACAGTGGCACTAAACCAGAGTGACTCAACTTACCCTCCAATCTCCACTCCCACCCACGGGGCCCAAGCCTGGCCGAGCTGGGTCCTTCCTCATCCCCTGAATGTGCTTCCCTGCCCCTGTGCCATGTCAGGCCACCAAGTATCCATCCAACAGCACCCAGTATCCATCTCCATCCCTGAAACAAAGCTACCACTTTCTTTAGAAATTTTATGTGGGTGTCAAGGCCAGACACCTTCCCCACGAAGCGTTTTTGATTCTCCCGACCAGGTGAGCTCACTCCGCCCTTCTATCTGCACCCGGAGTCGCCTGTGTGCCCTCGGAAGACCCCCTCCAGGCAGGGAGGTCCTGCCCGTCACTGCAGAGCTAAGTATGCACAGCGCTGCATTTTTATTGAACACCATGCTTTAAGCCGAAATAAAGCAGCTTCGGAAATTAGCACGAAACAAATTATTAGTAAACAAGTAACTTTCCATTACGAGTTCAGCTGCTGGTAAATAAACAGGAATTTCTGAACAGTCCAACCTTTTAATTTATCTAAAATTCGTCCCTTTCGAGCTCATCCAGACACCTCTGGCTTCCAGGAAAACCTGGCTTGAGCTTTTCCATCTACATTAATCTTAATCTTCTAAAAATATCTGTTTTTAAGCAAGCTGCTAAAACCGTGTCCTCCTTTTCCAGAACGTCTGCCCCTCACGAAAGGCACCAGGTGTTACACTCTCTCCACAGCTGCTCGAGAGCTGGCCGTGGTGTGGAGACCAGGCAGCCGGCAGCAGAGATGCTCCCCCCGACTCGGCAGGCCTGGCTCCATCCACGCTGCAAAGTGGATTTACCCTTCATTATCAGAGGTTCCACACCGGTGATGAATGAACGCTCCCCAGCACATCCTTCTCCGTAACTGACACAACAGCTGTGTCTCCGTAATCCCAGTGGCTTCATCCCAGTTCCCAAGAGCATGGAGCAAGGACACCCAGCAGTCCCGGGTGCTCATGTTCTGAAATGCAAGACGCTGGGTGGCTCCAGGACAGGGGGATGCCGCTGAGGGAATACATACCCTTTTGACTCTCAAACTTCGCCGTTCGGTGGAGTTTCTCACAAATAGTGATTTTTTAGCCAGGGTTGAACTGTCACTGTCACTTCGATTTAACTGGCAACAAAGGATAAAAAAAAAAAAGAAAAGAAAAGAAAAGGAAATCAGTGCGTACCAATGTGCTAGAGGAAGATTGGAATTGAGAACTTTATCACAGAAAGAAGGTAGTTTATTTCTTTAAGAAAATCCTCCCCAAACAAAATTTTCCCTGTTTTCTTGCTTTTCTTAAATAACTTGATTTTCTTTAAATAATTGCCTTTTGGTTACAGTTATCATAGGTCATTTGTTAAGAAAATTATATACATTTTGAAATAAAATTATCCCTTGTATTTCTAGCTAATATGCACTATCCATTCTTTAAAAGAAAGGTTTGTGTAATGCACAGAGCTCAAGGTCAGAGTGGAGTCACAGCATGTACAACTGGGAACACGCCCAGCCCAGGCAGCCCACACTCACTCCCTCACCTGCTTCAGGCCTTTGCTGAAACGTCACCTTCTCAGTGAAGTCTACTCTGAACCTACTTAAATTTGCGACCCTCATCCTCAACATTTCCATCCTTTCTTAACTTGCTCTACTGTTTTCCATAGCACTGGTCCCTGCCCAAGAGACTTCACAGTTTACTCATCATGTTTAGTGTTTGGCTCAACTCACAAGAACATAAGCCCCGCAAGGACAGGGCTCTGGGTCTTTGGTTCATGGACGAATCCCAGGGATCCGGCAACGTGCTTAATAAATAGCAGGTGCTTAATAAAAATGTTTGGTGAACTGAATAAGTTTAGAATTCTGAAAGTATTTTCTAACCCACTTTATAATGTTAAATCTAAATTACGATAAATCATAAATACTTATGGAACTAGAATTTGGTAAACTGATGCAAATCACATAATATTCTCCACAGAACCAGGAATCTGATTCAGTGTCTGGAGGCATTAGTAAAGGCGACTTTTGTCCTAAAACCCAACTCACAATCTTTGACTCAGCAGCACTAACATGTTTGGTTTTTTTTTTTGCTGTACGCGGGCCTCTCACTGTTGTGGCCTCTCCCGTTGCGGAGCACAGGCTCCAGACATGCAGGCTCAGCGGCCACGGCTCACGGGCCCAGCCGCTCGGCGGCATGCGGGATCTTCCCGGCCCGGGGCACAAACCCGCGTCCCCTGCATCGGCTGGCGGACTCCCAACTACTGCGCCACCAGGGGAGCCCGACTAACATGGTTTGAAGCATGCATGATACCCAGCAGAAATATACAAGACATCATAAATCTTGAGTCGCTTTAAGTTTCTAAATACACACTGAGGTCCAGACAGACTTAGCAGCCTGGTCCTTAATGTCACTTATTTGCCAAATAAATGGCATTAGAAGCAAAGAGACATTAAATCTGAGGAAAGAAAAAAATTCCACCACCCAAACTAAAAAGAACAGAGTGTGATACTTTATGTATATTTTATGGCATTTCTAGCCATGAGAATCTGTAGTCGAGTTTGAAGATCCCCTGGCACTGTCTATTGTCACTAACGGGCCACTCCCTGGCAGGGGGCGGGGAGAGGCGGCAGCCCCCTAAGAGCACTGCGTGCCTCACCCTGCACATGCCCGCCCCGCAGACGCCTTACCCTGCAGACGTACTGGCTCCGCTCGCCGGGGGAGAAGGTCTGCGAGCGCACGATCACGCTGCTCCGCACGAAGGGGCGCTGCCGGGCGCTCAGGCCGCTGCGGTCTTTGGGGCGGACCGCCACACCGGCACTGCCCGCCTCGTCGGTATTTGTCTCTTTATCAACCTAGAAGTCAGTAATTTGTCAGGAGGGGGGAGACGTTTCTTGCTCCTTTCTAAGTATGAAAGAAATACCTAATCTTACAAGAGACTCATCTAGCACCAGGGCCACTTCTGTGAGACAGGCTTTGTCTTTCTGCTGATGGGAAGGCGGTTTTCTACTTAGTTCTTAGGAAGTTACCCTCAGGTAGGGTAGGATAATAACTGTCCAACAGGGTTACCTGTAAGTGGCAGCACCACTGCTAACAGATTAGACCTAAAGAAAGGAAGCTTTAGATTTACAGAGGGTAAATGTGCTTCTATAAAGAAACTTATTTGAGAATTCATCATTAAACGTTATTCAACTTTCTGATTAGTTTTTTTCAGAGTAAACAATAAAAGTAACTAAATATAAGAAAATGAAAATACACTAGTTAAACCTCAGGTTTACACAGAACATGCAATTATATATACAGCCATACCTCGGTATCCGTGGGAGATTGGTTCCGGACACCAAACTCTGTGGGTGCTCAAGTCCCACAACTGGCCCTCTGTATCTGGGGCTCCACATTCTCGCATTCAGCCAATCATGTACTGTTTACTATCAGCGGTTGGTTGAATCAGATCCACGGTTGGTTGAATCCGTGGAGGCAGAAACCGCGGATACAGAAGGCCGACTGTATGTATGTATATGTGTGTGTATGTATGTATGTATATATATATATGTACACACATGAAGTCTCCAGTCAGGGTATAACATTATTTTTCTTAGAAATAAATAACTGTTATTTTCTAAACTCCCAAGTTTGCCAGCATCCTCAAACCTTGAAAATAAGTTTCCCCCTTTGGGGGTGGCAGCCTCAACATGTCTGTCACTAACCAGCAAAGTTACCTGCTTAGTAACATAGCATCTGTGCCCAAACCGAGTCATTTGCCACCTTCCCGAACTGGTTTCAGTCAGAGCCCCATCTAACCAAAATGAGCTTTACACGTTTACCTCATGTTTGAAATTGAAATAAACTTATAACATTTATGAAACTTAATACAATTAAGTAGGCATCCTGGTGTTATTCAGGAAATTCTGAAAATGCTTTCAGTAAATATTCACAGAACATTTACAGAGAGATAAACGCCACTATTTTTTTTTTTTTTTTGCGGTACGCGGGCCTCTCACTGCTGTGGCCTCTCCCGTTGCGGAGCACAGGCTCCGGACACGCAGGCTCAGCGGCCATGGCTCACGGGCCCATGGCGGCACGTGGGAGCTTCCCAGACCGGGGCACGAACCCGTGTCCCCTGCACCGGCAGGCGGACTCTCAACCACTGCGCCACCAGGGAAGCCCTAAACGCCACTATTTATCTTCTTATATGAAACTTAATCGGAGAATGAGTATTCGGGGTCCATTAGAAAAGGTTAAGGCATTTACAATGTTTCCTATGGTCTACTCCCACAAACGCCCATCCTGATCAGCTTTGGCACAAAATCCTGACACGGAGTTATAGCTGAAGAGACAGACTTGGTCTGCGTGGTGCCTCTAGGAGACCAGTTTCAGGAGGGGACAGCTGAGAACACTCACCAGGGCGGGCACTCCTGCAGGTGGCTGACTCCCAAGGTCGTTGGCACAGTTGTTTTCTGTCTTACTTGTGTCCTCATTCATCTCAGGCACACTCGGGCGTGAGCTTACGTCTTCTGCACAGCAACTGCCCTCTGCCAATTTCACTTCAGCCCCTTCCTCAGCCACAATTTCATCAGAGGCCTCTCTCTGCATGGTTAACCTATGGGTGAAACAACACACAATACCGTTCAGGGTCAAGCAGGTGTGCTCTGTGATCGGTGCAACCTGGGCATGTTAACCCGTTATCTGGGCGACGAACAGATTCACACATTACGATTCAAGCCAGTCCTCTGGCTGGAACTTTTACTAAAATGCTCATGAGAAATAAAGTTATCACCTTACTCTTCAGCAATCTGAAGCAAAATCATCGTAATTTCGTACCGAAAAGTTAAATTCATGAAATTTGACCTAATTCCTAAATATTAAATAGAAATACGCTAAAAAATCACATATAAAGTGTAACCCACGGTTTGAAAATACGGACACTCGCTATAATATAATTTGGTATCAGTTGTTCATTTATTGTAAAATTATTCAAACAACAGAATGCAGTGACTCTCTGCTAAGAGTGAATAAAAATATCCATTATCAACTGTGCTCATGGTCTAGCAGAGGTGGACCCCTGGGTAGAGGAGTCTTACTACTGAACTAACAGAAGACTCTGAATGGTCTATGATCTCGTCTTTAACAAAAGCCATGGCCTGGGCTTGGGTGGCACTACAAGTGAGGCTCCAGAATACAAATACGGTTTATATTCTGTATAAACTGTACTGACAGGAAAGCAAGAGTACCAGGATGGGTAAGAATATCTCACTCTTTGCTGAGTTTCATATTCTCATAATAGGAACATTTTTTTCCACTGATAATGAAAAGTCAAGCTTTAATTGTGACTGGTGATATACTGACAGACTGGAACAGACTAGTTGTTAAACACCTGGTCATGAAATGAACACGGGGGGATCAGCAATGAGGACTGTAAGTTATCAATTCTTTTAGATTACGTTCTAAGTGCATTTTTTGAAATGTGGGTGAAACAAGTTGCGTATTTTACATATGCAAGGAAGGCTCAGTATTTCAAGATATGATGAACCTCATAATCACTCTCATATTTACTTTTCTTTTTCGGTGCTCTGAACTTTATTCACTATAAAGGACTTTTGATAAGAACAAAGTATATCTGCTTTGCACATCACTATAGTAAGCTGTTCCTTCCAAATGTCCACAATTTTGTTATTTGTATCTTGTCACTCTAAGTGTGTAAGAAGTTTTATATATACACACATAAACACAAATGATGCTATATATGTATATGCATGTATGTGTCAACAGTAGTTCAAACATAACAGAATAAGCAACAATACATACAAAGTTAATCCAAATGACTTTACATATATACTAAAAAAACATGCATTCACTAAAATTTGTTTTAGAGAAAACAGTGCAAACCTGGAACGATAGTTCTTTATACGTATGTGAATCTAGACAAACGCTATAATAACCTTTTTTAAAAACAATGAGGTATGGAAAATGAGAAGGAAACAGAAAAAGAAGGTGAAAGTGGCCACAAACAGAAAAAGAGCTCTTCAGAAGCTATTTTCGAAGTATCTGCTTTGACTTCCCAGAGCCTAAATGGTACTTCTGGTCATTTGCAAAAAAAGAGTCAGTTTTTAAATTTATCTGTGACTCTGAAATAAACTACCATACCCTTCGAAATAGGTAGTTTAGACTTAAAACCAAAAAAAAAGCCCAAGAAATAGTGTCAAGATTACTGAAGCAAGAACAAAGAATCTCGCTCATGTGCTTGTCCGCAAACTCGCCACTACTCCTTTCAAGTCTCTAATGACCAAGGAAAGACTTTCCCTAGGGGCAGCCCCCTGAAGCTGCGCTACTTTCCATTAATTCCAGAATAAGATCTAAACCTATAAAGGTTTCCCTGAAAGTTTCTTCTGAGAATCTAAACACATCCTCTTTGCGATCCCGGTAGCAAAAGGAAATCGTTGTTTTACCAATCTCCATCTGGACCCCTTTGCTCTTCCTCCTGCTCTGGTTCTTCTTCTTCTTGTGCTAATTCTTGTTCCACAGCCAACAGCTCAGCTGATGTTCTTGCAAGTAAGGCTGACACTGCATCCTGGAGAAGGTAAAACACAGGGCAATGAACACCATATACTTCAAGAAATGATTGAAAAACTTATCGGATGGGGACTTATGCTTCTAGTTGTGAAAAAGAAGAGGTATGAGACCCAATTCTCCTGCTGAGAATAAATATGAAGGCTGAATAAAGTAAAATAAAAAGCAAAATACAAACAAACAAAAAATTCCAGCTGTTTTAAAGCAATGGAGAGCAACAAAGGCAATTAGCACTCGAGGACCAAGATCCCAGGGCAAAGGAAAACGCAAGGAGGTGAAGGGACCATCACTGCCACTCTTCTCCCCTGGGGGGCATGTCTCAGTTCCAGCGGTGAGGCACACAGGCTGACAGACTGTGGCTGCCCAGGGCTGTGACAGTGATGGGAGGATGCAGAGATGAAAACTGAGTGGGCGACAAGGTAGCCAGCATTCAAAGGGCCAGAGAAAATGAACTGTGAAGTGAGCCCAATGTTCTGCACCATATTCCTTTTGGGACATTTGCCCTTCCTAAGCTACATACGTGCAGAGCAAGAAGCTGAGAAAGCAAAACCAGCTGCTAGGAGGCTAAACAGTAAGCAGATACCTCAGTTGCCTCATGGTCCTAGGGAGAGAAAAATTGGAATTCAGGTCCCTCAAGTGATCCAGGTGATCTGCCCATATTGTAATCTGCCTTCCAGAAGAATATTAAATCCTCTCTGGAGGAAGCTATCAGCCAGATCCTCTACAATCCATACATAATATCCAGCATTCCACTGGAAACAGGGCCCAATGACTGAAAGCCAAGAGAAATAAGAAGCAAAAGAAGCAGACCCATAGGTGATCCATATACTACAGTTATTTAGAAAAGGAATTAAAAACTTCATAATTAATATGTTCAAGAAAACTGATGAAACAATGGAGAATTTCCCTAGGATAAACACAAAGAAAAACACATTAACACATCAGAGTGAAATTGCTGAAAATCAAAGAAAAAGAGGAAATTTTACAAACAGTGAAAGAAAAAAGATGTAATACCTTTTAAGGATCAACAATTAGACTCCTCCGTCAGCTGAACAGAATCAGTGGAAACCAGGTGACATGTTATTTTTAATGTGTTCAGAGAAATAATTATTCACTTAGAATTCTGAATATGCAGGAAAAAAAGTCCTTCACAAATGAAATCAAAACAAAGATGCCAATAGACCTGTACTAAAAGAAATACTAAAGAAAATTCTCCAGGCGTAAGGAAAATGACCCAAACTGGAAGCACAATAATGCAGAAAGGAAAAGAATATATCAGAAAGGGTAAAGATATAGGAAAATCTAAATAAATACTGATTGTCAATAAAACAATAATAATAATGTCTTGTGGGATTTAGAATAAATGTAACTAAAATATATGACCAATAATTGCACACAAGGAGGAAAGGGAATCATGGAGTTAAGTCTTTAAAAATCTTTGCATATCAAAAAAAAATAATGTATTTCTTTTCTTTTTCTTTTCTTTTTTTTTTTTTTTTAGGGATGGAGCAAATGAAAATGTCTTGAGAAAGGTGTTTGTTTGATGGTGTATCAGTGTCAATTCTTCCACACTGTTGGACCAACTGGGCAGTGTTGCTTCTTAAACACACATATACACACACACACACACACACACACACACACACACACGTCAATGAAGCCTTCTTATTATATAGAAATTTTAAAATATCAGGCTGTTTAAATTTTTACACATTTCACTTTGAGTCCTAATTTGTTTTTCATTGCATCTACCTATTTTCCCTAGCACTATTTCTCTTGTAAGTAATCTTACAGGCGAGAATATTATACATCCATGAGTTTTACCTTAGGCAATCCAACAGCTGCTTTTTTTTTAATTTGGAATTTTTGAATTTTATTTTATTTATTGTTTTATACAGGTTCTTATTAGTTATCCATTTTATACATATTAATGTATATATGTCAATTAAAAATACATTAATTAAAATATATTTCAATTAAAAAAATCTTTGCACTGTCTGAAAAAAAGCAAAAGCATTAATTTAAGACAGTTTCTAAGTCAAGGATGCATGATGTAATCAGGGTAACAGCAAAAAAGAAAAGACTGTAATACTAATGGTCTAAGAGAAGGAAAAACCAAAATTTAAAAATACTTGATTAATCCAAAAGAAGGAAAAAAAGAAACAGAGATAGGACTAAAAGAAAACAAAGAGTAAGATGACAGGTTCAAAGCCAAATATATCACTAATAGCATTAAGTGTAAATAAATGAAATATTTCAATTAAAAGATGAAGATTTAAAAACTGGATAAGAAATCAAAACCAACTATGTACTGCTTACAGGTGAAACACTTTAAATATAAGAACTCAGAAAGGTTGAAAGTAAAAGAATAATAAAAGGTGAACCATGCAAATGCTAGCCAAAAAAGAACTGATACAGCCTTACTGATACCAGACAAAAGTGTTATTAGAGATAAAGAGGGATAATTTATAATGATAAAAAGGCCAGTTGAACAGAAAGATACAACATAATGCTAAATTTATATTCACCTAATAGCCTGGATACAAAATACATAAAGCAAAGATTAATAGAACTAAAAGGAGAAAGAGACATTTATAATCACAAATTGGAGATTTTATTATACCTCTTAATAATTGATAAAATAAGCAAATTGAAAAATCAGTAAATGCAGAAGATTTGAAAAGTAAAATTAACAAACTTGACCTGCAGAAAATACACACTTTTCAAGAGCACATGGAACTTTTACTAAAACGGAACACATGCAAATCTCAATATTCTCTATGATTGAATATGTATAAAAATTCATATAAAATACACCACAGTGAAGTCTGTTTTATTCCAGGAATCCAAAGGCAATTTAACATTCAAAAGTCAATCAATGTATAATCCACTACATTAACAGAATAATCTTAAGAAGATAACCACGTAATCTTCTTAAGAGATACAGTAAAAATGCTTGATAAAATTCAATATCCATGCATAATAAAGCTCTTAGCAAACTGGAAAGAGAAGGAAACTTCCTTAATCTGATAGCAATTACCTGTAAACAGCCTCAGAAAAACCATTCCAAATGATGAATTATTGAAAGCCTTCACTTTGAAAAAGCATAGTACTGTCTACAGAGATAGATGACTGTACTGTCTACAGAGATAGATGGCTAAGTCAACGGAACAGAATAGAAGGTTCAGGAACAGACTATACACATAGAGGATATCTGACTTATGACAAAAGTGACACTGCAGTGCAGCTAGGAAAGGAAGTATTTTCAACAAACAATCCTGGGTCAACTGGCTATCATATGGGTAAACAACAATCTTGACCCCACCTCAAACCTTGCACAAAGATTAATTTCAGATGGGCTGCAGATCTAAAGGCCTTAATGAGATGTGTTTCTCCAACTCTGACTCACCAAATCTATAGAATCGACTAGTGGCTGGCTTGGTTGAAATACTGAATCCTCAGTTTCATCTTCGTTCTTTTTGCACGGCATTTGCTTTGAAGGAAGCAAGTTATACCACAGAGTGAAAATCTCATTGGAAAAGGGTAAATCTGCCAGGCTGATCTGAGTTCCCGCCTATGTGAAATGAAAGGAAAAAAAGAAAAAACAAGAGAAAATAAAATGTTTCAATTCATATTTGCTCCCTCTGATATAATTAAGATTACTGGACAAGTTAAAAAAAAAAAAGCAATACTCATGATATATAGCACTGGTGGATTTTTTTAAAAACTTGGCAATGTCTTATATTTTCCGGTGTGACTAAATAAGAAATATAGCTGATCCTTGAACAGTGTGGGGTTAGGGATGCCAACAACACCCCCGATCCTGCAGTCGAAAATCCATGTCTGCCTTTACAGTTGGCCCTCCACGTGTCAGGTTCCACATCCCCAGATTCAACCAACCACGGATCATGTAGTACTATAGTGTGAATTTAGTGAAAAAAAAAAAAAAATCTGTGTATAAGTGGACCACAAAAGAACCCCAGGGTTGGATTTTAGATTGGGATTACGGTTGACCCTAGGACTACACGGGTTTCAACTGGAGACTGCAGTGTTTCTTGAACACCTGGGCACACCTCTAGACACCTGTTTGAACACCTTATGTAATGCTGCTCTGGTCACTGTGCGCAATGATGTGTTAAACTTGCTATTAGTTATGTGTGAAGTCTTCTGCATTAGTATTTAAATATCCTATTGCTCTAAACAGTAACACTTAAGACTTCCTAGAAGCTCTAACACCATGGCTGGGAGAACGAGCTGAATGAAGGAACTATACTCAGTGTCCTGCTTAAATCTGTAGCAGTCAATTAGGTGTGGGATGTCCCTTTGATATCTATCCATCATTGATGAGCTGTGTGACCCTGGATGCATTACTTCTCTAAGCAGTTCTTCATCTGAAAATAGGGGTCATCATACCCTTTTCATAAGATTGTCAAGAGGATTAAATGAGATAATGTATACAAAACACCCAGCACCAGACTCGTATTGGGAATAATAAGCATACTCCACAGTGATGGTCATAACAGAGGCCAAAGTTCTTCTTTATCTAAAGGTTAGAAATAAAAAGTAGATTTTACAGAGAATCATAATTTCTAAGCAAATTTGGAAGGTCTGGAATAAGAGAATAGAAACCAGAAATCACTACTTCAGATAAAAAATGAAGCCACTGTTGGGTGTGTCTGAGGCATTGGGCAGATCGGTAGAAGTATCGAGGCTGGCAAAACAACAACTAGAAAATTATTCTCAGAATATCCGATAGTGTTATCTGATGATGGAGATGATGAAAAGTCCTACCAGGCACTCTTCCCTTTGGTGTTTACTGACAGAGCACAGATCCACCCTCAGCGTCTTCTGCTGCAGGGCTGTCTGGGAGATGGCCACTCTGAACACATCACCGAATAACAGGGACTCCGCGGCTGGATGGACTTTCGTTCGAAACAGACAGCTGACATCAGTTGAGGAGGGAAGCAGAGCAACTCTAAAGTATCTGCAAAGAACAAGGATGAAATGGATTTCACTGGTTCAATTATATTGGATTCACAGCTGGTGTTTGAAAGTATCTGCCTGGGAGAGAAGCACAGGGACACGGACTTCATCTCAACCCAAAGCTCTGCTGCCACCATGGTCGTCATGCTCAGGGGCGCGGAGGCTCTGTTCTTAACCCGCCGGTGCTCCGATCATGCAAGGCCGAGCCTGCCGCCCGCCCCGGGGCTGCAGCAAAGGCACGTGGTAGGGAAGTGAGAGGGACGAAGACCATGGGGCAGACAGATTTACGTCCCACCTGCCCGTGTCCTGACCATTCCACAGTGACTGCCACCTGAACCTGGCAAAGCAGGAACACACCAAGTAGACACGGGTGACTTTGTCCCAAAGAACACTCATCCTGCATATTAAACAAGAACTGCTGATGGTCATTCCCCAGGAATGGAACACATTATCCTACTAGAGGAAAAGAAACGCTAGTAGCACATTGTTAAGAAAATTTAAAACAGATGAATTTTAAAAGTTCAAAAAAAGCACTGCCTAGCATCTCAGAAGTCTCAGATATGACAAACCGTTTTATGCTTTGTCATATTTTGAGGAAGAGTCAGAGATAATAACTTCTAATACTACTTTATTTTATTTATTTATTTATTTTTTTACTCTCTTTTTTAACATCTTTATTGGAGTATAATTGCTTTACAATGGTGTGTTAGTTTCTGCTTTATAATAAAGTGAATCAGCTATACGTATACATACGTCCCCATATCCCCTCCCTCTTGCGTCTCCCTCCCACCCTCCCTATCCCACCCCTCTAGGTGGTCACAAAGCACCAAGCTGATCTCCCTGTGCTATGGGGCTGCTTCCCACTAGCTATCTATTTTACATTTGGTAGTAATACTACTTTAAAAGTGAGTTTTCTGAGCACGCATTACACGAGGATTGACAATTCCTGGAAACAGCATGAGGTATCTTCTTTTAAATACCAGAAAGAGAACACCCATTAAATCCCTCCCCACTCCCCCATTTCCAGGCTTTCTAATTCATATTCTAAAAAGCATCTTTCTCCAATTATAAAAACTGTAAATTCACATGAAGAACTGAGGAAGGCCATATTATTTCCGTATTTTGTATCAACATTGATTATGGAGATTCAGCATTAAAAACCTAGTGGACCCTGGGCCACAGTCGTTAAGGCTGGAGATGCAACAGAAGAAATCTTCTTTCCCTGCCTTCATGGAAAAGCAACAAAGGGAGGTATTTTAGAGAGGCGGGCGGGAGGGACGGGATGTTCTATTTTTCCAGACTCAGTTCACCTTGTCCCGGTGGCCTAACCACTTACACCATCCTCAAATGGTTCCGAGTGAAGAAAGTGAGATTTTACAGGGTTAGGAACCAAAGGCATAGGGGAAGGAAGGTTGGGGTGCTTTTCCTCTCATTCTGCTGCTGGGGAGGGGGTTGGGGGTCACTCACAGAGACCCTGTGGCCGCCGCCAACCCGCTGACGCATCAACTCTGCTTGTTGTCATTAATAATCAAAAAAAAAAGGTTTGACGTTAGGAGAAAGAAAGAACGACTCTGAGGATATTTCATGCTAGTTGTCGTCTCGAGCAGTGTCAATATTTAGCCCAAGGCTTTCGTTACGGGTTTAAGAACACGTTGCCATGCGCTCAGGAAGGGTCAGGCCGGGCAGACAAGCGACCGCAGGGCAGCCGGGAGCAGAGGCCTGGCATCGCACTCTGGAGGCCACCTGTGACTTCCTGCGTGCGCCCTGCTCTGGCAGAGGCGGGACGTTTGCCGGCAGCCCCATCCTGACATCAGGGGTTTCATGCAAGTTCGTGTTCTTGGGGGATTCTGTAGTTTTGCCTGGACTTGCGGGTTGGCTCTCCCTGTTCACACGTTCAACCCCTGGCGGGTCTGTCCTTTCCCTGACAGGCCACTCGAAGGTTAAAAGGCTGTCCACGGTGTGCTCCGAGATCTCAGCGTACTTACCAGGAGGGGGAAGTCACGAATGGTATCACCAGCCGGTCCTCCCTGAACACTACTGACAGGTATCCCTAACCTCAGTGCTGGGAAGTGGGCTCTCTGGGGTGATCAAGCCACTCCCCCATATGCCCTCCCTCCTCCCTGCATGGTTCATAAAACCAAAGGAGGGGATCGGCCCATATCACCCCCTCTTCGCCTTTATCTAGTGCCAATTAAGACACAGTCAGCCCTGCTATGTCTTTCCCACATCTTCACTTGGATGAATTGCTACATTACGATGGAAAATTCTCATGTGGACAATCTTAAGTTCTTTGATTTGTCCTCCACTGATTTTACTTACACTTTTGAAGTGTGAGGTATGAGGAAGGCATGAAGATTTCGGAGTTGTGCTACAATCACCATGAAACTTGACCTTTTTGCATCATATCTGTCAAAAGAGAAGCTGATGAGATAAGGAAGAGTATGGGCCACTTGTCACCGCACGGAGGCGAGACGCGCCCCTTCCTGCGCACATCCGCACCTGAGTCCGATCTGCACCTGGGCCGTCTCCGTGACGGCGACGTCCTCCTCACTGTACAGGACATCTTCGACTTCACTGGGCCTGGGGGCAGGGAAACAGCAGGTGCAGGTGAACGTTCGTGAACGGAAACATGCAGAGCTATGGTTGCTGTCTGCCACTTACTGATTCTGAATGGAAACCTGAACTAACAGAATTCCTCAGGACTTCACTAGGGGTCCAGTGGTTAAGACTCTGCACTCCCAAAGCAGGGGGCACGGGTTCCATTCCTGGGAAGGGGACTAAGACTGTGCAAGCCACACGGCATCGCTAAAAACAAAACAAACCAAAACAAAAAACAGCACTCCTCTACTAGCCAGTGGGCCTGACCCCACCGCAAGCTCACTTGTAAAAGTCGTGCTTCACCTTGTCAAGAGGAGTCTGCGTCTGGGCCTTGAGGGGAATGACTTTCTGGTGCCTGGGCTTCCAGAGCCTCCCCGGGGTGTATGGCACCCCAGATACACCAGGCTTTCTGAAATCTGCATACACGAAACGCTTCACGACGCGCCAAACAGGCACTGGGCAAGCCCTGCAACGCTCTCATTAAAAACGAGTTTACGTCTCTAAGAGGCTCGGCTGCCTTTGAGCATATCGGCCTGGTCCTCATTTCCCTGCTGATGGGATGTTCTGGTATCCCTGGAATTTTCAGCCTGCCACTTCTTTAATGCCTACAGCCCTTTACCCTGCACAGAGTGGAATAAGGGCAGTGCGCTCGCGGTCTGTCACCCCGCGCCCGGCTGCGCGGAGAGGGCACCGTGCTGGGTCCTTACTGTTTCACGAAAGCTTCGTAGACCCCGCTGTCCCCGGCCACGGACTCATCCGAGACCGCAGCCGACACGCAAGTGGTTTTCTCCCCAAGCAAGTGGATTCCTCTTCTTTTGGGTAATGATTTTTCCACATCTAGGGAGGGGAGAGTGACAGCACTAATTAGAAAAAGTTAAGTACAAAATGCACACATGGTTTGGTTCTGAGGAATCCAAAACGAACTTTCGACCTGAGAATCAAGGATGCTACTATTCAAATCAACAGAAGTGAAGGATTCCAGGCACTGCGACTTATAAGGTTCCTGGGATGCCAGTTATTTGAGAAAGAATTGGCTGCTCCTCTGTCCTGGATATTTTAAGGGAAGGGATCCATTGCACACTTTCTCCAGGGCCCCTTGCCTCCCCTCCTCGGCACTCACTGCAGAGAACGCAGTCGCGGGTGAGGAGCTGTCTGCCTCCCTCAAGTACTGGAGACGTTTCTATAAGAGAGCTTCCCGCGCTCAGTGGAGAGGAAGGCTTCCTCCTCTTTTGCTCGCCCCTTCTCTCCAGGCTCCCTCTCCTGAGCTGCCGCTCTAATAGAAATTAAAGAGTCTTTGACGCACAGAACTCCTCACTGGCTAATACCGCTGAAAACTTCGTGCTACTGAATCTTCACCGATCACCACTTAACTTTTGATCTCTGACTCATATTCATACCCCGGCAACCTGCAGAGAGCTGGGAGCCTCCTTTAAGCTGTGTTCCTGTGTAATAAGCTACAAGCCCATGGCGTTCTTTCATCCTCAGGCAGGCGATCGGGATCAGTACTGGTATGCTTTTCGCCCCCCTTCTGAGTCATGACTTTACATCTTGTTAATATGTTTAAAATTTAAGGCTTCAGATCACAGGACTGATTGCTGCATTTTCCCTTTTATTTCTGGCAGTGGGAATGCTTCCCGCCCCCCATGATGAAGTGCCTTCTCTCCACCCACCCCTCTTTGTGAGGGGTGAAGGTGATGACATGATTTATTGATTACCCCCAGGAATGACCACAGCAGCCTGAAATTGACTTTGACAATGACAGAGACTGACTGCGGAAGGACTTCCGAGTTATTCCAACTTGATTTCTGCCATCCAGCAGGGACTGGTGCTGGACAGTCAAATGTATATAAAAGGAACTCAACTTTAGCTGAACAAGAGTCTAGAGCACTGACAGGTGACCAGTGTCAATATCATGAGCCACCTGCCCCCATGCCAAGGTCAGACATCCCCCCCATGGACCGAGTGTCGCTGACCTGACCTGGAGAGAATTAGTCTTTAGGGTCAAATATATGCTTTCGGTTGTTTTCACATGTGAAACTGAATATTACTTGCAAACAAAGCTCTTGGATATATTTTCCCCTAGTGTGACTTTTCAACAGCAGTGTTCTAACTAACGTGCATTTAAAAAGTTAAACGTTGTTTCATAGACACTCTGGAGATACCATTCTGCAGGCACAGACCCCTCAGACAGACACGGGAGCAGATCAAGGGTAGGGAGCGAGGCGTCGGACGCTGCGGGAAGCGCAGGGACGTCGGTGCCTCAGGACGGCCAGGCGGGGCAGACCCTGGGAGGTTCTCTCCCTCATCTCGTGCTTCACCAGCATGCAGCCTCATTTACCGGCCCCTCCAAACTGACTGAATGTGGACAGGTGGTCACTAGAGAACACTCCAAGTACATGAAGAGCAAAAACAGCTTTGAGATGCTCAAGAACTGTAAGATCCCTCAGGTCCAAAGCACAGAAGAGTGGCATAAAACCACTCCACTTTCTTCCTTCTTTCTCCCTTGCTCTGTCCTCCTTTCGTGAATGTCAGTGGTTTGTGACAGGAACTGGGTTTAGCAGAGTTTTTGTATTCCTTAGTGTCATACAGTTAACATTAATTACTGTGAGCTGAGTGCCGAGAACCAGGCACGGCTGGGTGCTTCAGAGGCAGGATGAGAGCGCTAACCCCTCCAGCACCCCACAAGGTAGATGCTGCCTCGTGCCCACTTCGCAGGTGAGGAACAACAAGCCCGAGAGACCCGGTGACGGGCTCGCCGGAGCACGGCCGGCCTACGGGGCCACTGCGATGCGAGGGCAGTCCGGACTGGCTTCAGGGGCAGCACGCACCGGGCCGCGCGCGAGGCCCCAAGGCAGGTTTCTGCTTTGCTGGAGCCATTAGGTAAGCAGCGCTCCAGTGCTATTTTCTTTGCGGTTATTATTCCAACAACACATCACTTGTTGGCACCTGCCAGGCGGGCAGCACGCAAACCACACAGCATCTCCTACGCTGTCTCTGCCCCAGGCCACTGGCAGGCGGTGGCTCAGTCCTCAGTATTTGAAACCACACAAACGAGATGGATCCCTCTACCTCTCTAAACATCTGAAATGGCCAATCAATCAATACCTAGAATTCCTAGGACCAAAAGTACAAAATAAATATGCTTACGGAAACAGCAGGAAAATCCTTCTAAAGAGCCTGTCTTCTCCTGCACTGTGGACGCGCAGGGGCCTGTGTGGCTCTGAGCAGGCCTCCTGGGACCAGCACTGGACTTTGTTTCTCATTTGGTTTGGGGCTGGCTCCTCGGAGCCCAACTGCGATCACCTGCCAAACAAGGTACCATCCCGTTCTCCTTACAACCACATCTAGTATAGTAAAACCTTCTGCCTCGCAACGGTAAACAATTACAAGTATTAAACGCTCCCTCTGTTTGGGTCTCTGTGAGCACAGATGCAGCAGTAAGGACTCAGGCCACTGCGCTTTCTTGGGCTGCAACTAGTACCGTGGCCACAAGAGGGCAGGGTGACACCACGCATGGGAGCCGGCTTTCTCCCCATTAACTTTCCGCAGAGAGGGAGAGTCCGGCATGAAACAAAACTCATCGTTATTTATATAGAATTCCCACAGCAACCTAAACATTGAACCTTGGTACTAATTAGCTGGTATGCTAATTGCCTTGGTTTTCATCTGTTTTAGGCCAAGTTTGAAAAGAAGGTCCTCTTCCCTTTCTTGCTATTTCGGAACCAGAACCTATTTGCAAGCACGAAGCACGTTCACAAAATGTGTTCCCGGGCAGATGCCATACACAGTGGGGTTCTACACAACAGAGTGGATGCTCGATGATTAAATCTATCAAATACGGAAGGGGATTTGCGTTTGATCAAGAGAAAATGTGTACGTTTATTAATAAACATTCTTTCCCAAATGAAGCCAAAATGAAAAAAGAGCAGCAGAAAGAGAAGGGGGACATATACCCTTTGTTTCCGTGGGAAAAGTAATCTCCAGTCACTCTCCGTGAAATGGTCAAGAGGGATGCGCGAGAGCAAGGGTCTCCGTTTACCTGCAGGCCCTTCATGCGGCAGCGCCCTGGTGCGTTCGGTGAGGTCCTTATCCTCTGAGAGAGACGGGGGCGCTCCTCCCGGGTCAGAGTCCAGCAACGGCTGATCTTCTCCGAGGCCAATGTCTGCAAAGTGGCTGCTCAATTCACAGTCCTCAAGGTCAGCAGAGAAGTGATGGAGAGGGACGACGTCGTGGGGAGACAGGGGGAACGTGCCTTCTGAGACCAAGGGAGAGCCCGGTGGGGACAGGGAGGAAAGGGAGGACCGGGAGGACAGGGATGCCACAGACGTGGGGGCCTCGGGCAGGGCGGGGGCGCGGCCCGGGGCCGCGGCCGCTGCCACACAGGGACCGCTCCGGCCAGGCTGGCTGGGGGACTTGGCCACTTCGTGTTCGTGGATGGTGGTGATGGGTCCGGAAGGAATGTAGCCACCTTTCTCCTGCAGGAGGAAGTCCAGTTTATACTGATAATCCGGGTCCAGCTGGTCGCCCTGACTGGTGTAGTAGAGCTCGCTGGAGCTGAGGGAGTTGAGGGACCCTCTGCTGGACGTGTTCAGAGACCCCCGGCTGGAGGCCAGCGAGCCCAGGCTGCTCCCGGACGACATGGACAGCGTGCTGGCGGAGAGGCTGGGAGGGGAAAGCACAGCTGTAAAAACCGGGACGATGTGGAGACCCCTGCCGGCTCCTTCGGGCCGAGAGGAAAGAAACCCAGTGACACCAAAGAGCAGAGTCAACGACCGGGGTAAGAGAACTTGCTGTCACCCCACACGTTTCCAAGCTTATTCGTGAATGCTTCCAACCTGACTCTCTAAAGACTCTTTAAGCAGCAATCCTACTCATTAAAAATCATCCCCCTTGTGCAAAAGTTACAAAAAATTTAAAAAGCGATCAAATACCTATTGATAAATCTACCTGCATAAATATCCAGAGGCAACTATGCAATTAAAAAATACAGAAGTTGGGCTTTCCTGGTGGCGCAGTGGTTGAGAGCCTGCCTGCCGATGCAGGGGACACGGGTTCGTGCCCCGGTCCGGGAAGATCCCACATGCAGCGGAGCGGCTGGGCCCGTGAGCCATGGCCACTGAGCCTGCGCGTCCGGAGCCTGTGCTCCGCAATGGGAGAGGCCACAGCAGTGAGAGGCCCGTGTACCGCAAAAAAAAAAAAAGCACCATGGCAGACTAAGAAAAAATACAGAAGTGGGAGGGAGGTGTAATGAACCCAACAGCATGAAGGGTTAATGCAGTGACTCTACTTTTAAAGAATCAAACTTTTTATTTTGAGAAAGGAAGAGGCCAGCTTCTAAAGACAAAGGCCCCTGGGCTCACTCGCCTTCCTCCTCTTTCTATGTATATTTCAGGATGTATATTTTCAGGCAAATCTCCCCCACCTTCCCTTTTTAAAAGAAGGGATGAGGTGGAGAAATGTGTCATTTTCCTAAGTATGTCCTGATAGTTGAAATACATCTTCTTCCCAACACATTTTAAACATGTTCCAAAAAGGACCTTGGGGTTCATGAAACAAAAATAAACCAAACCCAAATTCCTGCATTTTTAAATTTGGTCATCCGAGTTTTAATTGTATTAGTATAACGATTTTCCTACTTTTAAGTCATTGAAAATAAAGAGAAAAGTAATCAAAGATGAACTACAACATGCCTGGATGCAGTCAAGAAAAATGTTCCCCTCAAGAACCAAACAGGCTTACTTTTTAAGTTGTGAATGCAAATATGTAGTTAATTTAGTAGTTTCTTCAAGTTTCTGTAGCAGCTCTTTCCTTCGCTCTTCCAATTTCAATCTAGACAAGAAAAAGAAATGAATTTATTTTCACAGAACTATGATCAAGCAGGAAAAGAAAGATTCTGAAAGAAAAGAAAGATCCTTATTATTTTCCCCTTGTGAGATCCAAATGAACTCGACACAGAGAAAACAGAGCCACCTGCCAGAAGGAAAGTGGGCAGAGCCGTCCACGGCCACTGAGCGAAGGGGGAGAGCTGCACCAAATGGCCGGCATTACTGAGAACTTGTGAAATTTTGGTAGTCCAAAATTTTCTTAAATGGGTAAGAAAACCTCACGCTCTTACAAGTTAGGGGAAGACAGTGGGGAGGAAAAGAACAACGAAAAAACCGAACAAACATTAAAGATCCTTCTGCAGGCTTGAGACTTGAGCTTCCGTTACTAAAACACTTGACTGCAATAATGGGGAATTAGAAAAGATCATCTGAGTACTGAACTTGGTAAGGGCTGTTCCAAAATCATAGTTAGTGATAAAAATTCCAATCTTATTTTGATGAGAACTTTGGCGATGAAGGAACAAATTAGTCCATATTGCCAGTGTGAGCTAATTTGGGCTTAACTGTTTAAGCAAGAAAAAGACATAAAAGTGATTTCCTTTCCCATCGATGGCACCTCTCATCACCTGTACTGGATTTTCATGAAATTTCATCCACATTCAGCTGAACAAGTTTTTATGAGGATTTTTTAGAAAAAAAAATCTGAGTATTATGGAATTGTGTACTTGAGTAAGCCATTTTAAAATATATCAAGCATACTGTCTGTGTCAGGAGTTTTAGACATCATTGAAATGAGCAGAATGGGACCCAGAAAACCACCACTTTTTTTTAAATCTCCTAAATATAAACAAAAACTCAACCAGGAAAAAATATTAATTCAAAGTAGATTAACTGAATTAGAAGGTACATAAAGGTCCAGAGAAAGTCCCCGAATCTACTAAAACCCATGTCTCCTGATACAGGAGCAATACTTTTTTTTTTGCGGTACGCGGGCCTCTCACTGTTGTGGCCTCTCCCGTTTTGGAGCACAGGCTCCGGACGCGCAGGCTCAGCGGCCATGGCTCACGGGCCCAGCCGCTCCGCGGCATGTGGGATCTTCCCGGACCGGGGCACGAACCCGTGTCCCCTGCATCGGCAGGCGGACTCTCAACCACTGCGCCACCAGGGAAGCCCGGAGCAATACTTTTGAAGTAAGTTTTAAAACCAAGTCCCACACACACAAATGAAGGCTTTTCTGGTGTGGTAAGGAGGCTTCAGAGCAACACAGTGTGTTTCAGGCTGAAATTTAAATCCAAATCTTTCCCATTCCAGTCAGTCACATGTGATGGTCCCCCCAGGCCCTCCTCTGGCAATGGTTCAGGTGCTGCCCTTCCAGACCTTTCCCGGTTGCCTTGAACTGAGGCCTGGCTTGTGTTCCCCAGTTGAACCCTAAGCTCCCGGAGGGCAGGCTCGGGCTCTTTCTCCCTCCTCTACCCAGGCTGCCTGGAGAGCCCGGCACCCCTCCCCGGTCCCCTCCCTGCAGGTGTCTAGATCACGTCATTGGAAGAAGCTTAAAGAAGACCCTGGGGAGGTCTAGTGAATGTCAAAAAGTGGGGGGCTTCCCTGGTAGCACAGTGGTTGAGAATCTGCCTGCCAATGCAGGGACACGGGTTCGGGCCCTGGTCTGGGAAGATCCCACATGCCGCGGAGCAACTAGGCCTGTGGGCCACAACTACTGAGCCTGCGCGTCTGGAGCCTGTGCTCCGCAACAAGAGAGGCCGCGACAGTGAGAGGCCCGCGCACCGCGATGAAGAGTGGCCCCCGCTCGTCGCAACTAGAGAAAGCCCTCGCACAGAAACGAAGACCCAGAATCTCGCCTGAGGCCACCCCTGAAATAATGAGAAACCCACAATGTAAGTGGAAAACAGGATAATTTGAGGGAAGCAGCAAGTGCTTTTCTGACAGGCGTGTAGGTACCGAGAAGAAACGGAGGGGGTCTGGGGTTGGTGAAGCACCGTTTGCTCTGTGATGAAACTAAGTCTGACACAGTGAATGTCAAGTTCCCAGAGGTGTCTCCCTGAAACCCTGCCGGCAACCCTGTGGCTGTCCTCTGTCAAGCACTGCACCTTCTGTCTCTGATGGAATCAGAGCCTCTCCCAGTGGGAGCTGGTTCCTGGTATCCTTCCTGGGAAATGACCTCCCCCACTTCCTCTGGACCAGGGACTAGAAGAAACTGCTGAGATGTCAGCCCCCTCAGGAGGGTGCGCCCCTGTCTCTCCTCACCCTTCTCCAGCCCCCGTCCTGCTACTCCTCCTGGGTGAGAAAGACCTCTTCAACCTGACCCCGAAAGACCCCTCCCACGGTCCCGCTGTTCCACACCCCTGCCCAGCTGCCCTGGACAAGACAAGGGGGCCCTTGCACCCTCCACCTCTGCCCTCGGTGCCCTGAGGGGGAAAGCTCCATGTCATCTACAGAAGTAAGAAGTTCCTTTTCCATTAAAAAATATATGACACTCATACCCCCCGCCCACTTGCTATAAGAACTTTTTCAGAATCAGTGGCAAAAACATTCATATGATTAAGAAACAAGACACCCTGGCAAGATGCAAGGCAAAACCCCTAAGATTTGTGAAAAAGGAAGGAGCAATGTTAAGATCTTATCAGCCATAGAAAAGCACAGAGTTTACGGAATTTCAATAACTGTAAGGAAAGAATAGAAGGATGTGTAACAAGTCTTTTTTTCATTTGAGAGCAATTTCTCTTTCCCGATGCGCTTTATGACCACTAGGGGGCGAGCTCCGTCTCCGCGGGCGGTCCCGCGAGTAGGCGACACTGAGGACGGGGCTGGTGGGCACAGCTGGGGGACTCTGGGAGCTCACACAGCGGCTGAAAATTCATGTGAGTTTAGCTCCTTCAGAGACCAAAATTCAGCAATGACTCAGAATCTCGCCTGAGGCCACCCCTGAAATAATGAGAAACCCACAATGTAAGTGGAAAACAGGATAATTTGGGGGAAGCAGCAAGTGCTTGTCTGACAGGCGTGTAGGTACCGAGAAGAAACGGAGGGGGTCTGGGGTCGGTGAAGCACCGTTTGCTCTGCGATGAAACTAAGTCTGACACAGTGAATGTCAAGTTCCCAGAGGTGTCTCCCTTGACCTCCTGCTGGAGCACCGAGGAAATACACTGCCTGCAGAGGGCTTCTCGGGCCTTCTGGCTGGGGGGATGACCCCGTTTCAGCTCAAAAGCAACGACAAGCACAGCAGGAATATACACAGGCAGTGGGAAGAAACGATGAGGTTGGTGAAGGGTAGGAAACGGGGAGAGCATATGGGGAGTAAAGTAAAACCACCACCACCAACAAAGCCCAAAGCCACACCGTGCTGTGCCCACTGGGAAACAAAGGACTCCAGGTGCACTTCGCAGGGGTTCTGCTCTCTTGCACAGGGAATGCTGGGCCATTTTGCAGCCAAGGATAGCGGTGAGAAAACTGCAAGCTGCTCCAGCAAGAAAGTGTGAGTCCCTCAGCCTTACCCTGCTTTATCATGGGGTTCTGCTTTTGGCCGTGGACAGCAGAGAGGAAGCTGGTGTCCATTTTCTGTAATGCTAAATGACTTGACCCTTCCAAATGACTCAGACAGCCAACATATCACAAATATGAAACATACACATTTCCCTTCCTGCTAAGATCTCAATTGTGGGACGTGGGCCCATGCACGGTCGTAAGTCAGAGGGGCCATCCAAACCCGTGGATGGCCCCCATTACTCCCTGTGCGACTCAAACCCCACGGCTGGATCTCACTAGATAGAGAATTATTTTGTATAAATATTTTATAGCTCCTCTTCCGGATGAGATCAAGCCTACTGTTTCTGCTGGAATTTTGACAGTTATTATGTGTGTGCAAACAAAAGTATAAAAGCCAAAGTCTAGGCACTTAAACTATATTTTTAACGTTACTACATTAGTCATTTTTGAAGCTCCAGTCCTAATGAAGAAGACAAACAAGGGACTTCCCTGGCAGTCCGGTGGTTAGGACTCTGCACTCCCAGTGCAGGGGGCACGGGTTCTATCCCTGGTCGGGGAGCTAAGATCCCGCATGCCACGTGGCCCGGCCAAAAAAAGAAAAAACAGACAAGACATCATGCCTGTAAAAGCTGATTCAAACAAAGAAACAAATGCCTGTTTTCTTTCTCTCCCAGAAAAACTTTGAAGTCCACTGGTAGGGCCCTTCCCGGATTCAGATACTGCAGAGTAGGACCCTGAGATGTCAGATGTCCGTACGTCACACAGGCATAATTACATGACATTCATTAAGGGCGACATAACACAAAGGGTCACTGGTGTTTTATCTACGAGCCACACAAAGCTAAACCGTTTCATCCTATTTGCTGATGATTATCAAACGTTTATCCTAGGAATTTAAGAAACACGGACACAGACACTCACATACAACATGGAGGTCATTCAGGAAAACAACTGAATTCTGCCTTCTCGCCCTTTCTTTTTGTTCCTTGTGGTCTTGGTCGGATGGCTCCCTACCTGGCCAGCCTTGCTGACACCTTCTAGAGACGTCAGAGTGGGAGGGGAGGAGAAGCAGGGGCAGGTGGGTGATGAGAATTATTTAAGATGGTGAAAGGATGGCATCTGTAGCGGGTTCCCCCTTTGATACTTTTTCACGCTCCCTAAAGCTGTGATGCTGTAGCTATGCGTTATCTCCAGCAGCATTTTAACTCACACGGTTAAACAAGTGCTCACGCTAATACCTCCCCAGGAATGTCAGAGGTTCTTCCCTCCCCCGTCTCCTCCACCACCGCACTTTTCAAATGTTTTGATATTATGTTGACACACAACCTTAAACATTTATAGGAGACAAGGAATTAGAAGGCAAGAAGGCAAGAAGTTAAAAAAAAAAAAGTGACTGGATTATGGGTGTGTATTTTAAACTTATTCCCAGGTCACTTGAAGTTACGCAAATGTGAATCTCTCTCCCTTCATTCTGCTCCTTACTTGTTGGCCTAAAAGATGGATGCGCAGTGGTTCTAAAGGGCCACACGGTCTATGGCTGAAACAGGTAAACAGGTGTCTGACCATTAGTCAGCAAGGCCTGGACACAGGGCTGCTGTGCAGGTGTCCTCACGGCAAACACACACAGGGGTTCCCTGCTTAAGAGTCTAGATGATCTGCCTACAGAACTGGAGTTTTTAGATTAAGTGATCAATTTACACCTTCCCACAGAAAGATGAGAAAATTGCTTAAAGCATTTTCCTTTATATTTTCTCCTGCTTCAGAGGAGGGTTTCAATTGACAAACAAAACCCAAGTGAACATTTTGTGACCTGTTGAGATATCAAAGGGAGCAAGTTGTCTTTTCCTTGTGAAATGAAAAGCAATAAACTTTTGCATTCTTGTGAGTAATAAACCCAGAATAGGAAGCTTCAGCCGCTCTAACAGTCCAGATAATCTCTCTTATCAGAGTGCAATAGTTTACAGCCACTGTTATCAGCCTCGGTCGGCGATGGACTGCATTCCTGGTTTTCTGTCAACGTTCCTTAGTTATTCAACATCTGTCTCAGGCATTTTCACGTTCCCCAAAAGCGTAGAGGAACCACGGGGACTAAGCAGGGTGTGCTTTACTGCTCTACAGGAAGAAGTCCTCAGTCCACTAAGGGCTGAGGCCTCTGAGATTTCCGCAGACCAGGGAGAACGGCCTGGAGGCCCAGCTGAGCCCCCCACGGGTTAGCCACCTGGGGCCCGGGGAGGGGAACGCACCTCTCGGCCAGAGCTCGGCTGGGCGCCCCCCGGACCGACAGCAGCTCCTTCTCCAGCCGCTGCCTCTCAGCACCCAGGCTCTCCAGCTCGTCTGGGGTGCGCTTCTCTGGGGTGGCGAACTGAAGCTCTTTCAGAAGCTCTTCTTTCTCGTTAATCAGCATCAGCTTCTCCTTCTCAGTGTCCAGCGCCCCAGGCCAGGCCTCCCCGTCCAGTTTCGACAGTTCGATCTTCAAGTTGGCCAGACTAAAATAAAATAAGACAGAATGAAATAACGGCTGTGCACGTAGTCAGAAGCCCCAAGCAAGGGAAAACACGAGGCGGGCTACGGTCGGGACTAACCCCCCAGGGACGGGCGTGATGGCTGGTGTGAGGCTCCGGTCCGGTCCGGTCCGGTCCCGGGCAGCGGCAGCGGATGCTACACTTACTTCTTATCTGCCTCATCTATCCTCCCCACCTTTAACATCTGAGTAAGCACACCTACCTACCGGAAAAAGGATGAAGGTCAAAGTACACAGAAGCTTAAAAAGCAGAGGGCCGTGGGCGGTCAGCCCTGACGTGTGCCTGCCTGTGTGAGGTGGCGGGAGGAACACCCGAGAGCTTCCTTTAAAGAATCTCTGGTAGGGCTTCCCTGGTGGCGCAGTGGTTGGGAGTCCGCCTGCCGATGCAGGGGACACGGGTTCGTGCCCCGGTCCGGGAAGATCCCACATGCCGCGGAGCGGCTGGGCCCGTGAGCCATGGCCGCTGAGCCTGCGCCCCGCAACGGGAGGGGCCACAGCGGTGAGAGGCCCGCGTACCGGAAAAAAAAAAAAAAAAAAAAAAAAAAATCTCTGGTAAATGATGCCGGAAGTGCATTATTCTAGATCTCGTTCCTCTGCGTAAAGACGCTGTCCCCAGGCTAGGCTGGCAGCAACTGGGGATCAGCCAATCAGGGAAGGAAGAGGGGAGAAAAGAGGGCAGGGGCTAGGCCACGCAGTACCACAGCCAAGTCCATCCCTCAAGACTACAGCATCGCCAAGGAAAAGGGGGCAGGGCTCGGCTTCCCCCACCCACATTCTTCAGCTGTGCACCATGAACTCGTTTCCCGCTCAGGGTCTGCATGGAGTCTACAGCATACACGGGGCGCTCACCGGGCTGGCCCTGTACGCACGGCATTGACCTGGTTCTCCTCTGAACACACTTACCAGCAGCACCCAGGGCCCAGAAGCGACGGGGCTGGGAGGGGCGGGAGGAGGAAAACGCAGCAAAGGGAACCTTCACCGGTTTCATAATTTTGCTGACCCCAGATGTCACTGCTTCTAGAGCTTCATGCTCAATGGTCAAGTTAACTCCTGATTCAATAAGAATGACCACCCGAATCAAATAGCTTGCTCTGTGGCGCTGTGAGGACGATCGGGATTGTTCACAAGGGAAATGCCACTTGGCTGTTTTGACCATAAGCACAAGATCAAGGTAAACTATGAACACAACTGATGTTGGCACGAAGAATCCATATTCCTATTAAAAAATGTTGCATGATTACTCTGGGTATTGTTACAGCGCACACTAGAAAAATGAAAAACAGATAGAGAAGGGGGGACGTTTTCCTCCCCTTTCTGATGTAAAAAGCTGTAGAAGAGAAGAAAAAGGTGAACAAGAAACGTTGTCAGGGGACTTCCCTGGTGGCGCAGTGGTTAAGAATCTGCCTGTCAATGCAGGGGACGTGGGTTCGAGCCCTGGTCCGGGAAGATCCCACATGCCGCGGAGCAGCTAAGCCCGTGCGCCACAACTACTGAGCCTGCACTCTACAGCCCGTGCACCACAACTACTGAGCCCACGTGCCACAACTACTGAAGCCCGCGCGCCTAGAGGCCGTGCTCCGCAACGAGAAGCCACCGCAATGAGAAGCCCGCGCACCACAACAAAGAGTAGCCCCCGCTTGCTGCAACTAGAGAACGCATGCGTGCAGCAACGAAGACCCAACACAGCCATAAATAAATAAATCAAAACGAAACAAAAAATGTTGTCAGGACAAAAAGGGAAGTAGTTCCACATTCTTCTGCCTGAAGTTTCTTGTTTGAGATAAAAATAAAATTGCCATCTTAAACTGCACTGCACATATAATGTACTTCTGATTTTCACCCATCGTCTGCACTTATGATAGATGTAACATCAGCTACTCGTCAGCTTTAACCACAAAACCATAAACAACTGTCTCAACGTACTGGAAAATTAAGCAAGACATTATTAGCTTCATTAAGCACATAAAACAAAAGCTGGAGGAGAAAACAGGTTTCAGGAGAACACAACCCGCGTCTTATTCAGAATTGAGGAAGAAAAAGCGTTTTCAACATATGCATAAACCCTTGAGACTTACCTTCTCGTCAGAATCGCTAGTAACTTTAAAATAAAACCCCCAATGGTAATAGAACAGCAATGCAACCAAATGGGAAAGAGCTAATGTCTTAAGTTTTGATGTGACTGAATTAACCAATTGAACTGACAGCAACAATGTAGTGAAGGAAAGAACAGCATCTATTACTTGTGGGATCAGGCATTAGGTAGGTCTTGAATTTTATTTGGAAATAGCTTTCTGGGCAAGAAAACATGAAGGTTTCCGGGACCACCTAGGAGGAGAAGGGCTGTGTAAGCTCCACATGGAGCCAAAGTAAAGCAGAAGCTCAAGCTGGCCCAAGGGAAGTCGCATCAAACTCCAAGGGCCCCGGGGCATGAGGCCTGGTCCCCAAGATTAATTCTGAGTTATGGCCATTCTCCTTCAGAAAACCAGACACCAGAACACCAGATCCTGGCTTTGTTTACGTCAGAACCTAGGAGTTCTGGCAGCTCAGGAACTGGGCGTGCTTATAGCCAGAGGGCCCCAAACAGGCTTCCACATCACTGGGCCACAAAAGCACAGAGCAATTCTCAGTCCTTACTGAGGGCAAAGCATCAGCCTGGCATGTGAGAAGCAGACAATACAGTAAACAAAATGTTTCCTACCCTCAAGCCATTTATAATCTACCTGGGAAATTTTATAGGCATTAAAATTAGCCGAGTGCAATGTTGCTCAGAGAGACTAAGTGACCTGCTCAAGCTCACGTGGTTAATGATTTATGGAACAAAGCTTCGGGTTCTTTCAGTAAATCAAAGAACCAAGTAATATTAATATTAGTAACAGAGGCTACCCAGAGGCAAATATTATATTTAGGCAGATCAAATAGAGACTCTGTTAAAGCCAGACAACCTCTAAGAACTCTGGCCAGTGACTTTTAAATTCTCATCATCACCAATAATAATGGATATATTCCAGTATCCATCTTACGGGCTTCCTTGTGGTGGGAAGCCACGATGCTCCAGTATGTTCTCAGCCGAACTGTTCATGTTCATGATAATGCAGGTTTGTCACCCAATGCCTTCCTAAATAATAAAACAGCAGCATTTTTACACTCTTAAAAGGAAAATAATGAAATGTATCAGTATGACCCTCTCTCTCAGAACAAATTCAGTTCCTACATTATGACAACCAGCTGAGTCTGTCACCGAGGCAAGGACAGAGGAGTCTCCCAGGCCTTCCCCAGCAGAGTCACAAGGTAAGAAAAAGTTATCGAGGCAGGGCTGAAGAAGAATTGAGAGGGTCAAGGAGGGAAACACTCCCTGAAGTGAGTGACACGGCAGACAGCTCAGCATCCCCCAGGACGTCAGCAGGGGCTCTTCCCTTCAAGCCAAGGAAGACGCTTGAAGCTCTTTACCTTCAGACTCCTCAGCTGCTACCAAGCCCTGCACCTGAGCCACGGTATCACATTTCTATCTGAGAAACCAACCTCCGCACTTTGAATTGTGAGTAAGGAAGTACCGTACAAGCTCAAAGCTTCTTCCTTCCAGAATGAAGGGGAAAGTTTCATTCCCACCCTTCTCATTAATTCTCCTTGTTCTTCAGCTTTCGGGGGAGGGGACCCCGTAACCCTTATATTCTAAGATCTGAAGGGTGACCTGGGTAAGAACGGTGGCGAGCGCCCAGCAGACGTCCCTACGTGAGTAAAGATGAATTCTGGAAAAGGAAATCCGGGTGAGCCAGCTGACTACCCACTGACCGCTACCCAGCTCCCCTGCTGTTACCTTCTTTTGGCTTCTTCATACTGGAGGCTCAGCCTGACCTTTTCAGCCAAATTTGATCTACTTCTCACTCCGATCTAGTAAAAAACAAAAGGGAAAAAGTCAATTAACTCTGCAAATGAATGAAGTAAACTGCTTTTGTTTCTAGGAAGTGCAAGTAATTGCAAAGCTAAAGAAGATGGGAACACCAGTTTGAAAAGGCACTTACTTTATAGTCTCAGTAGGGACAAAACATTTCTTTTTTAATACAAGCTTGTCTGTTTTTCAAAGACTTTAACGTCCTTTTCTCCACACATTAAATTCAAGATTAAAAATATCAGGTAAATGTTTCTGGTATCTAAGAGTTTATGAAGGGTGTACAGGTCAATAAAATTTATGAACTGGAACTAATTTCCTTGTCTCTATGAGCCAAAATTTCCATCATCTAACTTTCAAATGCATAAACATAAAATAAATTACTTCGAAAATTAATTTTTCAAACAGGTAAGCCCTACTGTTGATCTCTACCTGTTTTACTTTCATAGCACAGAATTCAAAGAAGTATAGAGAATACAAAAATAACTGGAACTTATTGAAAAGTAAACATCTACTAATGGTGTCCCAAAAGGTAGAATACAAACTGGTAATAATATTCGAGCCACATTAAATATTTTCAAATGCCAGGTATAAACCACCAATCAAATGTTTTGATATAATCAAGTTCAGATTTATAAAAACAAATTTTTTGGTTAGTTTTTAAAGGCATATATTTGTTTCTCATTAGCCTTAATGCTTATTTAGAAGGACCTTAATGTCTAAGACTCTAAACTTCATAGGAAAAACTCAAATTTTCATGTGTCTCTCGCCTTTCAATAGAGTCTCTGAATAAATACAGTATGAGAAAGTTTGAACAAAGCTATTCATATGGACAAATTCTGATATGCTTTGGCACCTAGGCAGAAAAGATAAGGCTAAGATTTTTAAATCCAATCTTATGAGTATGAAATGCTGAATGCACACAGCTGGAATTCGCACCACCTTCCTGGCCCCTGTTCCATTTGCCATTGGTATTGTAATCAGGGCCCGTCAGGACAGTGCCGGGGCCAACCCTTCCACGTGGATAACTTACATCCCCGGAAATGCTTGTTTGTGACCCGGCATCCAGGGTCTGTCTGGAGAGAGATAAATGAGAGTTCACAGGACTGGATCTCAAGTCTGGCTCAGATCTGCCAATGCTCTGGTCCAAGTGAAACCGCTCCTGCAGCTTAGCAAGACTCTGTTCAGGAAATACAAAGTACTTCATAAAGCTGAACATTTAAGAGCATGAAACTTCCCCACCAGGTAAAATTAAGCTAATCTCAATGGAAAAAACAACTACTTTATCTTAATAGGTACTTGTCACTTTAAATTCTTGAAAAAAATAAGAGTAGAACATAATTTTTGCACATCCACACAGGACTTTGAAAATATGTAAGATCATATTAAACAGGTTACCTTATCTTTCCCAAGACAGCCTGGGAATTATTCACCCTGTGACTAATGGTATCTTTATATTTAATACATGCATTTCTTATTTTTAAAATTCTGTTAAAAAGAAGTCTATTTTAATAAGAACTACCCACTTTATGCAGTAGGAATTATGGAAGCATAGGACACCTAAAGCAGGCAAACTTCCTGCCTAGAAGACTTCTGCAGTTGTGCCATTTGACATCTGGACAGGATCCAGGAGATTATTTAGCTCACATAGATGTTAGAGGTTAGGAAATGGAGGCCCAGAAGCCACAGTCACTCAGTACCTGCGCTGATGTTTGGTCTGGGAAAGTGCCTGATTACAAGTGAACGTGACTGGTGTCGGCACCCGGGTTTTCATAGAGTGAGTTTACTTTAGAGGGAGGATGTGAGTCAGTGAGAGTATTAAAAAGGAAAAAATTTAAATTGCTACCAAAGACCCCCCGTACAAAACACTAATAAAAATGTAAGAAGCTCATTACTATCAACTTTAAGAAGAGCCAGGATTTCATCCTGATATTTAAAATTCTCACGATAAGAAATTAGAAATATCAGAGATCTGATATTTTTTTTTACCTAACCTTCTCTATTTTCTTTCACCTAACCTTCTCTATTTTCTTTCAAAGGCATATTTATACAAAATGTATATGCATGAGGGATAAAACTTAAATGGTCACATCAAACAATATATTATAGAAAAGAATGAAGAAACCTCTTAGGGACTTTGGACAAGTCTTTTCTATTTTTTCATGCAAACGGTAAAAAGACGTATATTTTTCAAACCTATGACCATGCACTCAATCAATTTAGTAGGTCATGACTAGTATGTTTTTTTGTTTGTTTGTTTGTTTTCGGTACGCGGGCCTCTCACTGTTGTGGCCTCTCCCGTTGCAGAGCACAGGCTCCGGACGCGCAGGCTCAGCGGCCATGGCTCATGGGCCCAGCCGCTCCGCGGCATGTGGGATCCTCCAGGACCGGGGCACGAACCCGTGTCCCCTGCATCGGCAGGCGGACTCTCAACCACTGCGCCACCGGGGAAGCCCCGATGACTAGTATGCTTTTAAATGAAATAGAAGAGACTAGAAAGTAAAATCAAAGTATATTACTAGTATTAAAAGCAGGCATATTTCTGTGAAATTTGGTGTGTGTATCTATGGTTAAAGACATTTGTATTACTGGGTTTTGATGTAAAATATAATGTATTTCTTACTCTGGGTCACAGTCAAAGAGGTTTAAAAGTCATAGAAGATAACTAATGTCCCTTTCTGCTCTACTGTTGATTCCTGTATTTATTAATTATTTTTTATATTTTAGTAATTAAAAAGGAATCTAGCTTTTAAATTTAATCTGGCCTATGTATAAATCCAAAGTTTACAGAAAGAATCAAAGAGGACCTGAAATTGCTAAATTATGGGGTTCCAATTTAACTCTGTTCAAGTTCCGTTAACTTTTTTCAAAGGACTTATTTTGTGCTTTTCAGGAGTGACTGATTTAATTGGCAGGATCATTGCAGAACAACAAAAAGTACATCCAAGTGAAGTTCTGTATGTGCTACACATTCATTAGAACCACATATTCTAGAGCAAGACTGCCTGGGTTTGAACCTCAGTCCTGCCACTTACCTGCTGTGTGACTTTAACCAAGTAACAACTTCTCCACACTGCTGTTTTCTTGTCTACGGGTTGAGGATAATAACAGAGCCTATCTTTAGGCTGTTGTGAGAATTAAATGAAGTATTTCTATGCAAGGCAGGCAGAAGACTGCCTGGCACAAAGTCAGTATTTTAAGTCAGTCTTTTCTATTTGATCGCTTCTTGCAAGTTATTTCAGAATTCCCCAAATGCAAAATTATATGGGTTCAACAATATTCACCCACATTCAACCAGCATTTTGGAAACTGACATGAAGTAGCTGAATTTGGTACTTAAATGCAGAGGTTCTGTTTACCACGGGCTCTAACATTTTTTGAAAGACACAGACTAAATCCTCACCCAGCTAGATAAAGAACTCCAAATATCTGAAATATTGCAAAGACTTCTCAGTGCTTGTGATAATTATGAGATGGAAGGGAGGGAAGAGGAGGAAGAGATATCTCTTTAAAAAACTTGACTGTATCTGCTAAATATAGATACTCAACATGCAGAATATTGATCGCTGAATGGTTGTTTTCTCTACACGTAAGGCTGGGTCACTGGAGCTCAGACCCATAAGGTGAGAAGTGTACAGGTGTAATGAGGGGGTCTACTGCCATTAGCATCTCTCCCAGGGTGACTATACAGATGTCCCCCAGCTGGGTCAGCGTTCTCCCTGCCACCCCCAGCTAGCATCTCGGAATCTCCTGGGGTGGGGAATAGCTTTTCTAAGTTCCTCACACCCCTTCCCCCTCTCCTCAAGGCATCTCATCTACTTACTGACAGCAGGTGACATACCCTTTCTGTACCCTGGGCTGAGGATCACTGAGTTAGATAACCCTGCTTATCAGGGCGCCACATGAAGTTTGCAGTGAGTTACAGGGTGCACCAAGATGCTAATCTCCTTAGATGGGCTCCAGGATCCAGCAGCCCCTGTCTCAAAGGTCATCCAAAGTCTGCCTTTCAAATAAGCATATCAGAACCTTGGAACCAATCTGTTTTCTTCCAAGGCAGGTGGCTGGCTCAGTGCCTATAACAATCTCCTACGGGACCAAATTCCGTATGGATGGGGCAGAAGTGGGGTTTGTGTGGTGGTAAAGGGCCTTCCAGACTCCGATGGAGAACTTCTGCCTCAAGGAAAGCTTCTGAGGCCCAAGAAGGTAGCAGTGTGACTTGAAAAAATGTTCCAACACATACCTGCATCAGATCTTGTTTTTCTTTTTCTCCTGAGCTAATAGCCTTTCTGATAGACTTCAGTTCAGTTAGGATGGCTTTGGCTTCACTAAGTTCATAGCCACTCTGGCCTCCAGACATTTTTTTATCAATTCTGTTAAAAGAGGAAAGGAAAAAAGAAAAATCAAAGAATAACCGAATGTACAAGTTAAAGAGATAGGAATTGGGTTTGGGGTTGTCTTAGTTGGCTAATTTTTACTGCGTGACTCACACACACCAGTTTCAAGCTGATGAAGCTCTCTCCTTTCTCTTCTGATCACTTGGAGCTGAGAGCCCTCCCATGCCCCACTTCACCCCCAGTCCACTGTAATCACCTTCAGGGCCAGGCTTTTGGCTTCCAGCCTGTCTGGGTGATCCCACCGCTGGCTGCACTCAAGCCTCATCTCATGCTGATCCTGACAAAGGTTCAGGACACGGGGAAGCAGAAGGACAGAAATGCCAATAAACTGGGCGAGCACAGGAACCTCAGGATTCATCACTGCCACCTAATTTTACATGCTGCGATGTGTGTGCAAAACCTAGCACAGTGCCTACAGCTTAGTGACCTTTAATAAAGGGTAGTGATTTTTATTTATACTAGTGACTATCCTGTAATATTTGGATTGCTTGGTTAGTTTCTTATTTCTTTTTAGATATATGAAATGTATTCTTCTTTTACGACAGTTATGAGTCAAGGTAAATTGCTCGCCTTGCTGAATGAGTTCAAATCTAGGAACAAGGGGGCAGCAGATGTGTTCATTTGTCCACCAACGTTGAATAAAGAGCCCCCCGATGAGCTTATTTACTGCCCCTGCAGATCTGCTCACCAAATGTCCTTACAGTTCATAGGGTCACCCTGTGTCAGAGGATTTCATGTAACCTAATCTTTGTAGTCGAAGGGCCCAACCAAATTACCTAATTAAAAAAAAAAACGGTTCAACATTTTCTTCACCATCACTCTCCTGGTTCTCCCCACCACCTATGCTGCCTGGGACTCATCAGGAAAGAGCCTGGGCTTCCCTTCAGGGACACATGCCACATCTCTGCCCATCAGCCAACAACGCTATTACATGCGTTCTCAGACATATCCTTGTCTTAGTCACAGACTCTCCAGAGTTATGGCACCTATTAAATCACAGAAAACTGGCTCTGACCTAATTTGGTTTAAAACACTTAATAATTTGTATTTATTTCAACGTGAAGGGCATAGTCTGAAAAGTAAAAAAAAAAACTAACACAATTATTATCTTATTCACTCTTCCAAAGTTTACCCAAACAAGTGCAGTTTGTAGATAACTTGATAACTAAAATGGTACTTGTAGATAACAAGTACCATTTTAGAAAATATTTTACGATGCTGAACAAATAATTAAAGTCTTAAAGAACCCAAGAGAATAAAATTAATTTTATCATAAGGTCATTCTATAAAAAAGTATAACCAATGAAGTCACTGAATTAAACATATATGCGTGTGCGTGCACACACATACACAAAGTATTTGTGATGGGAAGGGACCCTAGAGATTACCTAGTCATGTTTCTTCCAAAAAAAGAAACTGAGACCAGAAAGTCTATGCAAATTTAGCTTCTAAATTGCATAAACACTTAGCTAAGTAACACAACTGTCCTCGACATGAACGACTTAGGCTTGGGGCTCTTATGACTATTACATTTAGAATATTTGATAAGAACCCCAGAAGTAGTTTGAATATTGGTTGATTATATTTATTTCAGGAGGGCTTTATCAATGAAATTGTTGACACCCTTAAGTGTGTATCTACTCACTTAGTTGAGGCAAAAAGCTTATTTTAATAAGAAAAACAATCTGTGAGATTTCATGAAACAGCTAGTAATATAGGTATCTCAAACTGTCAAAGGCAGTTTCTAAAGCCCAAGTAATTTCTTCCGATTTGTATAAAACCTTCAGAATTTAATAGTAAAACAAATCTTTAATTCAGAAATCAACTTTGACATTTGAAAATAAAAGCCAGTGAGTAGTTTTCAGAAAGAAACTTTAATATTGAAAAATAAAAGCAGGGCTACTTCATGACTGCTAATTTAAATGTCAGAGAGCTTTAAAAATAGATGAGAATTTCTCGGACAGACACTGCTCAATCAAATGTTAAATACGACAAGAACCACCTCCATGCAGCATTCACCAGGGAACCCCTTTTGGTCTTTCTTTCCCTTTTTCCGAACATTTCTACTTTAACTATTGCTTTTGCCCTCTACCTCCACGTTTTTCCTTTTTCTCCTCCACTTTTCATCTCCCCCTTTTTCTCTCTTTTGACCCTAACTGACCATAAAATAAAGTATCAGCATAAGTTGCTGACTTTTTTTTTTTAAAACGAAGTACGTACTGTGCTTTTTCTTCTTGAGAAATACAATTTTACTTTCATCCAACATTGTTTTTGGTTTCTGGGTACCCTATAGTTAATTTTTTCCCTATATCTTACCATTTGCATGCCTTCCCTGGAAAATGTGTACCCCCTGAGCCAAACTTTCATAGATTCTGTATATACTCTTGGCTTGCTGGGTGTTTCAGCACTTTCCATTTTCCAGTTTTGAGTGAACACTGGAGGTGGCAAAGCGGAAATATGCTTCTCTTCCTGGCGTCCACCTACACATAAGCTACACTATCGCTTAGGCCAAAGTCAACTTTGGGACCACAGTCTGAAATGAATAACGTAAAGAATAAAACTACATTCATTCATCCAGCATAAACTATTGCATCAAGTAAAATAAAAACCGGGGTTTAAATTACATCCTAATTCCAGATTCCACAAAATGTTTCCATTTTATTGTGAATAAGTGAAAAGTTACAGAATCCTGCAGTGGGGTTCTGTATAAATCTTTTCCTGAAATATATTTTGTCGTAACCCAAGTAAAAAGTCCCCTTATAGTACCAGGAATGTGGTTTCTTGAAAAGTATGGTCTCTGGGTTCAATCAATTATTATTCGATCTTCTAGTAGTACGGTGTTGAACATCTGGATGAAAACAGCTTTATTTTGTCTATAGCTTTATTTTGATCTACGAGAGGAATCTGATGTTAGATATCCTATCTTTCTGCTCTTGGTTCAGCGGATTAGAATCACTGCAAGAGAAAGCCTGAATTTCTACAACAAATGTCTATTGTTTTCTTGTGGAATGTTATTGACAGATTCTTAAACATGCCTTGGATTCCTATAAAAATTGCTTGCAAGCAAACTGCTTTGAAACAATACAGCATTGTTACATCAATATAACAAAAACAGCAAGTTTGGCTAACCTTTAATCCCAGTGGTGAATGAGTTATAATTTCATGTGCCTTAAAAGTATGCAACGTGTGGCTAAACGCTTCGTGGTTCTCCCACCACAAAGCCCTCCGTTATGCTGATGTACAACTGACTAAATAATACATTTAGGCGATTCCAGGTCTGCTGAGTTTTTCGGGGCGCTCTGCAACCAGCTGAGGTTCTCTGAACAGGGCTGGACCTGAGAACCACATGGGGGTCTCACAGAATATGACTTGGGGTGGAGACAAGACACAGGGATTTTTAAGAGCTCCTCAGATTATTCCAATATGCAGTCAGGTTAGAGAACCACCAGGATGGGAGCATCTGAAAGAATATCATGGTCATGATCACGTGAGGTGAGTGTCAAAAACAAAACTGATCCAGTAAACCAAATGTCTGAGATGAAAGTCATGTGGCTGGTGGTCAAGAGGAGTGACTGGGGTCCCGAAATATAACTCGTCAACCAAACACACAGAACAATCAGCTTATGTGGCCTGGCCAGCGAACACGTGGGATCTTTAACGGGGTAACGCCTTGCTGCCTTGGATACTGCTAAGGGAGACAAGGAAGAACATGAGACCCGCCGATCAGGGAAGCCCCTATGAATCCTGCATTGCTACGGGGGGCACTGAACCGGGCAGCAAGGAGGAGGGAAGGGAAAAGCAGCTGGATGCCTTTCAAGGGATGATGTCTTCAACCCTCCCTGTGGTTGTGTGCTGGATGAACCATCGCTGCTTCCCTGCATCGGAGACCCTGGGGTGAGCACTGCGGGAGCTGGAAGGTCTTGGTGTGCCTGCTGGGGTTCAGTTAGTCTGGGCCTCATCAGCAGAAGAGCAGTGGCTTCCAGGGGCTGGGAATGGGGCAGGGATTTCCAGATCCTGCTACCTTCCATCATCTCCATTCTCATTTGACTGAGCTCAAGCTGGAGCCAGGGTCCAGCAGACTTCAGCATGGAGCAGGAAAGGGCAGAGGGAACACGGGAGCTGAGGCACTCACTCAGCCCCTCTGCAGACACCCCCGACTTGCTCCCTGAGATCAGACAGCATTAGGTCCCCCTGGGGCTGCCAGAGGCGGACAGGCCCCGAGCCCAGGGCTCGGCGGGCGCAGGCTTACAGAGCCCAGCCTCCGGAGAGAAGGGGGAGGCCCTTCCTGGGCTCTGCCTCAAACTGAGAGCAGGCTGGCGGGCCCAGAGACGAACCTAAGTTTCTCACTTTGGTTTCCTTGGATCGCCAAAGATTAGTGAACATTTCACACCTATTCAAGGGTATAGATTTTCCCAAGATTTTTGCTTTTTTTTTTTTTGGTGAGGAGCTTTGCACTTCGTATTTTACTTCTCTTTGAGAAAACTCTTATGTAATCTATACTTCTATTTTCTTTGTATCGGTTCAGGGGCTTTGGATTATTCGAGAGTCAATTTCAGTATTTTCATACTCACTGTTTCAAGGTTGCAAAGCCTTGTTCTTTATAGAGCAATTCTTGCTTCATCTGTGACAGTTCTCGCTTCAGCTTTTTAACCTTTTGTGAGAAATCAATGTAAATATGAATGTTTGTAAGTAATCAGCAACACAGTTTACAAAGGTAATCTATTAGTAAACCATTAAACACAGCCACTAGTTTGACATTGACTCGACTAGTTTCTCCTGGACATAAGTTCTATGGAAGGCAGGTTATCAGCGATGTGCATTACCACTCAAGTTTCCTCTCATCATCGGACGTAGCAACATTGCTACGAGCCAGACATCGCGATCGTCCGCGCTCTGTGATAAACAGCCACTACGGGGAGAGGCAGGATGCTCAGCCAGGGTCTCTCGGACTCTGCGCTTGCCCTTCCTTCCTGACTCTCCAGGACCCCTGGCCACCCCTCTGTTCCCCAAACAGGCCAGGCTGTTCCAGCCTCAGGGCTTCGGCATGTGCTGTTCCCCCGGCTAAAAGGCCCTTCCCTCAGCTCTTCACTAGCTGACTCCCTGTCACTCAGCCTCAGCTCCACGTTACCTTTGCAAACAGCACTTCTCTGGCCACTGCACCCAGGCCATTGGTCTGTTTTGTTTAGTTCGCAGCATTTTCCAAGAGCTGAAATTGTCTTTGTACTTGTTTCCTGTCTGTCCCCCATGGGAAAGTAAGAAGCATCACCCAGCTGTACCCCAAGCTTGTAAAATAAAACCAGGTGTACAGCAGGGGATCAATAAATATTTGTTGTCAAACTGACAAAAATTGCTCTCTTCCTGTTATCTTTGGTAATAAGAATACTAAGGTTTGGCAGGTCAGGAAAATGGCACAAGCCTGGTTTAGTCACAAACTGAAGGTATTCTCCTGGGTGTCAGAAACTTATTTCCATATAGTGAGTTATAGCCTTAAGTTTTAAGCACATCCTGTTGTATAGTATTTCCATGTGTTTTGCACTTTTACTTCCTATTTATTCTACCCATTCCACAAACACCTATTGATTCTGCGCAATGTGTCAAGTCCTGGGTCTGAAAGTGTGAATGAAACAGACCTAATGCCCTTATGTGTCTTACAGGACAACGAGGGGGACTGATATGGAGCAAATAATTGTCCAACGAAATAAATCTTTCCAACTGCCATAGGTGATATAAAAGAAAAGCACAGGGTACTTCACGATCTAAAAGGGGGACGGGACCTAATTTAGCCTGAGGGGTTGAGGAGATGAGAGGGTTCGTGGGCTTCACTGATAGAAGGGGTCCCCACAGGGTAGAGCCTGTGGACAAACCCTAAACTGTGGGAGGGGAAACTCAGCAAGTCTCTGGGATTTAAAGAATGCTGTCACTGCTGGATTACAGAGGTGGCGTGTGGAATGAGGTGAGAATGCAAAAGGAGGCCTGATTACATAGAACCTGAAGCCATGCTGAGGATTTCTAAATCTCCTCCTAAGAACAATGAGAATCAAGGAGGGATTGTAAGGCGTGAGCTGCTTTATGCTTCTAAAAGATCACTGGAGACGCTATGGTGCTTGGACCAGAGGGGCCCAAAGGGGCCATCCTGCCTGGCGTGCGGGCCGTGCTATAGGAAAAATCCATTTTAGAGGTAGAATCAACAGGACCTGGTGACGGACTCAATGTGGAGGGTGAGGGAGAAGATGTGTCAAAGATCACTTCCAAAATCCTGGGTATGTGAAGGTGATTTCCTGGGGAGGGGGAAAGATAAAGGGTTTTCTGTAAGACATTTATTTTTCTGACACCCATGGCACTTCAAGGCAAGTGGAATATGTGGACTTGAAGTGTCTAGGCTAGAGATATAAAATAAAGAGTCACTGACATAAGGATGCTGTTTTAAATGCACGAGAATAAATGAGATCAACTAGAGAGTGTGTACGGAGAAGGGAAGGCAGCTCAGGAACACCTTGGGCATCTGCATCGCTCACAGGTCAACGAGAGAAAGAGACAAAGTACATTGTGAAGCAGAGGCCAGAGAAGTCAGAGGAAAACAGAGAGCATCATGGAACAGACGGGAAAAAAGTAAACGGGGGGACAAGGCCCTATGAGGAACCAAACGACAAAGACAAGGGCTGTTGTGACACATTTGTAGACCATGAGGCACAATATTTTGGATACAGTAATGTTCAATAATTTATCTGTTAAGTTAATCTGAAGGCTTAACAGTTTGCGCCCTAAGGCACTTACATTTTATTAGGGAGAAGGAAATAGAAAGAATTGTGTTGCAAGGCCCAATTCATAACTAAAAGAGAGGTACAAACAATGTTACTGGAACCCAAACGAGGAGAGGACTACTTAGGCCAGGGGAGGAGGGCTGCCCTCAGAGAGAAGGATCTTGAAGGTGCTTTAATATTCATGCATAGCAACAAGCTCACTCACAGTGTCCAGTAAAGACATTTCAGTTTTAGTATCAGACTATCATCATGTCAGGAGCCATCAGTAACCGACAGCTCATTCCACATGTAATTCTACTTCTGACAGCACTCTCAAAAGCTTTTCACCAAAAAGACTAACATTTTTATTTAAAAATAACAACAGAAATCCAAAAATCAATAGTAACTGGGCTGAAACCTGTCTCTACCTTTGAAAACACAGTTGACAAAAAAAAAAAAAACAATGGTACTATCAAGCCCTCTTGGAACAACTGAATTAAAACAATTAGTGTATCTCATGGTCATAAAATGGCACTCCATTTAAAATCATTTCGGCTGCGATGACATACCCATTTACTTTCTTTCAAAAATGATCATTGTAAATTTAACTTTTGACAATTCAGACTCTTCTCTGCTTAAGTGATGTGAGATTTTATTGTATGTTGGGTGACAATGATAAAGGAGGCTAACACCTGTGTTTTCTTCCACGTTATTTACTTTACCTACAGTTGGCTGAAAGCCACTGCTTTTATTTTGGGGAGTCTTCTGAGTGGATTACCTGAATGATTTTCAGCTGCCAAATATCAATGTGCATGTTATTTTGTTAAGGATGAAAAAGTTTGATTCTATTATAATGATAAGTGAAAACAGATACTACTATTTCCAACCCAACATTATTTCCGATTGTTTCTGGTTTTAAGAGTTTGGTCTTAACTGTTCAACACCCTTTCTTCTCAGAGAACCATTTGGCATCGTTAGCTATTGGAGGATCACTGTTTCTACTCTCATTCTCCAACCCACTTTCAAATGTAGGACACAGAACATGAAAACACATGTCCTTAGATCCCAGCTAAGGGTTACGCTAATGCTGATTTGCACGTTTAGCACAATGTGGACTCTACTTGGAGGCAATAACAGTGAGAGCTAAAATGCCAAGCACTTCAGGTATTCCAGGCACTGTGCTTTCAACCCTCACAACTACTCTAGTAGATGGATACAGTTTTAATTCTTATTTTACAGGTGAGGAATCTCAGACCTAAAGAGAATAAGTAAGTAATCTGCTGAAGGTTACCCTGCTACTAAGCATCAGAGAGCGGTCCAGAACCCAGGAGAATGTTTTAAAACTACAGTTACAAAAGCTTTAGTTATTAATGGCATGACAATATATATAAGATCAAAGACAAACTAGAACTGTAGCAAAACGACCTCAATAAAATCTACGGCCCTTATTCTACCTTAGAAAGCTCAGTATTCTTTTTTTTCTTTTGCGGTACGCGGGCCTCTCACTGCTGTGGCCTCTCCCGCTGCCGAGCACAGGCTCCGGACGCGCAGGCTCAGCGGCCATGGCTCACGGGCCCAGCCGCTTCGCGGCATGTGGGATCCTCCCGGACCGGGGCACGAACCCGTGTCCGCTGCATCGGCAGGCGGACTCTCAACCACTGCGCCACCAGGGAAGCCCCACCACTATTCTTCTATCCCGCCCAAGCTGAATATGTGAAGAGCCTCACAAGCCCTACAGCCTGTTTTTGCCTTATATCAATACGCGGTGAACTTTCTGCAGCTGGATCCAACCATCTAGTTTTCCAGACCTATGTCTACGGCTCAAATCTCAAACCCGAGAGTCCCAAATCGGAGGCAGAGAGACCCATGACTTTTGCACATTCCCTGCCTTTTATACCCACTACACCAAAGCAACTGACATTTTGAATTGACTTTAAAGTTAGTTCTGAAATCCAGAAAGAGAGTGATTCAATGTGATAAGCACGACTGGAAATCATACAGCCTCTTACCATCTCTTACAACCCTAGTGTGTAATCAGTCTTCTTTTAAAAGAAGGAGAAACAAGATGGCAATGAAGGAGAAGTAAATTCCAGAACGTGTGGGCCTTGGGAAGACCACGAGACAGGCAGGGTTCAGAAGTGTGCCCTAAACGTGACCCTTTGCAACATTAAAGTTACAATGATCACAGTGACATTTTACTAACGACTACTGTCCCTTCTCACCACTCCCTCCGTCGTCTTGCCAGGAGCTCCCTAAGCAAAGCCGACAGAGGGCAGCTGTCATCTTGTTCTTCTGGAAATCCTTCAAATCACCACTGCTTCCACCTCACTAAAAGTCCTCACCACCCGCCTCCTCTCTCAAGTCACCTTTAAAGAAAACGAGAAATCAGCTCCAGATCATCAGAGGATTAATAATAAAAACATGTTTGACTTTACTAAAGAATAGCGGGAAACAGAATCCCAGATGCTGTTAGGACCATTTGTGATGACTAATAAATGGATTCTGTCATCAGAAACGAGATGATTGCATATATGTTTAAAAATCCCAAACTTCTGTTTAACAACAGTGAAAAGGAAAAAACAAAAGCTACTGCGAAAAATATGAAACATTTTTGAAATATACTACCTTGAGATACAAATAATAGATAAAAATATGGAAGGTCAACTCTAGATCTCTTTCTGCTAAATAAACCAATAAGTTGCCATATAACCCAGAAATTACACTCCTAGGCATAAACCCAAGAGACATGAGAACTTATATCCACATAAACACCTGTGCAGGAATGTTTGTAGTGGTTCTATTTATCATCACTCAAAAGTGGAAACAACCCAAATACCCACCAACTGGTGAATGAATAAATGAAATGTGATGTATCTGTACAATGGAATATTATTTAGCAATGAAAAGAAATGAAGTACTGACACATGCTACAACATGGATGAACCTTGAAAGCAGTATGCCAAGTGAAAGAAGCTCACAAAAGACCACATATTGTATGATTCCATTTATACAAAATGTATAACAGAATAGGCAAATCTAGAGAGGAAGACAATAGATAGTCGTTGCTTGGGCTTTGGGGATAGAGGATATGGTTGTACAGAATGGGCAGTGACAGCTAATGGAGTACAGGGTTCCCTTTAGGGGACACAAAAATGTTCTAAAACTAGATTGTGATGATGGGGATACAACAATAAATATACTAAAACCCACTGAAGTGTACATTTTAAACAGGTGAACTGTGTGGTATGGGAATTAATTCTCAAAAAGCTGTTAAATTCAAAAAATAAATTGGCAAACAGAAATAGAAAAGGTAGAATGTCACCAAAAAAAAAAAAAAATCACCTCTTAACAAAGACAAAATTGAAAATGATGGTATCATTATATATCACTTAAACTAGCAAAAAAAAAATTAATACAAATGATAAACACCTGGTCAAATGGCTTCCTATTTCAGATTAACATCCGAAGTCTACAGTGGTCCCCAAGGCCTATGAATTCTGTCTTCATCTCATTGTCTAGGTTACCTCTCTCACCTCCTCTCTTACTGCTCTCACTTTCTCTCTCCATATATTGTGGCCACATTTGACTTCTTACTGTGCTTTGAAGATCCCAGACCTTCTCTAACATCTGGACCTTTACACCGGCTCTTCCTCACCTAACTTCACCACCTCTGTCTAGCGTCTGCTCAAATGTCACCTTCTCAATGAGACTTACCCTAAATATTCTATACAAAACTACAGCCAGCTCTCCTTCTTCATCTCTCATGCCCTGTTATACAGCAATTATTTTTAGTTAGATTGATTTTTTAAAAAAACAAACCATGACTAGAAGCTGAATTTATCAGAATGCTTTCTCTGTATCAACTGGAATGATTAATGATTTCTGTTTACTGTTAGTGTAGTAAATAATTCATTTTCAAATCCTAGACTGTACATATCTAGGATAAGCCCAACTTGGTCCTGACAAACTATTTTTGAATGTTCCTGCATCTGGTTTACCAATATTTTGCTTAGGATTTTTGTATCTAAGCTTATGAATATGGCTGGCTTATTTTTTCCCTCATATTATCTTGTCAGAATTTGGTTGTATTAGCCTAATCTTCAGAGTGTATCTGGAATTTCACTGATAGTAACAGGGCTGGTCAGATTCTTTCTTTCATCTGGAGTCATTTTTGGTCAACGATATCTTAGTAAGAACTTATTCATCTCATCTCAAAATTAAAATGTAAGAGTATAAATTTACTCAAAATGTCCTGCTATTTCTTAAGCATCTAGAGTTTTATCTCTTCATTCCTTGTATATTTTTACTTGTTTCTTTTCTCTCTTATCAATCCTGACAGACACCTGTCAATTCTACTATTCTTTCAAAGAACTAAATTATGCTTTTGTTGATCTCCTCTATTATAGCCATGTTTATTATTTAAATAATATCTTCCCTTAATTTTATTTCCCTTCATCAACTGTCTTCAGATTTATTCTGTTGTTCTTAGATTGAATTCACTGCTCATTAATTTTAAGACTTTCTTATTTTCTAGTATATGCATGCAAGGCTAAAAGTTTTTCTCCAATTCTCTTCTGACACTACTAACAGTATTAGCTAAACTACAGACTTTACTTGGATCCCCCAGGATCTGACCATGTTGTTTTTACTTGTCATGTCTCCCTAGACTCCAATTTGTGACACTTCCTCAGTCTTTTCTCATCTTTAATGACCTGTTCGCTTTTGAATAGGTTAGATGTTTCATGAAGTGTACCTTGGGTTTGCTAGATGCTTTCTCATAATCAGACTGAGGTTATAGATTGGGAGGAAGAATATGACAGAGGTGATGTGTCCTTCTCATCGAATGATATCGGGGTACATGCTGTCAACCTGACATCACTGGTGATGTTAAACTTAATCTAGCAAATACCTAGATTTCTTCACTTTAAATTTACTGTTTTTCCCTTTCCAAACTCTACTTGTTAGAAGATAATCACCAGGCGAGTCCATACTCAAGAAGAGAGGAGTAACAAAGATTAGTGGACATGTTAAAAATCACCAGAGTTAAGTAATACATATTTGTGGGGAGATACTGTGAGGCTACACAAATACCCCTTTTCTCAATGTTTTACTCACTAATTTTATCAAACAGCACCCACTATTATTTAGAAGTGTATGGTTCTCCTCCAAATTAAGTAGCCTCTAAGTTTTTTAAACTTAGGAGTATAACATACCTACAAAAAAGAAAAAAGAAAATCTTAAGTAGAACATTCAATAAATGAATGGTAAAACACCCATGGGAAGGTCAAAAGTTCAAGAAGTCCCAGAAGCCATTCCTGTGCCCCACCAAATTACTAACCCTTTCTTTCTCCCCAAAGTAACCACTATCCTGACTTCCGACCCTATAAGTGGTTTTGTCTTTGTTGAACTTTATATAAATGGAATCATACAGTATGTATTGTTTTATGTCTAGCTTCATTTATTCAACATGGTGTTGTAAGTAACTGTGCTCAATTATACTTGGCGGCCCATATTTTAACACATTCATTGCCCTCTTTTTTCTTCTTAGTGAAGCATTTTGCCTTATAATCTACCTATTCCAAAATTAACAAAGCTATATTAGCTTTATTCTTTTTTTTTTTTTTTAATTTATTTTGGCTGCGCCAGGTCATAGCTGTGGCACACGGGATCTTCGTTGCGGCATGCGGGACCTTTAGTTGCAGCCCGTGGACTCTTAGTTGCAGCATGCATGCGGGATCTAGTTCCCTGACCAGGGATCGAACCCGGGCCTCCTGCATTGGGAGCACAGAGTCCTACCCAATGGACCACCAGGGAAGTCCCAATACTAGCTTTATTCTGACTAGAATTTGATTGTTGCATCTTTTTTACCCATCCTTTTATTTTTAACTCTTCTGTATCTTTGTTTCTGGTGTCTCTTATAAGCATCATATAGGTAGATTTTTCTTTCCAAAACCAGTCTGTAAATCTTTGTCTTTTAAACTAGAACATTTAATCCAATTACACTTATTTCTAATTATTTGGGTTTAATTTACCCATCTTACATTAAACTTTTCATTTTAACTAGAACATTTTAGTCCAATTTTAACTAGAACATTTTTAAACTAGAACATTTAATCCAATTACACTTATTTCTAATTATTTGGGTTTAATTTACCCATCTTACATTAAACTTTTCATTGGCTTGCCTTTTCTATTCTCTTCTCTCTTTTCCTGCTTTCTTTAGTATTTCCAATGGTGAAGAACTTCTGGTGCCATTAGTTACTTTCAAATTTTGTCTGAAAACATGTTTATCTCATTCATATGCATGAAAGATGTTTTCCTGTGTATAAAATTCTGGTTGATGGTTATTTTCTCTTAGAGCACTGAAAGTATTACATTATTATTTTCCTTTCATCATCACTATGGAATAGTCAGGAGTATCGCTCTAACTGTCAGACCTTTGCAAATAATCTTTTTTCCTCTGGCAGCTTTGAATTTTAACCATTATATGATTAATTTACAGAAGTTCTACTTAGTTCTTTTCCCATATATCCTTGGTCATTTCACAGTCATAGTATCTTTCTTACTCATATTTTCAATTCCTTTTTTATTTCTTGACATATTAAACACCCATATTTTACATTCTGTATCTAAAATCAACAAAATCTGAAGCATTTGAAGCCCTGATTCTATTGTCTGTTTTTTTCTGCTGGTTCTTACTGATGTGACCTTGTTTCTGTGTAAATTTGTGATTTTTGGCTATGAGTTTGTACCCTTAGAGCTCTACCTGTGGAAGGCACAGGTGCAGGTGTGTTCCTCCGGAGAGGATATGCACTTCCAGGCAACTGGCAGCGCAGCCACCTGCCACTGCCTAGACCTGCCACAGTTCGAAGTAAGTGTTTAGCTTGCAGTTTCTCAGACCTTCCAAGTAAGTGTGAACTCAGCCTGCAAACCCATATAAGGTGTGTCAGATGGTGATATGTTCAGAGGCCAGAATGGTTTCTCATTGTTTCTCCAAACAGGTCACTTTTCCTACTGCTTTCTGGTGGGTGATGGCAGTGGCAGGTATGTTGGGGTGGCAGGGTTGGAGGAGTTTAATCCTAGCTCCTCTCACACCGAGGGTTTGGTCCTTTTGGGTCTCAATTTTACGCAGTTGGGCTTTGTCTCCATGAGACCATGAAAAGAACACTATGGAAGGTGACGTTCACCCAGTGTGGTAAATTCTCTTAGGGAAAAGCAAGTTTTAGTGCTCTGTTATTGCTTTAAGTGTCTTGTGGCTAATTTAATTGAGTTTATGATTGAACTTCTCACATTTAAATTGCTGATCCATCTGGAATTAAAGGAAAAAGGTACAGATTCACTTTCATTTCTTTTAAAATGGGCCAAGATATGTCCCAAGCATTCATTGAATAATCCATTTTTTCCTTAATGATATGGAGTGCCACTTTTATCACATTTTAAATTCGACAAGGTGTTTCTGCATATTCTTCAGTGTTCAGTTCCACTGATCTTTCATTTTTGTGTCAATATCACACTTTTGTAATTACTGGAGATTTAAGTATTTTAAATATATTACAATAAAGACCTATATACAATTGCCAACCCAACTGTAATAAACACTCATGCATACAGATTGTGGTCTCTAAATACCACTTCTCACTAAAAAAGAATCAGAGCTTCTTGGAGAAATGTTTGATTCCAGACCTTCTACAAAAAAATCAAGAACATCTTTCCAGACCAAAGAGAAAGAAACTATCAGAATATTGGGATCAAAGGCCTCAGGAGCCAATATAAAAAGGCTCCTATACGCACAAGACAGGATGATGTGAGGTTCAATAAGAATAATAATTGCAATGACATATCAATAATGTTTAAATTCGTGATCACACAGTGATACTTAAACAAACAAACTCAACTCTGTTGGTTATCTCTAACAGATGCTAGGACATAGCTCATCATTTGAAATTTGTTTGTTTTTTAAAAGGAAAATAATCTAACATTTATTCATCTTTCCAATATGAGCTGAGGGTAAGCAAATAACAAGTAGCAGTTGGGCAGTGTGGAATTTCACTTTATAGAAGTATCCCAACAAATAAATAAATAAGGAATAATATAATTAGACTATCATCATTTTGTAATCCTTAATGAAATGACCTAGATGATGATCATGAATGACTACTACTATAATAAAAAAGAAAAATGGGACACTGTATGCCTGAGGGAGATAATGTAATACCAACCATGATGAATTCTACTCCCCACTAAGAAAAAAAAAAAACCTAGATCTCGTAATCTCTACATCTAATTAGCAATTTATACAGGCCAATAATTTTTTTATAAAAGATACAAGATACAAAAGTCAGATGAAGACCTCTATAAACAACCTGGTTTTTATGAATAGTTACATACAGAGAAAAGAGGGTGACTGAAATCAACTTCAAAAATGTATATATTTGTCTAAACTCATCATATTGTACTTTTAAATTTGGTGAATTTCATTATAAATAGTTTATAATAAATTATAACAGCAATAAAAGTGAATAAGTGATCATTTTCTATGTGGGGGGAAAAGATTTAAGTGAGTAATTATTAGAACCAATAAATAAGGTAATTTCTTCATGCCCCTGTCCTGCTTTCTGTCAGTTATGCCTTTTCAAGCATTTCGTACACATGGAAGCACACCAGTAGGTAGTCTTCATGACTGGCTTCTTTCACTTATCATATTGCTTGTGAAATTCATCCATGTCATGAGTATTAGCAGCTTGTTCCTTTTGATTGCATTTTATGGATATACCACAATTTATTTATCCATTCATCCACTGGTGAACCTGAAGGCTGTTTCCAGGTTTGGGCTAGTAAGAATAGGGCTCCTGTGAATGTTTACACTCAAGTCTTTGAGTATATGCTTTCATTTCTCTTGTGGAAATACCTACAAGTGGGACTGCTGGGTAACATTTTAAGTGTATGTTTAACTTCGTAAGAGACGTATGTAGTATAAATAGCTATTTTTTTCCTCTCACAACTTCATTGTCATGGCCTCAAGAGGCTGATTCTCTCAAAATTTAACATGAACATATTAGGTCAATGTATTTATTGGGTTTATGTCAAGGAAAAGTATCAAAATATAATGAAGTGTTGGTTTGAGTTGTGTTCATTATAATATCTTTATCTCACACAGTTCCACAGAGTTTAACTCCCACAGTCCTTCAAAAAAGTGAGAGAATGAGTATTGCAGGCTGCATAGAATCATTTAAAATTGATTTTTAGGAATCCTTATTCCCTGTTCCTGTCTGCTTAGACTGTACATTCTCTCACAGAAGAAGTTAATTGCATTTGATTTTGTAAAATGCCATGAGCATTACGGATATGAGGGTGTTTATGAGTGAAGATGGAGAAGTCTGGAAGTCATGGCCAGAGAGACTGAGACAGTAGTTCACCCAAGTGAGGAGAAACTAAATACCTCCTCCCCCAGCAACACAGTTTTGATGAAGAATTTCTTTTGACGTATAATTATTTAGCCGCAGTATGGTACCCTTCAAAGCTAGAAAAGGAGACCAAAATCATTAGAGAGAAAGAAAGAGAAACAAAACAGTATGAAATCAATAAATGTGATTGTTATAATTTCACTCTACTGAGTATGCTTTTTGAAAAAAACACTACCGTGCTATGAAATTTAATCGTTTCCAGTTGTTAGCATGTCTTAACAGAGATAAGACCAGTTCTTGCATTAAGTAGAGTATCTCTCTCCAATTTTCTCTTTCAGTCTTGCTTCTTTTCTTTAGTGAAGGTGAATCAAGTCATATCATTCTTCATTTCATTCAAACTTCATGAAGACTGTTGTACTATTTTCAAACCCAACACCAACTACAACATAAATTCATTTCTGGACATCTTAAAAGAAAAACCATTTCTGATGTACAGTTTGCTACTGCAAATCAGTATTGCTCTATCTCCTTCAAAACCTTGAGATCAGCAAACTGGAGCTGAAAGAACTTGGGATGTAAGCTAAGTATAAAGACATCACTCATGTCTAATCAAGAGACAATCCTTATTTGTAGCAATTTGCATTCTCAGAAGGCATATTTCTTTTCATCTGAAGCACACTGCTATGACTTTTGTATGTTAGTTACATCACTGGTTAAAGCGTCATAGCTTGATGTGCACATGAGCTAATAACTCCATTCACAGTTACAAACTAACCCTTACATTCAACTGCCATTCTTTTAAAATCTGTGCCCAAGACTGCAAACAGGTGAGATTGTGGATGGCTTTTCTATGTCCATCACCATTGCTAAAAATAATTCAAAGTGAGTTCATATTAACAATGTGGGGATAAATATATCTGAGAATAAAGACAGCACCCTGTTATCAACAGCAATGCTCACTAACCAGCCATGTATTTGGCGTGGAGAGCAAATAATTTAACCAGAGGAGCGTTTGTTTCCTTTTTGACAAAATTAAAAGTTACATCAGATCATATGCTGCGGTGCTCAATAAATTTCTCAAACACATTTGTATTTCTAAAGAAATTTATACTTTTACATTTCCAACATTTTATTTCAGTTTGATAAACAAGAGTAAAAACTTAATCAAAATTCAGCAAAAATTTTCTACATCCAATTTTCACCACATCTCACCTATTTGTAATCTGGGATATAAATCTTTAAAAATATCAATTGAATTGAAGGTTGAGTTTGTATAAGATACACCATTCCTTATCCTAAGTATCTATAACGAATGAATGAAATAATAAATTTTGGCGTAAAATTTTTTACATTCCTCTTCCTAAAAAAATAGATTTTCTCAAGAAATTAAACACCCACCTCTAAAAGTTATGAATATATTATTAAAAGGGCATTAATTTATTCATTTCTCCATTTTAACAACTAGGAATAAGATGCCAGGAAATACCGTTATCCTATTAGCCCGAGGAGGAAACTACAGCCCAATGATCACCAACACCTATGACCATAATATAAAATAATACAAAACAGATGCTTTAGACAGATGTTCCTAAATACCTGATTCTCAAATGCTTGACCCATTTGCTGTAATTCAATAAAACAAATGAAGCACCTACTAATATTGTTACAGTAAAATAATGAAGTATGAGGCCAGTGCTTGGCTTTGTCTGAAAAGTTGTTACTATGATGAAAAATGCAGGCAGGGTCCCCTGAGACACCAAAGCAATGAAGAGTTAGCTAATTCATGAGTTACTATATCTGCGGCACTACTTTGTGAAAGGGACTAGTATATGCAGGGATTCTACAGGATAGGCAAGCCAAGAAAAACTAGGTTATCAAAATCCACGAAACTCTGCTCAAGTTATCCAGCCGCTTCTGAATGGCTGGGGCCTTCTCAAAGAGCCACCTGGCCAAGAAGTGCTCAAATGACAGAGAGAGGGAACCATCTGCCCCGCCATGTTCAAACCATGACACAGCTCAAAACATCACAATAGAGCATGGACCACAAGGGCCAATGTTCTAAGGAAATGTTTCTATAAAAAGGCATTTGCACTGACAGAAGTGTTAAACAAGTGCCTATTCGCTAATGAAAGAGATGCTCTCACCTTTCATTACAGTTATTATAAATGTCTTCTACCTCTTCTTGAGGGAAGCACCTTCGTGGGGAAGGCACTCCTTCCTGACTCACCTTTGTGGGCCCACAGTGATGCCATACACATGAAACACAGGCTTCTGATATTAAGAGCACATTAAACCTGGCACAAAATAAGCTTTGTCTGAAGGATTCTGCTGCATTAGGAGACATGTCCAGGGGACAGGACTACTTGGGATCTTCTGGGACCTCCCCCAGTGAGACGGGGCTCCATTTCCTTCTAACAGTTATTTGTGTGAGATATCCTATATGTACTTTTGATTTTAAATCCCTCCTTAGTTTGCATCTTTCCTAAAATAGCATTTAAATGGACAGATTATGACAGCCTGTTGAGGTATTCCATTTACAATGTCTTACAAAGAAAAGAACTGTGAAAAATGTTTAAAATTTCAAAGGGCAGTAATAATAAGTAATAACTTCTTGAGAAGTGCACAACTCAAGGGAATACTGAAGTTTAGCAAGAGTAACTTTTGACAAAATACCTTCATCCTCCGCCCGCCCCCCCACCTTTTTTAGATAAGGTATCTGCCTAGCAGATCACAGAAATGTATACACATGGTAGACATGGAGCAGCAAGGATCCCACAAACCAGCCCATGAGATTCTTAAGGAACGTACAGAGAAATAAAGGTGGATTGACAGAGTAAGGGTTGTTTATGGTAGAAAAGAACACTTCTAACAATGACTTCCATAAGTGAAACCCAGAAATCCAGACTGAAGAGAGGTTTGCTTCCAGAAAGTACAGACGAACTTTTTCACACTCTTTTTCTGAGAACGATAGAAAAGTTGTGAGGTAAAACAAAACAAAAAAGAACATCTATTTGAAGACACTGGCGAACGACTAAGGCAAATAAGGGAAGCCCATAGTCAAGATCCGAACTTGGCACTGTTTTTCCTTTTGAGGCATTTGCATATGTGTAGGGAAAGTGAAAAGCTGGGAGAATGTAGTGACCGAGAGAGCATGACACACAGAAAGCACCGGCTGTCCCACAGAGCTGAGAGGCTTCAGGGAGAGACTGGAGTCCAGCCTCAATCCGGCAAAGGGACCCTCAGGAAACAGCCCAGGAGTTCAACTGGGTTTCTGAAAAGCTCCGCCCTAAGAGAAAGGGTGGACTGGAAATAGACCCACTCAGAAAAATGAAGGAAGCCCAGAATTCAGAAAACTCAAACCCTGACTGAATTAAAACTATCTACCCCTGGACTAACTGCCTATAAGAAGCAAAACTAAATCCTCTTTGAAGGATAACAAGATCATCCCAAACCTCAAATGATCTTTATTCTCTTTCATACATAATATATGGCTCTTAATTAAAAGTAAGCAGCTGTGAGATGTCAAATACTGACCAAAAATCAAGAGGAAAAAAACAGACCGAAGAATCCAACATACAGGAAATCTAGATATTATACTAATTAAGACATGGAATTTTCAAATAACTGTGATTATTTCGTTCAAAAAAATTATTATATCAACATGCAGAATTTGGGCAAGTAACTAGAAACAAAAAATAAATAGAAATTTTAGAATTGAAAAACCACACAGTGGAATTAAGCTGAAACCAATAATAAAAGATAAGAAAATCCTAACCGGTTTAAAAATTAAGTAATATACTCATATGAGAAATTATAAAGAAATTAGAAAATATTTTGAACTGACTGATAATAAAAATACAAATTCAAAACCTATGGGATGTATGCAAGAGCCATGCGCAGAAAGTAATTTAGAGCTTTAAGGGCAGATATCAGAAAGTAACAAGGCCCAAAACCGTGTGTCAGTATCTGCTCGAGTTGAAGCTATGTATATATATATATTTTTTTTTTTTTTTTTTTTTTTGCGGTACGCGGGCCTCTCACTGTTGTGGCCTCTCCCGTTGTGGAGCACAGGCTCCGGCCATGGCTCACGGGCCCAGCCGCTCTGCGGCACGTGGGGTCTTCCCGGACCGGGGCACGAACCCGTGTCCCCTGCATCGGCAGGCGGACTCTCAACCACTGCGCCACCAGGGAAGCCCTATGTATATTTTTTGACACGGCAATTCCACTCCTAGGTGCATAACCAACAAAAATGTGTACATCTGTGCACCCAAAGACATGTGTACTAGACACGTACACTAAGGCATAATTTTTAATTACCAGCAATTCGAATAAACTCTAATGTACGTCGACAGTAGAAGAAATAAAGAATTCACGGTATCTATACGAAAGTGGACTGCTTTACAGCAATAAAAGTGAATGTAGATGAATCTCAAAATGTTGAACAAAAGAAGCCATCAGTAATCCATGGGGTAGCATTCCAATTTCACAAAGTTCAAAGCAGGCAGAAAATCAACTTAGAGTATTGCCAATAAAGGTCACCTAGTGGTCTTCCCTAGTGGCGCAGTGGTTGAGAGTCCACCTGCCGATGCAGGGGACACGGGTTCATGCCTCAGTCCGGGAAGATCCCACATGCCGCGGAGCGGCTGGGCCGGTGAGCCATGGCCGCTGAGCCTGCGGGTCCGGAGCCTGTGCTCCGCAGCGGGAGAGGCCACAACAGTGAGAGGCCCGCGTACCGCAAAAATAAATAAATAAATAAATAAAGGTCACCTAGTGTCACCTTTAGGGAGAAGGGTGATGATGAGGGGATACCATGGGGGCTTCTGGGGTCATGGCAATAATCTCTTTCATGACCTATGTATTGGTTGCATGAGTTTGTTTACTTGGTGTACAGTCTGTAAGACTCCAAAAGTCAAGGGTAAACAAGCTGAGCCCTTAACAGCAGTGTGGTCAAAAAGATTTAGGGTAAAAATCAGCAAACAACCCATGACGAAGTGTGAGGCACTAGGAAAATTTGACCTAGAAAAGGAAGTGACGTGGTGATGTGAACCGTGGGCATCTTGAAACATTAGGTTGTCTGATGAAAGAGCAACTAGGCTCAACTCTGGACGTGTATTTCAGCACAATAAGGAAAAGTAAGTTTTCCAGACTCAAATTTTGATGCAGTATACTAACTGCAAATAATAAAACTGCCCAGAAAAGGAACACACTCTCTCTCAATAGAAAGAACAATCTCAATCACTCATATGTTCTAACAAAAGCAGAAAGACTACCCATCGAGGATAAATGAAAGGGCTCCTGCATTGAATGGAGAGGGCAGATGACCACAAAGGCCCCTTCCAGATTCTAGGCATACGTTCCACGAAGAACCACAATAAAAAAGTCTTACCCTTAATCGCGTAGTGGAGATCTCAGCTTTTAAGATATCAGGGTCATATTTAGTACTGGATGAAGATCCTGAGAATACTTTCAAAGGGAAAAAAGAAAAAAAAAAAAGTAACTTGTACAAGTTGCATAACTAGTTGTCAACTTGGAATTTACAAACTCTAAAAACAACAAGCTTTACATGCTTCTGTGGATACTTACTTAACTTTACAACTCCTTTACTGTCATTCACCAGACACCTAAATATAAAAAGTCATCTTCAAACCTTCATAATTCTTTTCAAGAAAAAGGAATGTTATAAAGACCCCAGCGCCTCATTTTCCTCTGAATTTTATATCTATGGATAAAATCTTAGAGAATCTTATTGCAGACCCAGTTTATCAGAGCTTTGCATTATCCAGAAACTTGTAACTTAAGTAGAACTTCTGGGCCCATCACAGATGCTTCTTTAAACAAGACCAGCTCCAGATTATCAATTTCTGAGATGAGAGAGAGGTCGGTCAACTCAGGTGTTCAACAGAAACTTCATTCTAGTTAATAGCTCCAGTTTTAGTTTAGTCCCACTGCAAACATTGTACAAGAGTAGCACAAGGGCCAAATTATTTGCCCTGATCTGAAAAGGTAAACATTAATCCCCCACTGAGGAGACTTTTATCTGGAATGGGGTCGAGGGGTTTTACTGAGAAATCTGATGTGTGCCCTCAGCCTCACGTGGCTCTGAGGGACTCTTCCTGCCCGGAAAGGAACAGGACTCAGAACAAAGTCCCACAGAAACCCAAGTGGCCTTCTATTACCTACGACTTGGTCCCCATTTCTCAGGTCTGAACAGCCACGCTGTACTTACAGCTGGTGCGAGAGCTCGACTTTTCCTTGTAGGCGTCATTTAACCGGACGTATTCATCCAGGGCCAGGGCCAGTCTTTGCTCCTTCACGTGGTACAGCTCCTTCTGCGTTCTGAGGGCATCCTGAGCCACGGACAGATAGTCCTTGAGCATTTTCTCCTGTTCCCCCCTCCATTGTTTCCTTGGATCTTCAATCTGCGTGGTTTCTGAAAGTACATTAGGTGGGTTATTTTTCAGAATTTAATGATTTTTTTTGGTCTATTTATTTAAGCTTTCAAAAAAGTAGCCACCTTTATTTCTTACCTCCTTTAAGTAGTTTATTAGTGGTATGAAGTGACTTCTCCAGACGTGTAATAGAGTTTGTTTTAGTTTACCCAGTGCCTCCCCATCCCAACCCCTTTCAGGTCCTTGTCAGCAGTTTATCCTCATTGCCAATCCCTCAGACACAGTGTTGCCTAGGTAAGCACAGCAGCAGGGCTGTGCTCAGGTCCTTCCTTTCAAGAACTCTCTGGCTCCCCAGTACCTTCAGAATAAAAGCCAAGCTTTTATGGCCCTGTATGATCTGAACCCAACCTGCTTCCCATGCTTCTGTTCACTCAGTACAGGACTCTTGCCAGGCTGCCCTCTACATCAGCAGTACTCAAAGTGTGGTCTGCAGACCAGCGCCGGTCCGTAAACCCTGTTACATGTCTGTGACAATAAGTACAGATATCAAGAGTAAACATTTTGAAATGTTTACAGCAATTTCACACAGTTATCCTATATCTGTTGACTCGAATAGTAATAATACTGGGCCTTGCATTTTGCATTTTTTTCAACTTTTCCAATTCATTTTTATTGTTATTTTATAAAAATATCAGTTAGTCCATAATGGCTCAGAAATTTTAAAACAAACACAAAGACCAAACCCCGGTCACGGGTTAAGGAGAATACCCTAAGGCACAGTTCTTGGTTCTGCACTTCTGCACACTAGCATCACCTAGAGAGCTCTAAAATAAATCCCAGACCAATTAGAGTTTCTGTGGGCGGAACCCAGGCAATGGCAGGTTTACAAGCTCCTCCAGTGATTCCCATGAGCGGCTGTGGCTGAGAGTCTGTGCTCTGCAACAGCTCACATACTGCCTCCTGCATGGAATTATGAATTATTCAAAACATCCCATCCTAAACTTGCTCAAACTTGCCTCCCCTGCCTCACCCACTCCTCCCAGAGGGAACCAAAATAAAGGCTCTGGCCCATGCTTTCCGCTTCGCTCCTTCTGCCTCCTGACAGACCCAGGTGCTTCCCCACGTGGCCCTTCATGGTGTGATGTGGCCCCCCTCTCTTGGGAACTGTAAGTAGTACAACTTCTTTCGATGGCACTGACCTATTTGTGTTGTCACTCAGCCATCTCTAGAAATTAAATCCCAGGTACAATCAAGACAGATGGGTCATACGGGCTGGCCACTGCATGAACATGAGGACCTACCTCTTCCTGACAAGTTAGGATTGGATAATTAACTTATCAATTTGCTGGAATGTCCAGTGGTGTGTACCGTCTTCAAAATGTTTTGTGTGTGACTCTCAACCTTAATGTACCCCAACTCGGTATTTCTGGTTGCCCCTAAGGACTCCAGTGAGTCAAAATGCAGAGAATGATAGTAGACGATCTGCTGTGACCACAATTATCTCCAGCGGCCAGGCTGGCTCTGGAAATGTTTAACCTGGTCTCCGGGGATAAGTGATAACACTACAGTGGTTCAGACGTGAAGCCTGGGTCCCCTTCGGGCCAAGGGAGGCCTGGGTCAGCCAGGGGCTCCGCCACCACTGCCTCAGACCTACAGCCCTCCCTTCCGTCAGTGGTTAGAGAAAACATCAGCGCTTTCTCTAAAGTAGTGAGTATTCGGAACACGAATTTTTAAAGATGTAAATACTTCAATGTGCAAAAGAGGCAAATCTCATGTAATTGTGGGGAAAAATACGCTAGAGTCAATGTCCAAAGAAGATATGCAGGAGGGGGCAGTGCTGGACAGACAGCCCCCCAGCCAAGAATCTTCAAGGGCATCGTCGCAAGGGGCAGGCTTGGCGTCTGGGCAACACGGAGAGTAGACAGTGATCAGCCAATAAGAGCCTAAACGTCTCCATTTTAAATATTCCTTACAACTCAGGTCTCTGGCTATCCAAACATGTAATATTTACATTCATTTCCAATATTTCTATATACGAATACAAACGACTCAAAGCACAGAGAATTCATCCTCTAACAAACAGAAATTTATGGTCTAAACTGTGGATGACCCACAGTAATCCTCACCTCCTAGTGTGCACACCCCTGAATACCGGCTAGCGTGAGCGACTTGCTTCGAACGAAGAGCACACAGAGACTGGGTGTCACTGTGACCGCCGTCGTGCCCTCTCTGCCTGGCCCTCCTTGGCTTTTTTGCTCTAGTGAAGCCAACTGCCAGGTTACATGCCATCCTATGCACGTAGTGAAGAGAGGGGGGTGACGGCCGGCAGCAGACAAGGAACTGAATGAATTGTGCCAGCCACCACACGAGTGAGCCTGGAAGCAGGCCTCCTCCGGTCATGCCTGGGGGTGACACAGCCTGGCTCACACCTTGAGGACACCCTGTGAGAGACCTGGAGCCAGAGGACCTGGCTCAGCCTTGCTTGGCTTCAGCGCCCGAAGAAACAACGAGATAATAAATGCAACCTGTTACAGTGAGATATATAACTAGGAAACTAACCAAATAAAGAGATGATACAAATTGAAAATGTGCATGAAAAACTTGAAATGTTCATACATTATAATAGCTATAGCAAGATACATACTTCCAGTTCTCTCTCAATATCTTTAGAGGTTTTACCTAATCATATTTCCCTACATATTGGCGAACTGGCATACTTTCAATAAAATGCTTGTCAACAGCTAAATTGCCACAAAACCCTGAAAGTAACACTGACTGACACTTAAATGAATAAAGTACAATGATAATAATAATAATAAACTACCAGCATTTGTTTTGGATACATCAGCAGAAACACTCCAGTCAATTGGTTTAAATACTGGATGCTACAAGAGACTCAGCAGGAAACATTGACATTTCCAATATACCGCCCCATTCAAATATGAACTACAAAAGTGGGTTCCCAGAGGCACCTTTGAAGAAGCCTTCATAAAGCAAGATTGTGCTTCATCTCCATCAGTTATATTTGCTGAATAGATCTGTGAAGAATATTTATTAAATGTAAATACTCAAAAAGGTATATTATACAAACGTGGTATTTTTTTATTAAGACCTGGTGGCCTTGGGATATCACTGTATTATAATGCAATATAATTTGCATGTTGTCTACTATATGAAAGAAGTAGTTAAAGTAGTACTGTTAAAATGTCACGCACCTCAAGGGAATTCACATTCCATCAGTTTTATAGATGTGGAACTTTATAGATAGAGAACACGTTGTGAGTTACAAGAGCTTATCAGGGGAGATAACATTAGCCTCTTCAAAGGAATATTATTTCTGTCTCTCATGCACATTTCTATTCTTTCTGCTGTGCTCAGGAAGAATGAATGAAATGAATATGAGTAACTCTCCTTATCTTCCTTCATAGACACTATATGCTATGTTTACTTATCTGTTTGTTCTACAGACAATTGAGCATCTACTGCATGCACTAGGGAAAACAAGATGTTCAGGTATGATCCCTCCTTCCAAAGAAATTATAAAGTATAGAAGAAATTGTGACACAGGAATTAAAACAACAACAACGACAACAACTGTTTTATACGGTAGAAAATGGTGAGAGCCCCAAGAAGAGAAAGGTCAAGTGCCACAGAAGTTTAGAGACACGGGAGTTTCCTCTGGCTGAAAAAGTAAGGTCCCATGGAACAGGCAGTGATTAAGAAGGGCTTTGAAAGGTCCCAGACAAGAGGCCCTTCAAGGACCAAACCCCTGTTTGCCACTCCAGCCGTTTTCCCCAGCCTCATTCACACCAGCCTCAGCCGCACTGAATTTCTTTTCTTCATTGAGTCCTGCTTCCTGAGGCCTCTTCAGACCTCTGGCTTTACTTGTGGGTCTTCCTTCTTCCAGGCAGTTTCTCCTCCAAACTCCCAAAGCCTACCCCCTCCCCGTGTTCTCCAGGACTGTTAACTTACTCATCCTTTGGGTTATGAGCTTAAAGCGCCTTCTCTAAGTAGCTGTAGCCATGCCCTTCAGAATGGATATGGTGCTTCACTTGTTCTCCTTTGTTGTGCTAGTGATGGTGGTACTAGAATTCTGCTCTACGTTCTCACTTCTTCCCCAATACTCCAAGAGGGACTAGATGGTTTCTCGAACGCCGGGTTAATAAATATGAAACTCATTTTGTAAGCTACGGTATGCGGTAGAAAGGCTCTAAGTAAGGGCATGAAAGGATCTTAGCTATATTTTAGGAGGATCATCTGAGAGAAATGTGAGGTTCTATTATCAAAAGAGTTGATATGATTCTGCAGAAAATTTTTTGAATGAAAGATTATACAATAAGTTAAAAAAGCAGTTTATAAAACTGTACGTATGTAATATAATCCCACTTGAGGTATACAATATATTGAACACTCGTGTGTGTGTGTGTGCGTGTGTGTGTGTGTATCAATATGAAAAAGTCTGGAAGGATACACACTACAAGTTTTAGAATACTTGATTATCTCTGAGTAGTATGAATATAGATAATTTCTTCCTTTTATTTACCCACATTTTCTACTTTTCTCCTATCATATCTATTACTTCTATTAAAAAATATTTTTTAGGGCTTCCCTGGTGGCGCAGTGGTTGAGAGTCCGCCTGCCAATGCAAAAAATACATATATCTTAACAGTTTATCCTCCTAGGAAAACATAAAGGATGAAATAAATCAGAGAGGAAGTAGAAGGGTCAAAAATTTATTTCGTTTCTCCTAAAGGAAACAACTCCATATTAAATAGCATATACACATGAGGAACTTTCATCAAACCTGAACACATGTGCTGCTTCAAAGCTAATATAGAGGAGTTTGATTCAGGGTAATATGAAGTACACACCATCCAATCTCTCCGAGACAGCATGGGGAAAGATGAGAGAGGAGAGCTGAGGAACTGTCTATTTATGTTTGTTGCCTGTTTTTTTTTTTTTTTTGCGGTACGCGGGCCTCTCACTGCTGTGGCCTCTCCCATTGCGGAGCACAGGCTCCGGACGCGCAGGCTCAGCGGCCATGGCTCACAGGCCCAGCCGCTCCGCGGCATGTGGGATCCTCCCAGACCGGGGCACGAACCCGTGTCCCCTGCATCGGCAGGCGGACTCTCAACCACTGCGCCACCAGAGAAGCCCTGTTGCCTGTTTTTAAATTGGTTTGTTTGTCCTTTTAATGTTGATTTCCAGGAGTTCTTATATATCCTGGCTATGGATATATAAGATATGTGTACAATGAATATTCATCTGTGATATTGTGTGTATCAGTAGTATATTCCTTAAAAACACGGTGAGTAAAAGATTCCGTTCACAAATTGAACCCACACTCCATTTATATGAAATTCTAGAACAGGCAAAGCTAAGGTGTGATGATAGAAATCAAAGCAATTTGCAGCAGTGGGGAGGGGGTGACGGGCAAGGGGCAGGAAAGAACTTTCTGGGAGCGGGGTGAGAATATCTTGTATCTTGATTGGCTGGCAACTACAAAGGAGTATACATTTGTCAAAATTCATTGAAATACGTACTTAAAATCTGTGCATTTTCTTATATGTAAATAAGACCTTAATTACTAAAAGACAAAAAAGTTAAGTACAACTCTGACCCTATCAAAAAGTGATTTGCTTCTGGTTGTAGTGACAATATCAAGACCTTACAAACAGTACTTCAAAATTACCTTCTAGTTAGTTACAAACACCCCCATCAATATCTACACCCCGACTCCGCACACACAGCCACTAAAAGGTGAATTCTATCACAAAACACTTAGGGCCTAAAATAACTATCACTGTCAAGGTCAAAACTTTTACTTCTAGATATTTAACAGTGTTACAGAGAAATAGTATTAAACAGCCAGGCAGTCTTAATTTCATTTTTTTATTGAAATAAGGAGAAAATAATGCTGAAACTACACAATGTCAAGACACAACATATGTGTAGACCAGCTGTTAAGAGAAGATAATACAATTTGCTCCCTAACTACTTCATAGGAATGTCTTTAAGATTAATGAGATAACGGACCAGGTCCTTTTTAGTGGGAAAACTACCTGCTGTGGGTAATTGGGGCACTTTAGGGCACAGTAAATCCATCAGGTCACTGGGGTACCATTACTGTACCAAAGCAAAATGCGAGACTTAAACACGTATGTTCTGACAATCAAGTTTTGAAGTATTCAGAGTAGTGCTTTCTGAAGCATAATTTATAACTGAAATGCACTTCAACTTCTTTCAAAACAAACAGAAAGCTTTTAATCTGTGAGTTAAACAATAAAGCTCTTCTTTGTTCTAACATGTAAGAGTTTATCATCATACTAGGCACCCAAAGATAGAGGAATAAAGATGCAGTCACTGTGCACAAGGAGCTCACAATTTAGCGAGGAAAAACATACAAATAAATAACTTAAATGCAATATAACAAGTGCTATTTTAAAATCCTTAAGTACCTGGTACTAAGAAATACCTGCACGGGGTAACTAATTCAGAATGGGGTGGGGACTTGCAAGGTGGAGGGTCAGGTGCCAGAGAAGGCCTCTGGGAAACAGTGGGCAGACGGACCGAGCGGACGGACCCTAGGAGGATATGGCAGTCGGCCGAAAGGGAAGGCCTGGGGGCTGCGCAGAGAGTGACCAGGGCTAGAACCAACAAATGCAAAGAAAGGCAGAAAGCCAAGGAAGCACAAGGCACAGCTGGAGCGTCGTCCCGTGCCAGGGAAGGACAGGGCAGGAGATGAAAGTGGAGGCCAGTGGGGCAGACTGGAAAGAGCCTCACAGTAAGGAATCAAATATACGCATCTGGAACTCCAGACGCGCGCTAAGAGACAAATGTGGCCATCACCCAAGGAGATCTGCAGGCTGCAAAGAGAAGACGATTACAGAAATCCTGATACCAGGTACAGGAGAAGAAGAGATGGGCAAAAGAAAACGGCAGGAGCAGCCAGGTATGCCAAATAAATTCCAACAGAAGGTGTCATGAAATCCAAAGGGGTAAAGAGCAAGAGGGAGTAGCCCGTGGGGGCAGGGATCTGTCAGATCAAGGCCAAGGAAGACAGGCTGGGGCACTGGGATTCCGTCACCTGTGGGGTCTCAGGTGACCTCGGCAAGAGCGTTTGTGTGAAATCATGGCCAACAATGGAGGAAGGGAAGTCCATGGGGGCTGTGTGTGGCTTTTAGTGAGTTTCCCAGTGAAGGGAAAACAGATGACATGCTGTAAGGGATGGGGGTTGAAAGATTGTTTCAAGTAGGAGTGAGCAAGAGAGTGAGAATGAGAGAAAGTGAGAAGGAGGGAGGGAGGGGCGGAGAGATTGTTATTATTTGTTTTTTCTTTTGGTAGTTTTGGTTTGGTTTCATTTTGAGAGTCTCCAGTGTTTAAATACTAAGATGAAAGAACCATTAGAAACTGAAATGGTGGGAGAAATTTTTTTTTTTTTTGCGGTACGCGGGCCTCTCACTGTTGTGGCCTCTCCCGTTGCGGAGCAACAGGCTCCGGATGCGCAGGCTCCGCGGCATGTGGGATCTTCCCGGACCGGGGCACGAACCCGTGTCCCCTGCATCGGCAGGCAGACTCTCAACCACTGCGCCACTAGGGAAGCCTGGGAGAAATTTTTAAAACCAGAAAATAACTGGTAAAGATACTACCTAGGAGAGAAGGATGGGACATAGAAGTTATTAAGCGGGGTCTTGGGGGTTGAGGTGGGTGATTCAGAAGAACACCTCTTCCACTGAGAAAAAGCAGAGAGCCCTGGAGGTGGGTTTAGAAGCTGAAGAGACTGTCGGCAGTGGGAGGGAAGTTAAGCTAATTAATTTTCTCATTTTGGTGCCATGAGAACTTATTTCCATTGAATCAGGAGAGGAAGGTTTGTTTCTGGTTCCCTAAATATTATTTAAGGAAAAAAAGCTAATTTTTTATCCATATAAAATAAGTATAAAAGTGAGATTTAAATAACCATACGTCTTTTCGTTGAAAAACTGACTTAATACGTCCAAGACCTTGCTCCTTTCAACCCCTCTATCTCACCTACCTGTGAGAATTAGGCAATGTCACAGCCCTCGAACCTATTCCACCACAACAAAGCTACTCACACTGTTACCTGTACACTCCCCGCCCCAAGGCATAAGCAACACTCAGCACGCCAGGCTTCTCAAGAGTCAGCTTCCCTGGCTCCCTGGCTGCCTCCGGGTGGGGTGAGCATTTTATTATCCGTGCTTGGTGGTCTTCTAGGCAGAGCACCCCTTTTCAGTGTAAATAACTGGAAGTGAGTCCTTCATCTCAACTCACTTTCACTGAAGCCTCACTTGGAGGCACGCATGCAGCCTTCCCACCCGACTGGCCGTCCGCCCCACAGCCTTTGGCCTCTGCAGACTTCAGAGCGGAGCAGCCTGGTCACTTCTGGAACCTTCCCAGTCATGCTGGGAAAGGAGTATTTGCACAGGTAAAGAAAGAGACTGACAGGGAATCTGTGCAAGGATATTTTCACAAATTCGATACGTGATGTGAACATATTTCACATTCTTAGATTTCTAAGAGATCACTGCTATAAATATGGGCTTTTTGTGCCTCTCAAAATCTTTATCCTATATCTAGACAAGGGCAGCCGCAAGCCGTCACTCGTAAATGAACATCAAATAAAACACTTTTCTATAATGATATTATTCCTAAATATATTAATGAGTACTTATTAAATAAAATTTTAATGTAACAATAGACCTAAGAATATTAAGATAATGGAGTATAAATTCATTATGTATTCCTAAGAACCTATAAAAAGAAAATAATTATTTTTAAGTGAAATAAGCAAAATGAATATCAGTGAGTATTACATTCGACCATCTGAATAAATTTTTTATAGGGGTGGCTAGAGAGCTAAATTGAAATATAAACACATACACAATATAAAAAAACATACAAAAAATACTACTTCAAGTACGTGTTTTAAAAAGTTGTTTACAGCCACAGTGGTCCTCTGCCCTAGGCTTACCATGACAGGGATGTGACAGATCTAAACGCTATTACGGTGAGAGGTGCTCCCCTTCCAACCACAAAGAAATCAGGAAACAGAAACAAGACGAGGTTCTGGTCTTCTTGCCACAGCTACAGCTGCGTCTTCCAGAGTCGCTGGTGAGTGTCAAGCCCTCCCTGGACCCCACCGGCACACAGGCAGCTGTGCCATTAGACCAGGCTGCACCCGTGCCCATCTCTTTCCATGGCAAGGACAAGAAAGGGGGAACCCCACCTTGAAGGCCCAGTGGCCATGGAAAGAAGAGACAGATGGCTCATGGTCTCCACAGGCCCTAGACGTGCGCTGCAGAAAACTCAGGCCCTAACAGGCAGGCAGACAGACAGGCAGACCAGACCCCTTTCTCCCACTCTGCTCCATCAGCCTAACTCTACACACATGCCCCAATGTCCAAAATGGACATTTCAGTTAAATATTAGTCACTGGAAAGCGGGGGTTTAAAATAAAGAAATTCACTTTGTAAAATGTTTACTCTTTTGTATGACTCTAGATTTTCCGATATGCTTGCTCGTACCGAAGAGGAAAACTTACTGTTTATGTGATCGATGTAGTAGACACCAATCTGAGGGTCAAACCCGGCTTCCCATCCCCACGGCAGCTCATCACCAACACAGTCAGCAAACGACAAGGGCTTCGTTAGCCTGTAACAAACCAGAATAAAGGTACAGGTGATTCTTTCCATCCAACCGCGTATGTTTAAATCCAGCACCCTACCCACGTGCTAAGCGTCCAGGCTGCGTTTCCTTTTTGTTCTTGATTGTTTCTAGAGTTTGCACTACTGTGTCTGAAATCTTTAAAGAAAAAAACAACAAGGCTGAAATGCAGAGATGAATATCCAAAAAAGTAGCAGTAAGTCCTAATACCCTTTGGAAAGTTCACAGCTTAAGACTGGGAGACAAATCTGTACAATAAATAAATAAGGCCATCTTAAATCAGGGAGAACGCCAAGCTGAGGGGTCAGGAGGGCTGGAATCTAGCTTGAGCTCTGCAGCTAAATAGCCATCTCAGTGAAAAGAAAAGTTTGTCCCAGCATTCGAGTACCAGCATCATGGGAATCATCATACCAGTACCTCTAAGACGAGATAAGCATCAGGCTACACTAACTTCAGATTTGGACGCTCTACCATATATTAACTCGCCTGCAAGGTCCACAAAGAACTCTCCTTGAGAGGAGAGACAACAGATCTTATTTTTACACTTATATTTTTATACCTGTACTTAACAGTCTCTCAACAAAATATTTAATGGAATCAAACACACAAAGTATTTCTATTATCAATGTGATCTCACCTTTTGAAACTGCCTTAAACTTTCTCTTTAAGCCTTAAAACTAATCGGGAAACTAGTTACCTAAGCAGAGTACAGGTTTCAGAGTTAATTATGGGTTGATTTTCTCTCTCACGTCCTTCATTTTCGCATCTGAGATTTTCCCTTGCTGTTAAAGCAGCTGCAGGCAGGCCAGCACCATAGACTGGTGACCGCCCTGCTGTAGGGTGGCCAACCTCAGGTGACATCTCTGCTAATTTAATGCACTGGCACCACCAGCACAGTTCCCACATATGACATCACCTGGAGTCTCTGTGATCCATGCTAGTGGATATCAATGATTTCATAGTGCAACTGAAATACAGGTCGTTCCCAGAATCACATCACTTTCATCAGAATAATGAACTGTCATGTACCCTTCAGAACGCTGGGAGAAAAACATGAAAAGGAGGGAAACCCTTTCTTCCCAGGTGTGGCCTGCCAACAGCCCTCCTCCAAGGACGTAAAACACCAAGGGATGAAAGAAAGAAGTGTCTCCTTTTCTCTCAACCTTCCCTAAGCATGAAATCCGCTTCTGGAGACGGCTGCAGGGATCCTGGCATTCACGAACACTGGCTGACTCAGTCACCACACTGACTCACCGTGAGACCTCCTGACTGGGCAGCTCTCTCTACCTCAGTTTCCTTCTCTTCATTTTAAGTGGTGATCACACACCCCCATCTTCTCCCTGCAATTTAACTACCTGCTAAGATTAATGGGAGGATGAAAAGGGATTAACTCAGAAAAGTGTCTGGGACATGGTTAAGCAGCAGTCAATAAATGTTAGTGACTGTGAATCCAAGCATCACACGTGAATTCTCTCTCTCACCCTCCAGAGGAACCAAGTCCGGGAGCACAAGGTACAGCAGTGTTTCTCAAAGTCTAGTCCTCACAACCAGCAGGGTCCACATCTGGGAACTGGTTAGAAACAAATCCTTGGGCCCTCTAGTATAGTATATGCCTACAGGATCAGGAACTCTAGGGCCCAGCAATGTATGTTTAATCAAGCTTTCCAGGTAATTCTAGAGAATTTGGCTCAGAAGTTAAGAACTTGAAATTCGAGATCCAAGGGACCTGGATTCAAATGCTTGTTCTGCCATCTTACAACGAGGGGCAGGTTATTAACCTGAAAAGCCCCTGTTTTCCAATCTATTATTTTTTAAAAAGGTAGGGACTGGGGGAGATCATAAAGCTTAAATGAGAAACAAACGGTGTAATGCCTGATAAGTCGAAAGCTTCCATAGGCAGTAGATGAGTGAAATGAATCTCAGACATGTTAAGCAATGCATCCAAATATGGCAATCTGCCATATTTGCTTTGCAAACCTGGAGTCGATTTGAACTTAATCTGAGTCCCAAAACTGGCTCTTAGAATTATGCTCAAATCCCACCTTATATCATAAAAACTGGGCAGGAAAATTGAGTTTTCTTTTGACAAAGGAATTAGACACTATGTACATCAAAAACTCCCTGGGACTTCCCTGGTGGTGCAGTGGTTAAAGAATCCGCCTGCCAATGCAGGGAACATGGGTTCCATCCCTGGCCTGGGAAGATCCCACATGCCGCAACTAAGCCCGGGCGCCACAACTACTGAGCCTGCGCTCTAGAGCCCATGAGCCACAACTACTGAAGCCCGCGCACCTAGAGCCCGTGCTCTGCAACAAGAGAAGCCACCGCAATGTGAAGCCCGCGCACCGCAATGAAGAGTAGCCCCCGCTCGCCGCAACTAGAGAAAGCCTGCGTGCAGCAATGAAGACCCAATGCAGCCAAAAATAAATAAATAAATTTATTTTTAAAAACCCTCCCCACACCATGGAAAGTGGCCTTGTCTTCATACTCTGTCTGTAAGACTGAGCTTCGACCACCTGATTAGACAAAGCCCCTTGCGTATCATTCTGCTTGACGATTCTCTTTCCTTAAACTCCTCTATCTCTGCTGTCTAAAAGGCACATGAACCCTAAAGAAATAAAGAAGAAGGAGACATGGAAATGGTACGTATAAATGACAAAAGAGAGACATTACACAAGTTTTGTCCTGGCACCAAAGCAACATGTTTAAGCATGAGTATGATATGAATATACTTATTACTTTTAGAATTAGGAGTCACAAAAGTTTCAGAACATGCAGTATGATTACAAGTTATGGTAACTGCATTACACTTGGACATAATCCATCTTTTCCTATTTATTGGTCAACAGATAATAAGCACTTTATTAACTGTCACTGTTCTAACACTAGAATTACATCTATAAGTGAACTCAGTTAAAAATTCAGGCGTTTCCCGTATGGACACCAAGGAGGGGAAAGTGGTGGGGGGGTGGGGGGATGAATTGGGAGATTGGGATTGACATGTATACACTAATATGTATAAAATAGATAACTAATAAGAACCTGCTGTATAAAACATAAAATAAAATTCAAAAATTAAAAAAAAAAATTCAGACGTTTCCATTCCTGGAATTTTAACGTAAAAGCTTCCTTGCAGCGTTACTGCAAAAATCAGTTTAATACTGTATTTTCTGTATCTGGATAAATACAGATCTTTTCTCCACACCCTCTCAATAAGGAAAACCATTAAATACATATTTATAAATGTCAAATTTTTAATTCTTATCCAAATTATAAAACATAAATAAAATAACATTCTCAGATACCAAACAAAATGAATCACTCAAATATACTGCTATCCTGATAAAGAAAACATATTACTATGATATACTAAGAAGTAACATGAAACAAAAATAACAGATGTATTCCAAAATTAGAAACAAACATGACTTAGAACAAATACGGTGAGCAGAAATGTTGATTAGCTTCTAAATTCCTTCCTCTTGTTTTGCACAAGGAACCTGTGAAACAGTCAGTCTTACCTTGATGTTAAGGAAGTAAAAAATGGACGGAGTTCGTTGGTTCCCCACAAAGGAGCAACAGCATGCAGAAGGCCTGAAATTACGGACCGTCTTTATGCGAAATTCCAGAGATTACTCTTTGCTTAAAAAACAGTCTTCCTTTGCACCGTGACTAATGTGAAGAATGGCAATTTACTGCAGCACTTTGCCACAGTTTACATACAAAATTTGAACTTTGCAAGGTATTTCCTCTCCTTGTGGGCATTATATCATTCTTTTATACAACCTGTCATTTAGTATTTATTGTCAGGCCACGGATCCCTGTCCTGTGACATGAGATGCCACACACAGATGAATCTACTCTTCCCAATTACACGACGGTGAATACTGCTGTGTGTGCAAGCACACATCCAGAAACGATGACTTTGCGCTAACTGCAACCGAGTTTGCGCTTATTGCACTAAACGAAACGGCACTTGACAGAGAAAACCATTTTCAGGTTAATAAAACTCTTGCCACGGTTCCAACCTCCCAAATGTACAGTTTAGCTTGAATGTTAAAGGTGTGAAGAGTTATTTTTCCTTCACAGCATCTGCTGCTGGCGTCGTTTAACTGAAACTCAAGGCAGAGTTCGCATCGTCGACTGGGTCTCTGATCGCTACAGAATCGGCCCACATAAACCCGCCTGAATTGCTCCAAGAGAGCGGGGAAGGAATTCAAGATGAGATTCCCAATGTGAATTTTACAGGGAGGGTAAAATACCGGGAATCTCTCCATAGTTCCGAGGGAATTTTAATGCCTAATGTTGCTGATTAGCCCCCTAAAAACAGCTTCTTATCTGTGTTGATCACTATCCTGGGCAGGGAAACCAGCAACGCGAAGGAACAAAAGGAGGGGAATGCCAGGGATGAGTGAACAGAGGCAGCAGGAAGAAACCGGCTTTTAAGAATGCAAACCTCTTCAGAGGAGGGTAACGCAGTTAGTTCTGGGTCTTTGGGGAAATTAGCTTAAATTCTTCTCAAAGGGTCACATTAGACGGGAGAGAACTGCCAGATGGGCAGGCCTGGACCTGGGGCAATGGACACGCTCAGGAGACTGCTGCCCTGGGTTTGAACGGCTCATGCAGGGCTGCTAGCTGGTAAGTGGCGTCTAACTGGACTCATTTCTTTAGACTGAGTCCATCATGTCCTCTTGGACCTCCTTGTGCTCAGACAGGTGTCCTCTACGTGGGCTCTAGATCTGGTCTTCCTACAGTTTATACCCACTGGTGCCAAAGAGCATCAGTTTATCCCTCCTCCACGTGATGGGCTGTCAAATATTTAAACACAACCATCTTGTTTCCCAAGTCTGCTCGCTGGAATACGGATGCCCCATCCCCTCTCCGTTTCTCATATCTCTCCTCCACTCAAAAGCCTGCCCATCTCCCGCCCTTAATCCCATCGGCTTCTCCCTGCTCTGCAACTTCACTCCATCTGTTATTATCAAGGGTTAATCTCCTCTCACATAGCTAATGCCTTCTCCCTCAGCCTACAGATATACAGGACTCAATACCCCCTACCCTTCAAAACGCCTTCCCTCAGATCTCCCGGCTCCTCTTTTGACATTTGCTTCCTAACCGTTCACTCTATCTGACCTACGGATTTTAGATCTGGAGGACCTAAAATCTCCCTTATGCCACCTAACCTAATTCTCTAATTCCTTCATGAAGAGACTCCTGAAAGGCAACATTTGTGAGCAATCACCTTTGAAAGTGCACACGGCTTGTGCTGTTGCTTTGGGGACCCAAACATTACTTGTAAAAATGTCAATAACAATATTCTATGTAAAAAAGGTCAATTTTTACATAATTATCCTAATAATATAAAACATTCACTGAGTGATTCCCATGTACCACACATGCTTTCATGTCTATAAATGTGTGAATTAAATCCCCATAAACCTCCGCAAAGTAGATACAATTATTATCGTCCTTTGAATACCCTGTGCAGGAATAAAAAAACCCCAACTTGGGCTTCCCTGGTGGCGCAGTGGTTGGGAGTCCGCCTGCCGATGCAGGGGACACGGGTTCGTGCCCCGGTCCGGGAGGATTCTACGTGCCGCAGAGCGGCTGGGCCCGTGAGCCATGGCCGCTGAGCCTGCGCGTCCGGAGCCTGTGCTCCGCAGTGGGGGAGGCCACAGCAGTGAGGGGCCCGCGTACCGCAAAAAAAACCAAAAAACCCCAACTTACTTGTAATGAAACAAGCCTGTGACTGTACCGCACACACCTCTCTCTCTAGTCAAAGTTTGTGGTTTCCAGCCATGAAGTTTCCATTCCTGTGCAGGATGTGGCCATCACTACTGTCATTCCAGACACGGATTTAACTATTGATATGCTACTTGGATTAACTAGCCACCAATTTCTGGAAGAAATGGCAAGAAAGGAGTCCCTTTAAAAAGTTCTGGAGGGAGGAGGTGGGAGTGGGCCTGGGCTTTAAGACGGCCCTGCAGATGAGGGACAGAGTGCTCCTGCTGCCTGAGCGTGTCCATGGCGGTGCCCACGTCATCGCGGGCCTTTGTACCAGAAACCTTCGCAGAAGAGGCTCCGAAGAAGTAAAAAATAAGACCCGATCACAGGAGAGAGGAAAAACACACACCAAGGACACGCAACTCTTAAATTCTTTAGGGATCTGACCAAAGATCAAAAGCAGCTTTTAAAAAATACTCTCTTCACATGATCTGTAGACTGAATAGCAATTTCCAGGTAAAACTATATGATTTACACATATAGTATGTAATTCTTAAACAGGTGGTTATAATATGATTCCATTTAATTGTTTATATTGTCTGCCTCCTTTAGTTAAAAAGAAAAGGTGGGGGACTTCCCTGGTGGTCCAGTGGTAAAGAATCGCCTTCCAATGCAGGGGACTCGGGTTCCATGCCTGGTCAGGGAACTAAGATCCCACACGCCGCAGGGCAACTAAGCCCGCGTGCCACAGCTACTGAGCTCGCGCATCTCAACGAGAGAGCCCCTGGGCCGCAAAACTACAGAGGCCACGCGCCCTGGAGCCTGTGCGCCACAGCTAGAAAAGAGAAAACCTGCACGCCACAGCTAGAGAGAAGCTCGCGTGCCTCAACCAAGACCCGACACAGCCAAAAAATAAAGAAAGAAATAAAGAAACTAAATTAAAAAAATAAAAGAAAAGTTGGCGCTAACAAGGTCAAAATTGTGGATGCCATCTCCCACAAGGGCTCTTTAATACAACACTCGCCCAGAAATGTTGAGTTACAGCAGTGGTTCTCAGACCTAAGAGCACATCCCACTCATCTGAAAAGCTTATTAAAACAGATTACCGGGCCCACTCCCAGAGCTTCTGACTCAGCAGATCGCGGGTGGGGCCTGACCTACTAGGATTTGCATTTCTGACAGCTTCCCCAGTGATGCTCATGCTGTTGGTCCCTGGACCACACTTTGAGAACCGCTGGTTAAAGGGCACAAATTACAGCCTAATACACCCAGGTGATGGAGAAAAGGAAAACAAACTGAATTTAAAAAGGAACCTGGGACTTCCCTGGTGGTGCAGTGGTTAAGAATCCGCCTGCCAGTGCAGGGGACACAGGTTCGAGCCCTGGGCCGGGAAGATCCCACATGCCGCGGAGCGACTAAGTCCGTGCGCCACAACTACTGAGCCTGCGCTCTAGAGCCCACGAGCCACAACTACTGAGCCCACGTGCCACAACTACTGAAGCCCGCATGCCTAGAGCCCGTGCTCCACAACAAGAGAAGTCACCGCAATGAGAAGCCTACGCACCGCAACGAAGAGTAGCCCCTGCTCGCCGCATCTAGAGGAAGCCCTCGCGCATCAGACCCAACACAACAAAAAATAAATTAATTTTAAAAATTTATTAAAAAAAGGAACCTGGCGACAAAAGCCTATGCTTCAGAAATATCTCTATTGGGGATTCCCTGGTGGCGCAGTGGTTGAGAGTCCGCCTGCCGATGCAGGGGACACGGGTTCGTGCCCCGGTCCGGGAAGACCCCACATGCCGCGGAGCACCTGGGCCCGTGAGCCATGGCCGCTGAGCCTGCGCGTCCGAAGCCTGTGCTCTACAACGAGAGAGGCCACAGCAGTGAGAGGCCCGCGTACCGCAAAAAAAAAAAAGAAAAAACCAAATATCTCTATTATGAAAACTATGAAATGTTTAGACAAAATTAATGGCTTAATAATTCTCAGATTTGGGCCACTTCATTTAGTTTTAAGTAAACTTTTCTTTCCCTCAAGGAACATTTAAATAATTTTAAAATAAGTTCTTAAAAAGGTTTTCTTTTTCTCTCATTTTCTCTCATATATGAAATACATAGTAACAAGTATTCAACATCATTAGTCATGGGGGAAATGCAAATCAAAACCACAATGAGGTACTCACTAGGGTGGCTATAATTTAAAAAACAGAAACAACAAGTGTTGATGAAGATGCAGAGAAATGGGAATGTTGCGCATTGTTGATGGGAATGTAAAATGATTCAGCCTCTATAGAAAACAGTTTGGAAGTTCCTCAAAGAGTTATACATAGAATTACTGCATAACCCCACCATTCCACTCCGAGGCAAATAACTAAAAGAACTGAAAAAAAGTACCCAAACAATTACATGTATGCACATGTTCACAGCAGCACCATTCACAATAGTCTAAAGGTGGAAAGAACTCAGACTTTCATCAATGGATGAATGGATAAACAACGTGTGGTATATTATTATTCAGCCATAAAAAGGAATGAAGTACCTATACATGCTACAGTGTGGATGAACCTCCAAACATTATATTAAGTGAAAGAAGCCAGAACAAAGGTCACATATTATAATTCCATGTATATAAAATATCCAGTATAGATAAATCCATGCAGACGGAAAGTAGTTCAGTGGTTGCCAGGGGCTAGGGAGAGGGGCAAATGGGTAGAAAGTGCTCAGCGGGTACTGGAGTGATGGAAATGTTTTGGAACTAGACAGAGGTGATGGTTGAACACCACTGCGAATGTATATATGCCACCAAATTGTTCACGTTAAAGTGGTTAATTTTGTGTTATGTGAATTTCACCTCAATAAATTGTTTTTAAAAATTAGTAACAAGTTATAACAATGCCAAGACTCCAAGTGAATATTTGGAGTAAGTAAAATAATAAAAATATGGGAAAATGTCAACTTCACTAATAATAAAAAGAAATGCCAAATAAAACAATAATAAGGCTTAATTTTAAGTCTATTAGGATATCAAGTTTTTGTTTTGTTTTGCTTTGTCCTAAGGATGAAATTCAGTTCTGGTGAGGATATGGGAAATCAGTTACTTTCATTTACTGCTGGTGATTCTGTAACTTGATACATCCTTTTAAGAAACAGTTTGGCAGTATTAAAAAACCATTAAAGTCTTGATTCCCCGTAACCCAGGAATGCTACTCTTACGCAGTGTCCCCTGAATCCTGTCCCGCCTGACCACATCCACAGAGACTCAGGAGTCACCTCAGGCACCTTTACTACACTCTCATTTCTCGACAAGCTTCTCAAAGGCAGGGCCTCTGCACCCGTCTCTGCATCTCTAGCCCAACGCCTTCCTCGTACACAGTCGGCATAGAATCAACGTTGACCGAGTGGGTGCAGATTAGAAAGGAAGACAGAAATGAAAACAGGGACACCATGGAAGAACTGTCATTTTTAAAAAAATGTTCAATTTACAAAGATGTAATGGTAAATGCATTTACTAAGAAAACAATATGAAGGTTGATATTAAGGTGATAGTTGACAAACATGTTTCCTGACCATGGGACAGGCAGGATCCGAGAAAAAAATCTTTCAAAACTGCATCAAAATATCTGGTCCTATAACTTATTTTAGTTTACTATAATTATATTATGTATCATAAATGAATAGCTAAACAGGGAACAGATTCTTAGTTACGAAGAGGTAAAAGAATTTATTTCAGGTGTTTCAATAATTCAGCAAGTTTTTTAAAAAAAAGTATCTTACCCTACAGAAGAAAACAGAGAGGTCAGCAAACACTTTAACCTGAACCTCATTTCTCTGCTAAGTGCCAAGAAATGTTTGCTTGTTGGATTATTTGGTTTTGGAAAATAGTTTGAGAATTTAAGTGGATATGCTGGCAAAGAAGGTAGGAATGTTTGAAAGAGGAAGAGGGCTTAAGAGATTATTGTCCAAACAAACAAACAAAAACCCACCAAGACTGTCTTGTCCTCCTCCCTAGACTTTAAACAACACACAACCAACAAGGATTTCATCACAGATAATAACTGTTCAAGGGCCAGGACGGGAAGAAGCGGGACACTCACCCAAGAGAATGTGCTCCAGTCACAACAACAAAGAACTGACACACAACCCACCAACCCCTCGGCACGGACAGGACCTTGTTAGATGCAACCTCTCTCTTAGAGAGGTCAATTAAGTGATTTAAATGAACCAGTATTACTTTTATCAAAACTTAAGGAACTGGGAAGATGTTTTTTTAATCCCTATGACCTTAAAGGAGAACCTCAGTTAACAATATGTTTCATTCTAGGCTATGTTTTTCTTATATAAATATATACATATGTATACCAATGCACATAAAATATTATGCACATTTTTACAAGATTGGAATTAAACTAAATAAACTATACATATACTATAGTTTGGGGTCCTACCTTAAAAAAATACAGGTAATACATTCTCATTATGAAGAATACGTAAACTAGGCTAAGCTATTATTAAAGTCCCTCCTTCATTCACCTGTAGAATGCTACGTACTGCAATATTCTGGTATCTTATAGTCCACCTATAAATTCATATACTTTTACAAAACATGCAAATAGGCTCACACTATGTGCATTTTCTATGACTTTGTTCAGTTTGCAATATAAGAAATCTTTCCATGAGCATATATATAGGTTCACCTCAATCTTTTACTAACTGAGTGTATTACAGTCCATTATTTAACTATTCATCAATTAATAGACATGAGTGGCAACTTCCTTCAAGAGAAACTAATGCTTCAAAGAACTTGCTTGTAAATGTTTTCAGCTGTGCAATTTTTTAGAATAAAGCCCTTGGAAGAGTCAAAGAACATACACCCTTTTTAAATTGCAAAATCTCAACATGCATTAAAGAGATGTTAAAGACATATTAGCATTTACGTTTTTACATTCTGATAGTCTCCTCCACATGGGCTTTAGCAATTTGCACTCTCATCCAAAAGGTAAGCGAGGGCTCATCTACCCACATTCCACCACGTCTCAATATGATCGTTGGAGGGGGGAGCAATCTAGTAATTGCTAGTAAGGTTTGTAACCTTTCTGTACGTTTATTTGCTTCTTTTGTGAATTGTCCTTTTTAAAATTGTGTTGTTTGTCCTTCTTAATGATTTGTAGCAACTTTTAACATATTTTGGTATTAATCCTTTGTCAAGTGGCAAATATTTTTTCCAAGGATATTACTTATCCATAAACTTTGTTTATGATGAGTAAAAGATTGATTATTTAAACGTGTTGGGCTAATTGGATAGCCAGTTAGGGAATAAAAGCTAGATCCTACCTCTTTGTTACAACAAAATTAATTCCAGATAAATCAAAAGAGCTATACATGATACATGAAACTAACTGAAGTATGAAACTCACTAGAAGAAAAGATATAGAAGAATTCTTTAGGACTTCTGGATTGCACTCCTTAACCCAGTGTTTCAAACTGTAGTCCCTTAAAACACTTGCCACTGAAAATAAATACAGTGACAACAAAATCATACTCTAAAATTTTGGCGAATTGCTGGCAGCGGCTTGGAGCTGATGGCTTGTTGCTCACTTGGTTGAAAAGGCAATTAAGTGTCAGAAAGGTTTTAAAGACATAGTAGCACCAAACAGAGTTTCTCCGTGATCTAATCAGAAGACTTGAAAAGTGAAATAGATGAAAAAAAAAAAAGACTAAAAGTTACTTAATGGGATGTTCCTATTCCACTGCACCTACCTTGGGAACCATGGTCCTAGGTCAATGGAAGACACCCAGCAAGGAGCGGCAGACCTGGGACAAGTTTTAATTTAGGAAAGTGAACCTGAGAGTGACGCCCTGAGCAGGCTAAAGCAGCGGTTCTCAAACTGTGGTCCCTGACCCAGCAGCATCAGTACCGCCTGATAACTGGGTAGAAATGCAAATTATCAAGCTCCTCCCCCGAAACTACTAAATCAGAAACTGGGAGGCTATGGCCAAGCTCTCCACGTGATTCTCATGCCTGTGGGAGCTGCTGGGCTGGAGAGGCTGAAACAGACCTCAACCTTCCCTTTTACCATCAGAGAGTAAGCAACTGCAATGACGAGGAGAAAGGTGGCCAAGGTGGTGGCAGCGCGGAGGGCTGCGGGAAAGGAAATGAGCGGATTCGAGGCTGCCTCCGAGGAGAAAAGGTTCCTAGTCACGGCAGACCTCCCAGTCACTGGATATTTGAAAGCAGAAGCTGGATAACGAAAAGTTGGGGGTGTTACTGAAACAGGGCACTAACTAAACGTGAAAGCAGAAATGAGAAAGTCTACAATGCTTATGGTTTGGCAGTTTCAAAGGAGCGTAGTGATATCAGCATGGGTAAGCAAAATGAACAGGAACAATTAACTTAAAAATATGTTATGTGTGAGGCGCCAGAGGGACATGCAGGTAAAACGAGGACTAAAATTTCCATGTGGAGATCAGATAATGGATGAGATTAATGAGCCAGGCAAGGCCTTGGGATGTGCCCACATTTAATGGGACAGTAAGGATGCTGAGGAAACTGACTTCAAATGGAAGAGGAAAAAAAAAAACCAACAACCCACTCCAGCCTTTAATCTTTTCATTCCTGCCAATAGGAAGTAATAATAATAAAACTACCAACAAAGGAACATTTCATTCATGCGTCCATGAGGTCACCCGACGTTTACTGAAAGCCTCTTTCGTGTGCTGGGACACACGAGTCGCGAGAAGCATGGCTCTCGTCCCCAGCAGCTTCTCCAGACAAACAGTGCCTGTCCTCTAGGTGGGAGCTGCGGGGTGGCATAAATCACTTCCCCAGTGGTAGCTCAATGTTTGCTTTGGAGACGAATGCACTTGGACTGTGCCTCTTTGTGGTACCGTGGATTAATACCAGTGGGCTAGTCTTTCTGACATTGGGTGGAGTGTAGAGGAACACAAAGTCGTCCTCGTAACAACAACACAGGGCTAGACTCCCTGAACCAAAGCACCCATTTCTCTGTCTTTTAAGTGCAGAGACTCCATATTTGTTAAGAGGGAAGTAACCTTCCGAGGCCAGGAAAACCAGCTGCACAGAGCCCACGTGGACTCGATCTCTCTCCTTTCCACACACTAAGTCCATGGTTAACTACCCATCTTCACGCCCCTGATCACATTGACCACAGGAAGCAGTTACAGGTCATGCTGGAATTTAATAATCCCAAGCCTAGCTTTTTTTTTCCCATAGGATCACTGAAGTTTAATTTATATACCAGAAAATTTGCCCGTTGTACGTGTACAAATCAGAAAATTTTAGTAAATTTATAGAGTTAAAACCACCACACAATCTAAGTGTAGCACATTCTGACCACCCCCAAAAGATCCCTTATGCCTATTTGCAGTCTCTCCCTGCTCCATCCCTACCCCCTGCCCCAGGCAACCACGAATTTACTTTCTGTCTCTATAGATTTACCTTTTCTGGAATTTCATACAAATGGAAGCATGGAAATTTGTGCTTTCTTGTGTTTGGTTTCTTTCATTTAGCATGTTTTTGTGGTACACCCATATCGTCTAAAGACTGATTTATCTTTCTTCCTTCCTCCCTACGACCTGTCTTGTCCACTTCTGGAGTCCTTGGTGCCTAGAACAATGGCTGGTACTCATCCAACACGTGCTCAATGACTGTCCTTTCCGCGGACCACTGCATCTGCACTGATGGATCCCTGGCAACCACACTCTAAATCCCTCTCAGGATACGAGGCTTTTGCACTGAAAAGCACCTCATTCTGGCTCTGAGTACAACTAACACAAACCAAAAGAATCACGGATTTTTTTTTTTTTTAAAGCTACAGGATTGGAATTCTGAGAATCAAGTATCAGAAAACTAAGAAACGTTCTTACGCAGCCCAAGGAATGGCGCTAACATGCTACAAATCAATTCCATCCCCAGCATTTGCTTTGCTAGTTAAACACATGATTGGATTTTTGTAACTTATAGGAAGGCTTTCTTTGGTGGTATTTCCTTGTGCCTTCCAGCCTCTGTTTTCCTCTGGCACAGCACCAGATCCTCCAAGCACTAAAAATTAGACGTATGGAATGTCAGGAATGTCTGATAACTACACTAACTTCAGAGCTCAGCCATTAGTCATAAACAGAAATGCCCTTTGAGCTCACTCAAATTCAACTCGAAGCAAACAAAAGTCATGAGGCTGAGTACTGGCAAAGCGTGCAGGCTGCTGTGGGGTGGGCTGGGCTGGGCTGGGAAGGCTCTAAATATAGTTCTTCATCGCAGCAAAGACAAATACTGCTTCGTTATCGAAAATGTTAATATACTGAAGGTGCAAAGCATTGCTCGGTGACGTTTTCAATTGGTAGCACCTGAGTTAGAAACACAAACCATTAAAATTACTTTATAAAATAAAGTTTGTCCTATTCCCATATACTTTCACTAACATCTCCTTAACAGGGCCTCATCTTCAGTTATTAATCCAGCTCTACAGGTGCTGGTACTGTTCAAGATTAATTAAAAGAAAGAATACAAACACCAAAAACTTTGAGGAACTGTTCTAATTCGAAAGAGAAATAACAGAGACCTCCCTGGCGGTCCAGTGGCTAGGACTCGGCACTTTCACTGCTGGGGCCCAGGTTTGATCCCTGGTCAGGGAACTAAGATCCGGCAAGCTGCATGGTTCCCCCCCCCCCCCCCCGCCAAAAAAAAGAGGGAAATAACAACCAATTGTAGCATGTTTATCTCAAATGGATCCCAATTTTTAATTTTTAAAAAAGGATAAAAGAATTCTTAGAACAACTGGGTAATTTAAATATACTAGATGTTATACTAGATATTGGATGATAGATGTTAGATGACATGACAGGATTTTAAAAATTTTCCATAGTTGTAATAATTGATATTATGGTGAGTAAGGGAATATTTTTTCCTTGGAAGATGCATGCTGAATTATTTAATGGTGGAGGGTCATAATATCTGTAACTCACCTTCCAATGTTACAGCAAAAAACAGTAAACATAAATACAATACACACACACACACACAAAATAAAAAATAAATACAATACACTCATATATTTAAAGAGAGAGGGAGGAGAGGATAAAAGAAATGTGGTGATAAATTATTTGTCAGATCTACAAATTTTTCATAATAAAAAGTTAGGAGGGAAAAAAATCCCTCATTAAGGAAATTCCAGTAAACACAACAGATTGAATACATGTTTGCCTACACTCTGTCTAGAAAATTGCAGAAAAAGGATTTTAAAAAGTCATAAACACAGAAGGACAAAGGGCAGCTCAGAGGACAAGAGCCACAAAATCTGGGATTGTGGAAAGCCGAGTGGTAACTGAGTTTAGCTGACGGAGAAACAGGAAACCTAAGTCAGCAAGAGAAAGCCCAGCAGCTAGCTGATTGATTCATACTTCAAACCCTTGAAAGGCTCTGGAATTCCAGCATCAAGGACTTCAGACGGCTGGGTGTGGCTGTGGAGGACTGGCCGGAAGTCTGTTAAGAAGTAGCCAGCCCCTCAGCCTGCCTTTGCTCAATCTGGGTGAAACTGAAGGTTTCCTCTCTAGAGAGACTCAACTACAAAGATTCTGGACTTCCTGGCAGCTGGTACAGCTGAAAGAAGGCGTACCTTACTGAAAACACGAGCATTAAGGGACTGTCCACGCACTGACCAGTGGGGTTCCCGGACCCCCTTTCCCCACTCAGTTTTCAGAACCACTGGTAGCTGGGCTTACACTTGCTAAGCAAGAGATTGGTGGCGTTTTTCCTGGGAAAACTAACGAGCTCAGAAGAGATCTATTGACATTAATACCTGGGAGTGCCCTTATAGGAAGGGTGGGCCAGATCACTACATGAGTAAGCGTCACCCACAATACAGACCTTCCAAACTGCTTTTTATGGCTCATTCTTAAATATGACTGACAGCTGTATCAGTCACGACAGGCTAGGTAACACTCTAATAAAAAGCAATACTAAAGTCTCAGTGGCTGAACATAACAAACACTAATTTCCCACTCAAGCCAAGTTCAGAGTGGTTCTGGATGCCTCCCCCAGGCAGCTGGCCTCCACAGTATGGCTCAGGATTCCAGGATGCATCCCCGGTGACTGGCACCTCCACTGCGATAGTGGGTAGATAGGTAGGTAGATAGATAGATAGATAGATTGATAGATAGATAGACAGATCTCAGTCAATCAATCTTGTGGGCTGGGGATACACGTACACCCATACTGTTCACATTCCACAGCCAAAACACATCACATGGAGGCAGGGAAATTAATCCCCTCATGTGCCTGGAAGGAGTGGAAGAACCAGAATGATCAGTATGAGCTATTCTAATGCATAAGTTAAGAACACTAGGTCTCTAAAATAAAAGCAGAATCTAAAACAAACACACTAAAACAATGAATCAGGCAATTTAATGCATAGAAGAAATTTTCAATTTTGTTCAGAGAAATTAAAGAAAATTTCAATAGCATAACAGACCATCAAACAATAAATATTTGGAGAAAGAAATTTAAAACCCTTGGTAATGAACAATACAATAGAAGAAATGAACCTATCTATTGAAGTGTTAGAAGATTAACTTAAGAAAATTTCCCAGAGAGAAAGACAAATAGAAAGGAAAAGATAGGAAAACTGGAGGACCAGTCCAGGGGGGTCTACTATCTGAGTAGCAGCAGTTCCAGAAAGAGAGAACAAAGTATACATGAAGGGGAAGATATTATCAAAGATGTAATACAAGAAAATTTCTCTTAACTGAATGACTGGTTTCTTGAATATAAACAGCCCACCCAGAAGAATAGTTAAAAAAAAAAGACCTATGTCAAAACACAATATTGTGAAATTTTAGAACATGGAGGCAACGAGAAGAGTCTAAAAGCTTCGAGAGGAACCAGGTCACCAAAAAAAAATAAGAAGAAGAAAGAAAAAGAAAAATCAAGAATCAGAAAGGCTATACACTAAGAACAAATTTTCTGAAAAAGAAATAAAGAAATTGATCCCCTTTACAATGGCATCAAAACCAACAAAATACCTAGGAATAAATTTAACCAAGGAGGTGACAGATCTCTACTCTGAAGACTATAAGACATTGATGAAAGAAATCGAAGACAACAGAAACAAATGGAAAAGTATCCTGTTTTCATGGATTGGAAGAATTAATATTGTTAAAATGTCAGTACTGCCAAAAGCCATCTACAGATTCAATGCAATCCCTATCAAGATAACAAGGGCATTTTTTAAAGAAGTAGAGAAAATACTCCTAAAATTTATATGGAACCACAAAAATACCCTGAATAGCCAAAGCAATCCTAAAAGAATAGCAAAGCAGAAGCATCACACTTCCTTATTTCCAACTATACTATAGCTATACTAATCAAAACAGTACAGTACTGGCATAAAACAGACAAACAGACAAATGGGACAGGATCGAGAGCCCAGAAATAAACCTAAGCATATACAGTGAACTAATATTTGACAATCGAGATAATAATACTCAATGGAGAAAAGACAGTCTCTTCAATAAAGGGTGCTGGGATAACTGGATACTCACATGTAAAAGAATGAAATTGAACCCCTATCTTACAACACTCAGGAAAATTTACTCAAAATGGATTAAAGACTTAAATGTAAGACCTGAAACCATGAAACTCCTAGAAGAAAACAGAGGAATAAAGCTCCTTGATGTGAGTCTTGCTAATGACTTTTTTGATATGACACCAGCACAAGCAACAAAATAAAAAATAAACAAGTAGGGCTACATCAAACTAAAAGTGTCTGTAGAGCAAAAGAAACCAGGAAGAAAGGGAAAAGACAACTTATGGAATAAGAAAAAATATTTGCAAACCATATATCTGATAAGGGGTTAATATCCAAAATATGTAAATAACTCATAAAGCTCAACAGCAAAAATAAACAAATAACCCAGTTAAAAAATAGACAAAGGACCTGAATAGATCTTTTTCCAAAGAAGATATACAAAAGGCCAACACATACATGAAAAGATGCTCAACATCACGAGTCATTAGGGAATGCAAATTAAAACTGTGATGAGATATCACCTCATGAGTGTTAGAACGGCCATCATCAAAAAGACAAGGGATAACAAATACTGGCAAGGATGCGGAGAAAAGGGAACCCTTGTGCACCGTTGGTGGGACTGTACAGCCACTATTGAAAATAGTCAAAAAAATTAAAAATAGAACCACCATATGGTCCAGCAATTCCACTTCTGGGAATACATCCAAAGGCAACAAAACACTAACTCCAAAAGATATCTTCACCCCCATGTTCATAGCAGTATTATTTATAATGGCCAAGACATGGAAACAACCTAAGTGTCCATCAATGAATGAATGGGTAAAGAAGTTGTGCTATCTATCTATATACAGCACAACTATATTATATATATATATATTATTCAGACATAAAAAAAATGAGGAAATCCTACTACCTGTGCCAACATGGATGGACCCTGAAGGCATTAGGCTAAGTGAATTAAGTCAGACAGAGAAAGACAAATACATATAAATGATCTCAATTATATGCGGAATCTGCAAACAAACAAAACACCAAAAAAACCTCATAGTAAAGAAAAAGAGATCAGACTTGTAGTTGCCAGGGGCGGAGGTGGGGGAAAGGGGGAATTGGTGGAAGGTGGTCAAAAGGTACAGACTCCCAGTTATAAGCTAAGTAAGTACTAGGGATGTCATGTACAGCATGGTGACCACACTAGCAGCTAGCAGCTAACACTGCTGTGTGATACACAGGAAAGTTGTTAAGACAGTAAGTCTTAAGAGTTATCATCATGAGACAATTTTTTCTTTTCTTCCTTTTCTTTTTATTGTGTCTATGAGATTCAACGTGAGATAGCCAAACCTATGGTGGTAATCATTTCACAGTACGTGTAAATCAAACCATCATGCTGTATGCCTTATACAGTGCTATATGTCAATTATTTCTCAATAAAACTGCGGAAAACAAGAATCGTAAAGGCACCAGACTTCCCAAACACAAGGCTGGAGGCTACAAGTCAGTAGAGAAACATGGTCCCATTTTTCAGTACAAATTATTTCCAATCTGAAATTGTATCCCCAGGTAAAATGTCTATCAGGTATGAGAGTAGAAAAATGTGGCATTTTCTGAGATGCATAGACTCAACAAATTTCTCTCCTATGCCCCCCCTAAGGCAACTCTACCCAAAGGAGAGAAGAAAGCAAGAAAACTGGAAGACATGGGATTCAAAAATTAAAGTATCTTAATTTCTAGTAAATGGAGATCCCACGCACGTATGACCCGTGCAGCAGTTACAGTTACATGACTCACAGGCTGAACTGGAAACCAAGAATAGAAGGAACAGCAGGTGTGAAACTGACAGAATACCTGTTGTGTTTAAATGTACTGAAAGGAGATTTACAATTCTGGCAGCAAACTGGTGATGGGGACATAGAAAATTAAGTCAATGGAAAAAAAAGAGACAATTATTAACTACAGAGAAAACCAAAGGAAATTCAGCCGTAGTACACTAGATTGGTCATCCAGAAACAATATTTACATAGTCATAAAAATGTAAATATTGAATACTGATTTACTTACAAGGTGATATAATGCTCCAGGATGATGAAGGGAAGGGAAATGTGTACATGGGGAGGGCACCCAGGAGAGCTGAATCCTCACCCCGAGTGGGAGGTCAATTCTCCAAATCTACAGCTAAGAAAATCAAGACATATACAAGTGTTATTTAAAAATACAGAGGTAGGGCTTCCCTGGTGGCGCAGTGGTTGAGAGTCTGCCTGCCGATGCAAGGGACACGGGTTCATGCCCCGGTCCGGGAAGATCCCACATGCCGCGGAGTGGCTGGGCCTGTGAGCCATGGCTGCTGAGCCTGCGTGTCTGGAGCCTGTGCTCCACAACGGGAGAGGCCACAACAGTAAGAGGCCCCATATCGCAAAAAAATAAAAATAAAAATAAATACAGAGGTAAATACCAAAAGAAACCATTAAATATGTAAAAGTGGTTGACTCTGGGGAGAGAGAATCAGGTATAGGGAAGAGCAGTGGGTCGGGGACTGCCGATGTGCTTGAGAACCTATAATGTTCATTCATCATTTACAGATAGAACTCTGGCTAAGATAAAGTTGTAAAATCTCCCATAAGTTTCCAATTTTAATTCCAAAAATCAGAAAACTTTCTGTACTGTCTCTTTTTACTGATTTCAAATTTATTCTTAAAGAAATCTCACCTAAAGTTTTACATTTTTTAAGTTTTTTGAAGTTACAGTTTGTTAAAGTTACATTTGCTCAGCGCTTAAAGTATTTTTTCCCCGGTACGCTAAAGCACGTCACCTAAAAACCAGAAATTATTACCAATGTAATCTTTTAGTAGAAACTAAGTTCTAGTGAATCAAACAAAACAGAAAATATAAATATTATACCTTGTTCTTCTGGGTTTTATTTGGAAGCCCCTGTTACATTCAATACACTGTTGAGAGACACCAAATGATATATATGAAAAATATTCTGGAAAGTGCATAAATGCTTTTATTTCCATTTTGAACACTTGACCCTCCTCTCCCAGAGGCTGAAATCTAACTGGAAAGATAAGGCATATGCAGAAACATACACAACAAAAGGCAGTGTGTGCTAGGAACCATGTGAATGGTACAAAGAAGCAATGAAGGCAGTTGATTAGAGAAAGTTTCCATCTGGTTTTGCATCTGAAACAGTGGTTGTCACGCTACGCTCTCATCAGTTACCTTCTCTCTCCATTTTATGAAGCAGAAAGACAAATTAGTCTGAAGAAATGACTCTTACTATGTTCCCAAAGTGCACTTCCACATCCGCGTGTTGCACCTCCAGGGCTTCCTTTTAATTCTCCCCATGCCTGCCCCTAACCTGGCAATAGTGCTCTCCTCCTTTCCCCATCCACTACCACAAGCTCCTTCCAGATGACTGCAACTCCAGGCCCTCAGAGCCGCCAAGTCTGCCCTGGAGCCTCTGCAGCTCTTGTCATTCACCTGAAGATCATCCTCACGAAGCTTTCTGAATGTTTAATTTCTACACCCTCCGAGCCTCCGTTGCCGCTGTGACTTCAAGTGTCTGCCTCCTGAATCGGATGTTTTCAGCCATGATGGGTCAAAGAGGACCCACTATTTTCTAGAGTGGAAATCATTCTCTGGCCAGCACAGCAACTGTTAACCTAATGTTTTTGTCTTCTTAAGCGAATAAGCATCTGGACTGTGCCATCTGGAATATTCCTCTCATCATTACTTCTGCTGTGGCTTTATGCTCTTTTTGTCCAACAAACCTACTACTGTCTTTTCTGAGTACCTTGAAAATCTATTTTCAAAAAAAAAAAAAAAATCATCCTTTTGAAGTATGCTCTTCTTTTGAAGCTCAGATTGGTGTCCATGAGAAATTATTGATTTCATAGTCACTTCCCTACTTAGGTGAAGAACTACCTGATTGTTTATATTAAAGTAAGCTAGAACCGGGTTTCAAAAGTTTCTGGCGTGAAAACATATTATTTTGATAGTCATACTGAGTATTCAACCGTTAGATATTCAGTAATTCACTGGTTTACAAGAGAAAGTTGTAGCACTTAACACTTTGTTTCTTTACACCAGGTCTTGAATCTTCAAAATTACTTCCTTTAATACAAAAGCTACGTGATATAAACAATTCTGGTTTGTATGCATCAAGATATTCACCCCATTGTTTGGGTATATGAGGGTCATTCCAAAATTGTATTTCCTCAGGATTTCTCTGATGGACATCTAAAAATATAATAATAAAAATTAAAAATATACAAAACACACTTGTCTTTCCTTCTTCAAACCCTAACAGCTTTACAGTAACGCATCTAATTTCAATGAGTATCAATAATGTGATTATGTATAATTAGAGTAAAATAAAATTCTCTCAGGCCAATGATTTGTACGCTTGTACTTGATCAATTTTGTTAATTTTAATGTTTCCAAATGTTTTAAAAAATACAGACTTTATAATACTTCATGCCATAAAAAGATGACATTTCATATTTAAAGATAATTTTTAAAAACTCTTGTATTTCTACACATGCCATAATTTAAAATCCTATTTCAATGTGTGAAAATGGTATCTATCATCCTTGTTTTAGATTTTTGTCCTTGATGATTTCCACTGCAGCCAGCATGCACCCTGACACTCAGTGACAGACAGGGAGGGAATGAATGGCTTAACAATCTCCTCCTTAACGTTTGCTTTCTTCAAAGAATTTCTAGGCAGTAGACACTTAAAAAAAAATAAGCTTTGACACCCTTGACATTGGAGTAGACATTTTTACTTCATCACAACTAAGCCAAGACACAGAGACAATGATGTGACTGGGCCAAAAGTAATCGTAGAGTCCCCCGAAGACACCTCTATAGCGAACTGAAAAACCTACTACACCGACAATCAGAGTATCTGGGTTTGACCCTATCTCTTCCAGTAGCTTGCTGGGAGAGCTTTAACACTTAGCAAGTTCTTTGATTGTTAGTTTTCTTCAACTATAAAACAACAGGGCTTGATTCGAAGATCCAAAGTCAATTCACGCGCTAAATCTTAATGACTTTTTAGATTCTGCAGTCCTTCACTGTAGAGTGTCGTAATTCATATCTTATTTTCTCACTGACTTAGAAATCTAAATGATCCTTAATTGGCAGTGGCCCCTAACAATTCTGTTTCAAACCCCTGTGCCCCCAAAAGAGCCCTTTACTATATCTGGCAGTAAATACAAGGATCTTTTTAAAACTTAAAAAAAAAAAAAATCATTCACTGACTTCTATTGTCAACTACATAAAATCCAAGGGATGTGGTCTGGCATTCAGGATACTCAAAATATGACCTCATCTCACCTTCCCAACTTTTATCTCCGATGATTCCCTTTCTTGTTGCCAAAGCTACAGTCAAACTAAACATGTTTTCCTTAACCACTCCAAAGTCTTTCCGGTGCCCATGCTTTTTATTCATGGTATTATCTTTACCTAGACTGTTCTCTGTCTCCACAGAATCAAGTTTGACCAGATCCTCAAAGCTAGGGGGACCATATAATTTATCATCCAAACTGCGACAATTTTGACAGTGAAAGGGGATGTTAATTGGATGGGATGCCAGGAATAAACTGGGGCTCACCCAACACACTGGGACATGTGATTGCTCTACATAAAGCCCAGCTGGAGTGAACATTTACTGGAAATAAAATCCCTCCCCTAAACCTCCATCACACTGGAAATTTGTATCCCCTTTTGATGATCATTTCTGCTGTGTATTTGAGTTATGTATACAACAGTCTGAGTCATGAAATGATTCAGCCTTATACTCCCCACAATGCCTGGCATATAGTAGGTGCTCAGTAAACATCTAATAAATGAGTGAGCTCCTAGGTATGTGAGATTTCTGTACATGACATTAGGTTCTTTCAAGTCAGTACACGCCTTTTTAAAATCAGCAGCACAATTCACACAGAGAAGAGCCACATTCCTTGGTCACCCCAGAGAGAGCCATTTCCCCGCAGGGATGTCCCAGGTTCACACAGCAACTGGAATGAGGATTCCCGTGGCCCTGTGGAGGCACACTTCAAACACACGCTGATTCAGGCCTGCTTCACGACGTAGCCCAACTCCTTGATGTGTAAAAACACCCCGTGAGGTAGATACAAGAAGTCCCCATTTTATGAAACACTGTGGTTCACAGAAACGAACAGCATTGTCCAGAATGAGCTGCTAAGTGAGAAGCCAGGTCTGAAATCCAGACATTCTGACCACTAGGACTACCTTGGTCCCCACAGGACACTGCAATGAACTTGACAGATATGGCATTTACATAACAGAAAATATCATTCTCATCCCTGAATGCTGCAGGCTACGACACACAACTGCCCCAAATGTTTTACGCAGTTCTGTTGATTTTCTGAAAATGAGAGTGAAAAAAAGCTTTCATTAGCTGCTTCTTTCAGCCACTAGTATAGATAGACCTGGCTAAGTTAGAGTAGGGGGGAAGAAAAGAAAAAGAAACATAAATAAGAGAAGGAGAGAATTTAACATATTAAAATCTTAGAAGCAGGAAGCGTGGAGTGTCATGGTACCAGCGTAGCCCTGGATGTGCCGCAAGCACGCATCACAATGTTGCCACGCAGATGCGTCAAGTTATTTCGGGGACCCAATAAAGGAGGCACTTTATCATCTGGAATGTCCACCTGAAGATGGAGCCTTCTACTAAAACATAAGTCTTATGAATTAAACAAAAGAATTTTAAAAACATCAAACACACTCATTTTTTTGTCCAAGTATGTTTCATTAGACCGTACTCAAATGCCACACGTAGGATTTGGATGAAAAAGTAAAACTTGCACTTTGTGCCAGTTTTTAAAGTTCCTTCATTACCTATACGCTTTCCACGTTCTTTCTTTGTAACAGCAGTTCAATTTAAGCCTCAACAGGCTTCATTCCCATTTGCTCTGAGTCTGAAGGCATGAGAAGTATGTAGCATTTACAAAGCAGGAAATATCTAAAAGCATTCTGCTGAGATTTCCTTCCCCCACACCCCGTTCCACACCCGTTCCTTAAACTGCCTTCGAAAGGCCTGCTGCGTCCCTTACAAATTAAACCCAAGCTACGAACAGAAGCAGCACGCTGTTCCTTGCTTTGTTTGGACGCCGCATCTCCACGAACGTTGGATGCTGCCTGGCTTCAGCAGCTTCCTAGGCTAGCACCTGACCCCTCGTGCTTAGATATTTTAATGCCACGCAGGTCAAAGATGCTTTTCTGCTGTTATCAGAGTGGAATTTAGGAGGAAAAGAAGAAAGCCTACCAACTCGGCTTTCCATTCTCCACATACCAAACCCTAATCAAGAGGCCCTTCCAACATTTGGCGTGAACGAGTCTCTCTGACTCTCCAAGTCAGGAGAGGCCTTTCACCACCACCACCACCCCCCGAACTCCTCCTCCCACCCTCACTCCCTGACCCACCCTCAGATCAACTCTGCCCAACCGTGGTCTGAGCTCCCATGCGTGTTTACCCAGTAGATGTAAGACTCTGGAACAAATGGAATGTTTGTTTATGGTCCATTAGAGGTAAAGATTGTGAACACGGTGCTTACATGAGGCTAACATTTATTAGTTATTAATACCTCTGCAACAGTACCCAGCAACTGTTATTAATACCTCTGGTTTATTAACTGTCCCAAATGTGCCTTTTCTACAGGGCACCATTGGTCAGGATAAGTCATTATGGTGGCGAGCCACAGTGGAGGCTGTCACACACAACTGGCAGCCAGCCAGCCACAACTCACCTGGTTCTGGAAAACATCCATCCATGTCCCCAGAAGCCATTCAAGGTCAAGGGATACCCAGGAGGTCTGGCTCCACTGAGAAGCAGCCTCATGATAGGTGGGTGGAGCTGGCCTAAACCTGATCAATTCCAGGACCCATACCCACAAGAGAGGACTTACTTCTCTGCCAGCTCCAAAGCCATATGTATCACAAAGATTTTCTCCAACAGCGTAGACTGGCTTAAGAGTTTCCTAAAATACTCTCGATTTTAAAAAAAGCAGGAATCTCTTAGTTCTAACCTTCTCTGTCTTTTGAAGACCAAGTCCCAATCTCTTCTTCCTTTTCCCATTACTTAAAAAAAAAAAAAAAATTGTTAAATCACATAATGCAGGGGACACTGACCTACATTAAGTCATAATATTTTACAAGTAAAGAAATAGGTGGTTTAAGACTATGAAGTCTTCCTAAGCGACATTTAGAGCAGAAAGTGAATTTCTTATATGGACCTTCTTTTTTTTTTTTTTTTTGTGGTACGCGGGCCTCTCACTGTTGTGGCCTCTCCCGTTGCGGAGCACAGGCTCTGGACGCGCAGGCTCAGTGGCCATGGCTCACAGGCCCAGCCGCTCCGCGGCATGTGGGATCTTCCCGGACCGGGGCACGAATCCGTGTGCCCTGCATCGGCAGGCGGACTCTCAACCACTGCACCACCAGGGAAGCCCATATGGTCCTTCTTAATTGCTGCTCACAGAAATTATTTTGTCCACGTGGCATGAGAGAATTTTAATTTCGGTTCCATTTTCTCATTACCCTCAAAAATTCTAAAAGTACCATTTTGTTAAATTGAGTCAGTGCCCACTGAATAGAGTAATTCAGTAACTTAGCTCACTTGTCCACTAGAACACTAATTTCATTTTTTCTAAAATTAATACAACCTGCAAAATTAAAGCAAACCACTCCCATCTATCTTGCCACCTTACTCAATAATTCAATTCTCTGTGTAATTATGTTATAAAATTATAAGCTAAATCACAAATCACTTTTGTACAATGACCTAGAAGATACTTCCAAAGTAATTTGGCCATGACTTATAACTTGGGTCAATTCAATCAAGATGAAAAATAATAAAGGAAATAGAACACATGCTAATTTACACTGGAGTTAGGCTCCAAAAGCTCATTTGTAAATCAGCTGTTCAAGCGCTCCGGTTACTCACTGGCTTAGGCCCCCAAAGCAGATCACAGGAGTCTCTTAAACTCACAGTTTATGTAAATAAAGCTCTTGCATCTTCCCTATCATACGACAAGCTTTTTTACTGGAAGAAGGATCTGTCACTCTGTTTTGATTATTTCCTTCAGCTGTGGGCTCTGGGTCTCTCCTCTGAGAGGAGAGATTTCCCAACTCCAGTCCACCAAATCCTGCAGGCCAGGCGAGCTGGGAGCGTGGGGTGTGCATAACACAACCTCGGCACACGAGGTTCCACACGGCTCCCAAGACTCTTGTTTTCTGACCTCTCTGTGGCCACACGGATGAGTCAGCCTGCTTCCCTTTTTACTGTCATCACTTCTTTTCACCAACCAGAGTGTTTCTCCCTTATGTCCACTGGGGAAATAGTCTCATAGCTATGTCCTATCCTCTTTGGTCCCTAATGCAAATCACCATGGTAGCCTAAGGCTTTTCACTGCTACTCTCTCAAGTACGAGGGCTTCTCTTCCTTGAAGTCATCTCCTCTCACCCAGGTGCTATAGAGAAGGACAAAAATTGAACGCTGGAAATAATGATGCCTCTTGGAACACAAAAGCAAAATGAATACATTTGAAAAGGCAAAGGCCTTGATAAGACCTTGGGTTTAAGGATGAGACTCTAAGCACATGCTCTCAGAACCAAAGATAACCACTGGACTAGATTAACTAGATTCACCAGACTTGGCAATGCTGTGGGGTGGCGGTGGGGGGTGAGAAGAAGAGCTGGGCGACAGAGTAGTAGAGCTGTTCCTCATGAGTCAGACAACGGGAAAGTCCCACAAAAGAAAAAAAAAAGAAAGAAAAGAGAAGAAAAAAAAAAAAGAAAAAAGAAGAAGAACCATTAAAAAAAGATAGCTTTTTTTCAACTCTCTAGACCAGAAACAAGGCGAGGGAGATGAGGCAATGTCAGGCCGGGGCAGCTGGAGAACAAGGCACCATGTGGGCTGAGGGGTGGCATGTTAATGGGAAACACCATGAAGAGGCTAAGAATATAGGAAGACATGGACAATAATACAGCTGATAATGGTTGCTGAAGTGTTGGCACTGGAAGGTAAGGAACTTTTATTCTTAGTACAGGTAGTCCTCACCCTCCACAGTAGCACAGGACCATGAAAATGAATGTGCAAGCTGAAATTGTGCAAAGTAATCTTAATAATTAATGGGAAAAGGCTTCAATTGTTCCATGACCTTTGAAATTTTTCATCAAAATATTAAAAGCTCTCTATTATTAATGTTTAGGGAAATGAAAAAATAGTAAAACTAATATTTATTTAGTATACTGTAATTTAAAACATTAGAAATAGAAAGTGTTTATTTGTAAAAAACTTATCAAGAGTAGTTTGAATAGAGCTTGTCTTCACGTTGTATAACTTACGATTCGAAAAGAGAATCTTCTCTATACCTTGACAGGTTGCCATACTCCTTTCTAAGTCTGGATCAGCTGCCAACATTTTATCCTTTGTGCTTTTAATGTCATGAATTATCTCCAAGAGTTCCTTTAATGTTAAGGTATTTGGTGGCATCCTGGGATATCTTCATCTTTTTCATCATAGTCACCTACCTCATTTAAGCCAAAACATTTGCCTTCGTTAAATTCCTATGGCTACACATCTCGTCTTGCAAATGGTGGCAATGTCAACGTTCTCATGGTCAACTATTTCTTCTATAACTCCATTTATGTTCAATTCAAATCCTGCAATGTTATTTGCACAGTGTGGTAAAAGTTTCTGCCATTCTGCACACATACTACCCACTGTTACTTCCTGCTATAATGCTTGGATGTTTTCCAATGCATGCTTTATCTCATATTTCTTCCAAAATTCAGCTACAGAAAATGCACGATATCCCCTTGTAGCATCAATAACCAGTCTAAAAGTCCATTTAAGATAAGAGGCTTCAAAAGCTAGTAGAAAGCAAATTCTGACATTTTCATTCAAGTCCCTGAGAGAATCAGGGTGACCTACAGCATTATCTAACAGTAGTGGTTGTGCTTCAGAAGTTAAATTATTTTGCATACTTCTGGACAAAAACACAATTGGAACAAGTTTTGAAACAATGACACCATGACCCGTGATCTTTTATTTGCATGCCAAATGACTGGTTGAGATGCTTTTTCATGATTGTTTAATGCTCTAGGATTCTCAGACAGATAGATCGGCACAGGTTTTAAAGTCTCCCTTTGCATCGCCTCCTACTAGAAGAGTCACCCTGTTTTTAACTCCTTTATAATCACATGGGGATCTGACATCTTTTGTGGCACAAATTCCTGAGGGGGCTGCTTTCCAACCTGCCCCTTTAACATTAAATATTTGAGTATCACCATCACCTGCCTTAACTAATCCTTGGGACCTGGATGCAAGTTTCTCAGCAGCATCCTTACCTGTGCTATAGCTTCACCTGACGGCTTAACATTAATCAACTCATGCCGCCTTCTGAATGATGAAACCAGTCTTTACAGACAGTATTTCTTCAATATCCACACATTTACTATTTTCTTTCAATGTGGCAACAAACTTCAGTACTTTGGCCTGAACGATAATCAAGCTGATTGGGATTTTTAAAATTACAGTTTTCGAGCCAAAATATAAGTAAACACCCTATTTCAATCAAAAGCAACTTTCTGTTCCTAGCACAATTTAAACTAAAAGATGCTGAAATGACTTCACCTTGTTTTTATATTCACAGGATGTATTCAATATGCTTCATGCAGGCCTAGGTCTCATCCCATCTTTGCTTTGCTGTCAACATTTTCACGTCTTCTAATCACTTCCAATTTCACTTCTAGCACTATCACTTTTAATTTCTGTGCTTTCATTTTTATTGGCCAATTCCCTCTTTCAATTATTCATTCTTGTAAAATGATGTGTGGGCTTATCACTGGGAGATAAAGAAGCAATACAACTACACGCTTTGTTGTGTGTGAACTGAATAACAGACGCACAGGGAACAATCACTGACAGAACTGAAAAAAGCAATATGATTTATCACTGATCATCATTCACATTTGTTATCTATGCAGTGATTTGTGGACTGAAGCAAAGGTTGTAGTTTGTGAAGTTACAGTCAGTACACCCTGGTAGCTGAAACCTGAACCATGCCACTGTGGGACTGGTGTTATCTACGTAAAACATACGTGTGCACATGAGAACTGTACAAAGTTGCATTCTGCCTTATTTCATTCCAATCCCTGCTTAACAATTACCTAGCCCAAATTAGGCTAAAAATTTTATAATGTTACTGAAACGATGAAACTTTAGGGAAAATAAAAAAAGCCCTAAACTCTGACCAAATACGGAGAAATTAATTATATAAATAAGGCATACAGAAACAGAAGAGAAGGGTTACAATAACATTTCACTATAAAGTACAATTATTCACAAAATTAACTTATTGTGATGCAAGCATTTTTAAAAAGAGAAATTCTGTCTGTAAGAAGAATGTGAGTACCAGCAATAACGGCAGCTGTTAAAGCCAAATCTTCCAACAATTCTTCAGAATGTAAAAAGACAATTTTAAAAGGCAAGAACAAATAAAACTACATAAACTCATGCCTCAGGATAACCAGAAAACTATTCAAATTACCTGTAAGTAAATACCAAACCCTAGTGAGCTACTATCAGTTCTGCTGTAACACTTATTTTGAAAACGCAAATTTTGGTGTTCAAATATGATTGGCACATTAGGGCACAAGTAGAACATACTAAGAATTTTGAGTTTGCTTATGAGCATCTTCATCTGCAAGAAACACGAGGTGAGCGCAGAAAACCGCCCAGCTGGACCAAGCTGGCAGGGATAGGAAACACTGCCCGCCTGGAAAATCTACCAGCTCCCTCAGTTCCCCACAGGAGCTATGAGCTGCACCCACCCATCCGCACCTGGTCTTACAACTTTCCATTCGATAAAACAACTCGAAAGCTACAGTCCTTCCTAAGGCCACCCCACAGGCAGACTTCAGGTCGTTCTCAAGGTGAAGTGCCATACTTATTGGATTGATATCCCTAATGACTTAACATGGGTAAAAATAGTGCTACAGTTTTTATTAGGTTCCTGTTTTTGTAATGAGCCATGGACAGTATTTAAGGATTGTGCCCTGTTATAGATTGTGTGTGTGGCCCCCATTGCCCACCCAACGTTCGTATGTTGCTGTTCTAATCCCCAGTACCTCCAAATGTGACTGTATTTGGTGATAGGTCCTCTAAAGAGGTAACTAAGATAAAATGAGGTCATACACGTGGGCCCTAATCCAACAGGGCTGGAGTCCTTATGAAAAGAGGACAGAAGGACAAAGACGCACACAGCGGGGAGACCCTGTGAGGACAGATGGAGAAAGAGGCCCTCTACAAGCCAGGGAGAGAGGTTTTGGGAGAGACCAACCCTGCTGACACATTGCTTTCCAACTTCTAGCCTCCAGAACTGTGAGGAAATGAACTTCTGTTGAGTCACCCAGTCTGTGGTACTTTGTTATGGCAACCCTAGCAAACTAACACATGCTCTCAAACCCATTCTCCCCACAGACCCTGTGGTTTTTATTGTGCAGTTCTGCGCAGCATGATGGTGTTGAAGAACGCATAGGTTGCACTGCAGGAGGACTGACTGTGTATCTCATGTTCCTGCTGTAAGTCATCACAGAAACAATGGTATCCCAGGAAAAACTGCGTGGTAGCTGTGGTCTTAAGATGGATCTAAAATCACAGCCTAAAAGAGAAAGTCCCCCTAAATGGGAAAATACTGGGGGGTGGGGTGGGGAGAGGACTACAGGGAAGGAACTAACTTAAAAGTGCATCCAACTAGAGATAATCATACTAAGTGAAGTCAGTCAGAAAGAGAAAGACAAATACCATGTGATATCACTTACGTGTGGAATCTAAACTATGGCCCAAATGAACCTATCTATGAAACAGAAACAGAATCAAGGACATAGAGAACAGATTGGTGGTTGCCAAGGGGGAGAGGGGAGGAAAAGGGTTGGATTGGGAATCTGGGGTTAGCAGATGCAAACTGGTATACATAGGATGGATAAACAACAAGGTCCTACTGTAGAGCACAGGGAACTATATTCAATATCCTGTGATAAACCATAATGGAAAAGAATATGAAAAAGAATGTATATGTGTCTACAACTGAGTCACTTTGCTGTACAGCAGTAATTAACACAACACTGTAATTCAACTATACTTCAATAAAAAATTAATTAAAAAAATTAATTTAAAAAAAGTGCATCCAGACACCAGAGGCAGTCTTGGAAAGGTGACTTTTGGGGGAAAACAAGATAGAAAGGAAAGAGGAGGCACTCTGGAAACCTCCTGGTAAAGAGAAAAAAGCCAAGACGGGAAATTTAGAAAACTGCAAGAGAAAAAACTTTTCAACAATTTAGGGGCACATAAATCCTCCCCCATTCCCTCCCCCAACAAAAGCCATCCAGGAAAGCAACCACACTGTAGACACCGTCGGAAGCCCGGCAGACACCCCCTTAAGCAAAAGGCCAAAGTAGACATCACCAGCAACGGGACAGACAGACATCACATACCCCCTGATATCATGCACTGAAAAGGACACCAGATCACTTCTGGGATATTTCTAGCAAAAACGCATGACCTGAATATATCACGATTAAACACTGGACAAACACAAATTGAGGGACATTCATTACGCCAAAAAAATGACCTATACTCTTCAAAAATGTTAAGTTCACGGAAGACCAAGAAATACTGAGAACCTATTCCAGATTAAGGGAGAATAAAGAGGCATTACAACTAAATAAAACAGGTGAGCCTGAATTATATGGGGGATATGTCCTATAAAGGGCAATAATGGGGCACAAATTCAATTTAGCACAATTTGAATAAAGTACATAGAATAGATCATTGTACTGTGACTATGTAAGAGAGTGTCCTTGTTTTAGGAAATGCACACTGAAGTATTTAAGGGTGAAGGGTAGCAAGTCTGTAATTTACTCTCAAATGGTTAACAAAAATTAATGTATATAAGGGAGTGTGTGTGTGTGTGTGTGTGTGTGTGTGTGTGTGTGTGTAGGGAGGGGAAAGGGGAGGGCGGGAGAAAGAGAGAATGATAAACTGACCATCAGAAAATGTTACCATTTGAAGAATGTGGGTAAAGGATATATGAGAATTCTTTGTACTCTTTTTGCAACTATTCTGTAAGTATATAATGATTTCAAAATTAGAAGTTAAAAAGAGAGAAAGAGATAAATTTTGCCTAGCCTTCCAATCTATACTTTCTGGTCAAGTTCGTAATTCATTCGCTAAGAACAACAAGGCCAAGAAAGAGTAGAAGGGAGTATAATTAAAGAATGAAGAACAAAAGGGAATTAGAAATTCACAAATAATACTATTACATCATCTTAAAATCTGAATTCAGAAATTAAAAAAAAATCTTGGAATCAGGCTCCATAATATAGGTTTCAAAATTGTGATTTAAACCACCAACCCTGCCAAGTGGCGCAGGGAAAAATTCTTTCAGCCTTTCCTTGGGTGTTCCTGAGTCAATAACTCTGTAAGTTGATTCTGTATAGCAGCAGGCACTCACATAGAGAGAAGGACCAAGCAAAAAGGTTGTATTATGGGACATTTTCTTAAAGTGCATCTTATTCCTTTCAAGTGCATATAGCCCAACCAACTGCTAAGAGAGGAAAGAATAATGGAGTGACTCTTAACATGACTTTTCCAACAGCATCACTTGACCCAGGCGCCCTCATCATCCCTAGATCATTATAGCTTTGTCCAGATCAGTCCCCCTCCCTCCAAACACTCTTCCTTTCAATCTCTCCAGCTATACTCTTCCAGATTCTTCATTCTATACACCTTCTATGCCGTGACTCCTTTATCAAAACCCTTCGAAAGGTACTTATAAAGAATCAGGTTCAAATATCTTACCCTCAGTATTCAAGGTCTCCCACCATCTAGTCTTCAGCTTCTTTTCCAAACTTGTTCTCTAATCTTCCTTCAGCCAAACTAGCCACTGTGTCTTTGCTGACCCCCAGCTTTCCCTGCTAATTCTCAAAGCCCCACTTGGGGGTCCACTGAACTCCATGAAGCCTGTTCTCACCAACTCAACCGCTTCCCTCTTCTTGGAAGACATAGTAATTAGAACTTGCTGCATGTAAGTAAGTAAAAAAAGCAAAAGAAGGAAGGAAAGAAGGAAGGGAGGGAGGGAAGGAGGGAGGAAGGAAACAGAACCCCTACAAAGTTCTGAATTTTTTGACTATCAATTGTCTAATTTTTGCCCATAATTTCCCCCTCCTTTCATTCATTTTATTGCTCCAGCTTTGCACATACTTATTCTATAATACAGTGGGACAGAGCAGCTGTGAGAGCACAGAGATAGCAAAACTATTGTAGCTCTCAAAGAAGCATGAAACAAAAATGGTGTGGGAAGAACTGGTGCTGTGGTCTGAGAGGAGGGGCCAGGGCGCAGGGAAGGTAGCAGGGGCCGCTGCCACCAGGGAGCGTGGTGCTTCCAGCGTAGGCCATTGGCAGTACAATGCTATATATCCCAACTGGGGAGGGACCGAGGGTCAGCATACAACGCCCCCAAAGACAGAAGTGTGAACTACATCCTAACCCAGTTCAAATTATTAACCGTTATAATTAGGTAAATCTAAATGAATGAAATGTTGCCATATTTTCAAAGTTCAGCAGTAACACAAGATAGATTCTCTATGGAAGATATAAGCATTTGGTTATAAAAACAGAGATCCTGTTGGTGGATGCACTGGGGGAAACTCAAGGCTGTAACTGACCACTCCCCTCCTCTTTATTCAGGACAAGGGCTTCAAGGTCATTTCAAGATATTCCCTGGGGGTAACCATGTGTGGGGACCAATGTCAACTAGACTTATTGTGGAGATCATTTCACTATATGTATATAAATATCAAATCATTATGTTGTGTACCTCAAACTAATATTATGATATGTCAATTACATCTAAATTTTTAAAATAATGTTTTTGAAAGAAAAATTCTTGTAATTGCAGTCCAGTTCCACAAAATCAAGAGCCCAGCTCAAAGGGGAAATTTTTAAACTGTGTTTTCCTCTTTGAAAAGTCTTTAAAATAAAAAGATACAAAAAGCATTTGAGTAATGACAGTCTGCAACCCCCCAAAGAGCTCCCAAGGATAAAATTCATCCTAAACCGAGAGAGCTACACCCTTTACTTCCCACGTTTCCATGTATGAAAATCATTCATTCCCTTGCCCAACTCCCCCAATGGACTGAGCTCTTTGACAGCAAACTGCCTTTTATTTATCCCTTTTATTTATTTATCTGCAGCTCCCAGCCCAATTTATGGGCCCAATAAATGTTTGTTATGAAAATAAATATTTAGCCAGAATGGTGAGAATGTAGTAAAAGTAGTTGACCCTTTTGACCCCCCACACACACACAGATATTCCCTGGAGGCCAGAAACTTCAGGAATAGCATATAACTCAAATATTCAGTCTGCACAATTCAAGGTAATCGTAGTAATAGTTAACACATTTCCAGCCGGTATCTAATCACTTACTCCTCATTAACAAACCTTTGAGTTAGGTACTCCTATGACTTAACATAAAAGGAAACTGAGGCCCACGGAGGTTAAGTAACTTGCCCCAAATCACACAGCCAGAAAGGGGTAGAGCCAGGGTTCAAATGCAGGCAATCTCCGGAGTCCACATTTTCAACCATCATATAAATACAAATATATCAAAATAGATGAAATAAATGCATTCTGGGGCATCCCTGGTGGCGCAGTGGTTGAGAGTCTGCCTGCCGATGCAGGGGACACGGGTTCGTGCCCCGGTTCGGGAAGATCCCACATGCCGCGGAGCAGCTAGGCCCGTGAGCCATGGCCGCTGAGCCTGCGCGTCCGGAGCCTGTGCTCTGCAACGGGAGAGGCCACAACAGTGAGAGGCCCGCGAACCGCAAAAAAATAAATAAATAAATAAATAAATAAATAAATGCATTCTAAGAATTAAGCAAAAAGTATAATATTTTAATTGCATACTTTTGGGTTAATTTTTAGAATGCAGTCTAATTTAAACAGCACTAAATGATGATTAAATTTTTTTTTTGTTTTGCTTTTAAAAGTTACCTAAGTTACTGTTAAAATAGAGAGCTCATTAATTATAACTATTTGTAGGGCAATCATAATTACTAAAAACTGACATTTTAATTATTAGTTTAATCAAAATAATATAGTATGGAGATTTTTCTTTAATAACAATAATCATTTTTAAAAGGTATTTTAAATGTTTGAATATTTTAGTTATAAATATGAATTATGGTGTTAAAACCAAAATGAAATAAACACAAATGAAATAGAACATTTTAGCGGGGTTACCATGAAAAAATATCTGGTATGTGACTCCATCTTCCTGTTCCTTTTCCTGAGAGGTGGTGAAGCACAGAGGGCCATATCCAGGCTTTGGAGCACTGCTGGAATCACAGCTGGTCCATTCTCCAGCTCTGTGACCTCAGGGAAGGTACTTAACCTCTGAGCTTTGTAAATAACACCAACAACCTCAAGTTATTTGGAAGACAAAAAAATATAATGTACACAAGACAGCATACCTAAAGTAAATAAACGTTAAATCCTTTTCTTTGTTATAAGAGAAACAAGAACAGGCAGGTAACTTTTGTCTCCGTGCATGAGTAAGTCCAAACTATACTGATGCTTTCCAGAGTCCAAGGGACAAGCAATGTTTCTCCACCCCCCTTTTTCCTTTCTGAAACTTTGAGGAAAACTTGCATTAATTAAGGAAAAATTGCATTAATATATCCTAAATCTAGATTCCAATTTATATGGATGGCTTATGCCAAAATAAAGTATTTACTTTAAAATTTAACCTTTGAAATTATTTTGTTTTAAAAATCTTTTTTTTTTTTTTTTAAACTGACACCTTTGGCCTCTGTGAGCCTCTGTGATGACTTTAAACTCTGTGTAAGACGGAGATCTCTTCACCTTACCCACTGAAGGCAAGAGACAGGACCAGATGATATGTAGTGGTTTCTTTAGCAAAATAAGGTTTTAAATTTGTCAACAAATAGGAACAGATCCAGAAACATGAGTAGCTCTAATGAAAAGGCAGAGTCCATTCTCCTGAAAAGGGATTCACGGTAACGAGTAGGTAACAACTAACAATTTTCAGGCCAACCGCTCGCTCCTTGTCCAACCCAAAAGAACCAAAATGCCTATCAAATGGCCCTTTCCTGGTCTGTTCGCCTTCTCAGGCGGTCTGGTGGGCAGAAAACTCCCATGCACCCCGGAGGCCTCCCATGAACTAACAAAAGAGCAGATGAAGGAAATCCCTCTTTACAGAAATAGTCCAGTTAACAAATGAATAAGGGATGACTGACATCATCGTCTTGCAACCCCCAGTTGTCATAGATCTAGACACTCAGCATCAACAACACTAATTTCCTTCCCAATGTCATAGAGAAATATCTCAGACATTATATGCTTTCTACCACTAAAATATCTGTATATCTATATCTATGTATCCTGAATTTGATCAAACCTATAGATCTATTATCAATTTACAAGAAATACAAAATCGCACAATGGGGATGCTATCAGGAAAAAAAGGATGAAGACAAGCTGTGGATTATAAAATGCTTAAAGGGATTTTTTTTTTTTTTTAAAGAATCAATCCATGGTGCACGTAGTTTTATCAGGATAATTACTTCATAAGAAGGGGCTATAGAACTCTTCCGGGGTGGCTGGCAAAGTTCTAGTGTCCTGAGTGGTGTTAGAAGGGTATCCCTTTACAACAATTCGTTAAGCTGTACATTTGTTTTATCTGGTTTCTCTCTCTCTTCCTACACACACACACACACACACACACACACACACACAAACACACACATATACAATAAAAAAGAGTTTAAAAAGAAGAGTGAGATTCTAAAGGTAATTCCAGATTAGCCATTAGGCAGACTAAGTATGTGCTAAAGTGCTTAGAATATCAGTAATAAAATTCTCCTCTCCTGCTCCTATTCCAATTAGAAAGAATAATTTTGGATTTAATACTTAAAAAAAAAAAAGGAAATGAAGAGGTCACTATGAGAAAAAGTCAGAACTCTGAGGAGGTCCTTAGAATTCCTTTACTAGTTAGTAAAGGAATTTAAGTAAAGGAATACTCTTTATTTTGAGTTATCCTGGAGGGACACCATATAATCTTTACAATGCCTGGGGGTACTGGGTTTGTATTTGCTTTGCCTTTTCTTAAGAACGAAATCTCTCACCTTCATGTGGGGGTGAGAAGGAGGTTTGGTGGGTCTGTTCTTAATTGCTCATCTTTACTAAATGCTTTTCAGATCTTTTTTTCTAGCTCCTTCAAGACACCCTGGTTTGGGAGAGAGCTGCTTCTAGAGATTCCAACTTGAATAAGAAAGTCTCTGCTGCAAGGAGCTCAAACTCAGGGACAGAGGTTGCACAGGAACATGGATAATTCCTTGACGAGCTAAGAGCTAGAGCCAGGACACAGACAAAGGAGCAGAGATGTTCCGTCATTCCCTGAACACTGCAGCCTATTCATGTCGTTTATCTAGTGCCAACTTTGCAGAGGAAGGGAACCACATTTAACCTACAGAGAAATAAAGAAGGCAGCAGGGAACATAAAAGCAGAGCTCGGTAAACATTACACTAGCTTAGCAAGAAAAATCAGAGATGTATCTCAATGTTCTTCATCTAATTTTAAAATGGGGAGGAGGATATAGAAGCAGCATGATAATCCTAAATATGTTCACTTAGTTAAAACTCTAAGATCTAGATATAATTTAAGTAAAGTTCAACAGGCATTCTATTCCAAGTTTGTTAAATTTCACTATTCATTAGCAGTGATATAAATATGGGATGTCATTACCAGATTAATTCTTGGATAGTTTTTATATATCAATATCCCCCAAATCACTTTATATCCAAAAAACCACTGTTTAGCCAAGACAGGTATTTTTATATGAAGGGGAAGCGTGCATACCTAAAGTCCTGTGAGACAACCACCAATCCCACTCGTTGCATATACTTTTTGTACTCAAGTAGGTAAACCAGAGTTTAAGGGCAGTTTTAGTAAGATCAGCTAACTGCAGAGCTATAATTTCACAGAGATCTAAAATTTCTTATAACCTACTTTTATTTTTTTAACTACTCAAAGCTAAAGGATTATTCAATACAATCATTCTAAGTATTTGTTTTATAAAGGCTGTTCCCATTCATATTGAACAATGACACAGAATGAGATATATTAGCATGTGCAAATATATACTTTACCAGAGAAAAATATGTTTCACCTTTTCTTCTTGTATTTGTCTTGATCTGCTTTTATGTTTGTCTTTATGATGTTTCGGAAAACAGAACTTAAAAGAAATAAATTGTTTGGACAATCCTTTGTTTTAACATCATTCAAAATCTCTTACAACAAGAATATACTGAAATCCTAAATGAAAACGTCAGAAATTTCTGTACCATTTTCAGATTGATCCTAAACTTTTAAAATTTCATTATGCTGTCAATATCATCCTTTTACAACATTTTTAAGCAAAAGGTTGAAGAGGTTTTACCAATTAAAAATCTCTGAGATTCACTTGGTAAAACTGCCACATTTTAGGAAGCTACAATGACAACAGAGTAATCTGTTTGTTCCTTATCACAGGTGTGAAGCTCCCTCCGTTGCCCCAAACTTTACCCTGTTGTGCAGTTACTTGTAAGGAAAATAATAGGAGTTATAATAAGGATCTGGTTTTAACTCAGAAACCCAGTCATAACACAGACGAGCCGTATGGCTTTGGGCAAATTACTTAGTCTCTCTGAGCCTCCACAGCCTTACAGAAAATAGAGATTATATTATGTATGTACATGTGTGAGAATTAAATAATGCTATACACATATAGCATCTGAGATAGAGTAAGAACTCAAAAGTTCCTACTTCCTTCTCTTTTCTCATCAGAAATGTTGAGAGTGGAGGGGTAAGAGAAGTTTGCCTATGATACACTCTAGGTCTGGAATAGTGGTTCTTCTATTGTGGTCCATGACACGGCCTGTGAGCCTGTTAAAAATGCAAATTCACGGCACAGGCCCCAGCTCAACCTAACAAATTACCATCTCTCGGGATGAACCCAGGAAACTGGGTTTTCATAAGCTTTCTAGGTGTTTCTTGAGAACATTACAGTTTGAGAACTACTGTTCTAACAACACAGAGTATTGACAGCCAGCATCCTCTCGCGATTCCTCATCCCGTTTCCTGATTCTGGCTGACCTCCCTCTCCTTCCCCGCTCGCCACTCCAGCTCCCTCAACTGCCCAGCTCTGGAGACTCTGCTTTTGACTTCGCTGGCTCACTTCCCAGACCACAGCTGGTTGCTACCCCTCCTGGCAGTCCTCTCCTGATGACAATGAGGTAACTGTCACATCGTCACCCCAGCACCACCCTGGTACACAGACAGACAGATATCCACCCAGGCTGTACAGTGCCCTCAGGAGCAGGCTGGTCTGTGCCCATTTGAATCCCAAGTGAGTGACCCTTCCTGTCCAGAAAAAGCATCATTCTGCCAACCCAAGGTACCTGAGGCAGAGGGGAACTCCCAACAACTACATCTCACTTACAAGGCTTTACTTGGAATTGACAAGTCAACTGAGGAAGGTTTTACAGATCTAGCTGGCTAGTTCCCAGAACCAAGTCCACACCCACAACCCACCTCCCTGACCCAGCTGTGGAAAATGCTTATCCAAACCCAAGTCACGGAGCTCATTACAATTTATGTCTTTTCAACCACTCTGTCTCAAGACGAGACAAAAGGAGCAACACTCTTGCAAACAGATACTCTAAACAACAGTTATGATGGACACTTGCCAGAGGTATACATCTCAGTAGTTACTGGCCTGGACCAAGAGTATCATAACTATTTACTAGACAAATACTTCTGGACGAGAAAGGCCTCCCACACAGTATGAGAAGGCCGACTGTGCACTGTAGTGGATTTCTGTCGCTTCAGCTGCTTAGCACCCCTAATCTGCGAGAGGGAAGATGTCTTGCCCGCTCCCACGTGGCTACAGTGGGGACCACTGTGCCCAACCTGATCCCTAGCAAGGATGTGGCCAGGAAGGGCCAATCATATTCGGCTGCCCAGAGTGATTACTTATATACACTATGACTTCAACAATATAAAACATGCGTGCAAATAAACTATACTTAGAAGATAATATGCAAACATTATTTTTAAATATTGGGCATATGGGTAATTATTAGCAACTATTCTTTAATACTGCTGGTCTATCATCTTTCAACAATGATCAAAGAAAACATGCTTGCCAGGTATGTTTTCACACGGCTTGAAGATAAATAAATATTACCCAAAATTTTCTTTATTTATGTAAAAGTCATTGATATTCATTTATATTCACTTACTTTGAGGCAGTTGCGATCCTAAATGTTTTATAACACACATTTAAAGAGCCCTCTCTAAAACAACCCTCTGAGGAAACAGGCAGAGATGCCTACCAGAGGGCTGCACAGTCAGGAATCCACAATGCCAGAATCAAAACCACTCGCAACAGGCAGGCCATTCTGCTTCTCAACTGCGGGGCTAAATTCATTACACTTTCTCTCCATCTATGGAGTCCTCACTCTACAGAAGCACAGAGAGTTCTATGGGAACCCTAGCTCGTCTATGGCCATCCTTCCTTGAGCTGGGATTTTTGTCAGATTTCATCAACTAAATAAAACCAAATCCAGCCAGTACTTAGAGACACAAGAAAAGCACAGTGGCTTCAAGAATGCTCTAGATGTTACTGAGGTGACACTTTTCCCCAATATTTAAAAATAATAATGTCTGCTTGCATATTACCCTCTAATTAGAATACAACGTGTTTACAATGAATAGCGTTCCATGTACAATGAACATCATTAAACAAATCTTGTCCTGTTATAAGCAGTTAGGATGAAAACAACTGAAACTGGAATAACCTCTTATTAGTGAGACATAGCATGAATGGGTAATGACATCTGGGATCACACATTTTCTCTCTACAAAAATTTCAATTAGTCCTGGCAGCCACGGCCTTAATTAGTATCTTTGAATATTAATTTTAACCTTCAAAAGAATGATTTAGCAATGCTCCAAGATTATGAAATTAGACAAAGCAGTTTTCTTTGCCCTAGTACATTTCGGTACTAATCTCCTAGTAAAACAATCTCTAAATTTGTAAACTTTCTTAATTTTCAACTGTAATTCCAAAACAGGACACTAAATTAAACACTAAGGTTTCACAGTAAATAATTAGTATTTATTCAAGTCAAAATGGTCACATTTCACCAAATTATTACCTTAAGTTATCTCTGCAGCCACTTCAACACGTATACGCCAACCAGAGGAAAAGCTCCCTGATTTGGACTAATGAAGTTCCTGAAAACTAAACTAATGAAGTTAATTAACCAACTATTAAAAGGTAACTTAACTTTGCTACATTTCAAATACCAGGTAACTCAAACTTGGGAAACTAATTATTCAGGAGAAGTTCTGAAGATGTGCAAATGGCGTATCGGTTGATGTGGATTTACACAGGATTTACACAGGTTGTAAGTGGATTTACACAGGATTTACACAGGTTGTAAGTGGATTTACACAGGATTCTGAAATACAGGCACCTGTAAAAGGTCCTTGAAAAGTTTATTATTATTTCCTTCTTTGTGGCTCTGAATCCATTATCTCAATTTCATCTTCACTAGTCGTTTGGCCTTTCTATTAAGAAAGAGCTCACACTAAGAACATCAACCCCATATAAATTCATAACTTAAAATATGCAGCATTTTCAATTTTATTAAGAACTTTCATTAAATTTCATCTCATATTCTAGAAATAGAACTTAACCTAATTCTTACCTTTAAATGATTGTATACTATTAAAAATATATAAAACTAAAAGAATGATCACCAGATTATTTACAGCTGCTTCCCAATTATCCAAAGAGGTCCATACATACTTAACATGACAGAGACAGCAAATGAGTCTCATCTCTATGGCAACCTAATCAATTAGTAATGACCTCCCAGAGCATGTTTTAGAGAAGGATTCTGATGCAACAGAGCCAGGACTGGGATGCAAGTGAAGAGTGCAGTAGCACGGGTGCCAGGCTTAAGTCACCTACGCCCACTATTAATAAATATTCAGAGACTGCCAAGTTAATAATTCAATAAAACATAATCTAAAAAGAAAATTAGCCTGCAAAAGTGAGTGGCATATTATGAATTCCAAAGCCAAATAAAAGTGATTTGGGGAAAATTTCGCTTGTTGCTACATCTTCTATCTGGTGATTCTCTTCTGATGGTGCCAGAGTGAGTTTCACTGTTCATTCTACCAGGAGACTGGATTTTCTTATGCTTCACTTTACATTGCTCATTCTGGGAAGAAAACTGCATTTTCTTGGTTTTCACTTTATATATAATTTATGGAAGGAAGTTGAACATTCTTGTGTTTCACTTTACAGGATACTAACAGTAAAACCACCCAGCCCACACCCTGATACCCTTGGGTAACATTAGCCTGCTGCTGAACAGGGGCCAGACCATACACCACATGGCTCTATTCCAGGGCTTCTCGAAGGGTGCAGCCAGGGAATGTGCCTGGGGGCAAGGGTATTCAAATCCACAAAACAGGCCTGGCATTTAAAATGTAATTTCAGTATTAAAGTAGGCACAAATGCATTATTTAGAAGAACACAAAATTGGCATGGATCTTTAGAAGAAAAGAGATTACAAAAAATGTTCCCTTTATGGAAAGACCTGCGTGCGCGCACTCACAAACACACACACACACAAACAGACATACCCTCTTGGGTTCAGTCTTTGCATTCAGAACGCTTTGGTGGAAAGCTCAGAGAAACACAGCACCGTGCCATTATTGTCCATAAACTGAGGACTGACTTGGAAAATGTATCTTGATTTTCAAAGGGGAGAGGGGTAGCAAGCTGATCTTGGTAACAGCTTCCAACAAAAAAAGTGCATTTGGGCAGAAAAAGTTTTGTTTATTAGAGTTATATCTGCACCCTAATCACATTAATAATAGCGATACTTAACATCTGAGCATTTCCAGGCAATATGACCCCAGAACCTGGGGGTGTTACCCTTCCACTACTTGCCAAGAATATTCCAACTAGTAGTGGGCCTTTGTATTTCACATGATGTCTCCTCTGTCCACAATGTTCTTCTCTCAGATATTTCCCTGGCTCATGCCCTCACTTTCCTACCACTTTTCTAAAACAGCACTCCACCCGATCAAGACTGCTATTCCCCAATCGCCTTACCTCCCTTCTTCACAGCACAGACATGGTGCTATGCATTTCTCTGTTTACCTGCTAACCTGCAGCGAACACTCCACACAGGCAGCACCTTGTTCTGTTATGCTTTTCACATACTATCAAAGCCCATGAACAGTGCCTGGCATACAGCAGGAGAATTAAATATTTGTGGAATGAATGACTACTAGACTGTATTTTTTCAGAAATGTATCATATGAGACATGAAGATATCAGATTTGTATGCCTACAACACACTCCAACCAGGGCAGAAAGATGTACTCCCAAGGCCTCCCCAGCAATGCCAAATAGTCCCCTTATTTTAGCAACACATACCACCTGGCTGCCCACAGAAATGCCAAATATTTTGAAATAAGCCCATTGGTGATACAAATGTGAACCTAGTCACTCTGGTGATAATTTTTGTTAAAATTGACACTCACTAGAAGGTAGCAGAGAACCTATCCAGGGACAGACGATGCCATATTTGTCCCTTGGAGTGATGGTGAGGTGCTATAGACTGTGCCCTTCCAAAATCCAAATGTTAAAGCCCCGACCCCCAATGTGACTGTATTTAGAGATGGGGTCCTTAGGAGTTAATTAAGGTTAAATAAGGTCATAAGGGTGGGGCCCTAATCTGATTGGACTAGTGGTCTTATAAGAAAAGGAAGAGAGAAGGATCCTTCTCTCTCCACCCACACTGGTGGAGAAAAGCCACGTGAGGACACAATGAAAAAGGGGACATCTACAAGTCAGGAAGATAGCCCTCACCAGAAATCAAATTGGCCAATACCTTGGTCTTGGACTTCTAGCCTCCAGAACTAGTGGTGTTTCCTTATAGCAGCACAACTAACACGTAGAGTCGAAAATCAGATGATGCGAAACAGCCTTGAAATCCTTCGAAACTGGCTCCTCTTCTCCTGCTCAGTCCTCCCCATGTGGTTCGCCACAAACCTGTCTCATCCTCACGGACGGGCTGTTCTGGTTAGGATCCCCCTGCTGCAGTAACACAAGTCAGCTCTGAAAGGGTTCTGTTTCTATCTCCATGTCTTTCTAAGCCTCGGTAAATCTAAGTATGGGGGTATCAATAATACACCTCATAGGGGCTTGTGAAAATTAAACTAACCTGTGGTAAAAGTTTAGAGCAGTATGTCACACAGAGTAAATGCCAAATAATATTGGGTACTATTATCGGGAGCAGGGCCATCCAGTCTTACTTCCAAAATAACACTATGCAGTGTGTATAACCAGTACCCTCGTTTCAGGAAACTGAAGCACAGGAAGGTCACACAGTTTTAAGTGGAGGAGCCAAGATTTGAACGTAGGCAGTCTGAATCCAGGGTCTAAGCTCTCAACTCAGCGACCGGCCCACAGTGAAAACCCTGTAAAGGTTATTGCTTTTATTACTAATGTCACACTATAATCTTAGTAAAGAAAACAAAAGTGGGCATTAATCAAGAAAGCAGTTTATTTTCCCTTTCCAATGCTGTCCTTATAAGGTCTCATCAATCATTTTATCTAACAGTAAAACTATAATTCTATCTGCTTAAAAAGAATGCTTCTTTGTGTGCACTAAAAATAGCTGTTATCTCAATATATTCCTCAAAGTATTGAGACGTTCTGAGTAAGTAGTGCTCGTTTATGACTCCTTTGTGAGTCAATACCTTCCACGAATAACAATGAAGCAAGTCTGCTTTGGTCTCTCTCTATTAGCAGCACTTGGCCACTCTCCCCTCGGAACAGTGGTCTCAAGTCTTGCATAGGAAAGAATCGCTGCAACAACTACCTGTAGAATACACATTATTTTCAAGCACACATATAATATTCACTAAAATGGCAATATACATACATATTCTCTGACTCCAACTGCATCAGAAATCAAAGACAAATCTTTGTTTTGGGTAAAAAAAAAAACAGCTAAAAACTATAAAATGTGTAAAACAGCATGATAAAACCCAACAGGTGAAAACATAAACAAATTCAAGAAAAGAACCATGTCATTAGATTTACTATGTATGAAGTGCAATTTTAAAGAGAAAAGACCAAAATCTTAAGCATCCCTTTTAAGAACTTTTTAAAAAATCAGTAAAATCGACCCAAAGTAGAAGAATGGAAATAAGTGCAGAAAGTAATGAAACAGAAAGCAAATGATAAAGAGGATGAATAATGTCAATGTCAAAACTCATTTCTTTGAAAAAAGTAATATTGACCAACCTCCTACAAAAACGGAAAAAGGCAAAAAATTAAAATACAGATAGACAATAGCAGAAATGAAGAGGAAACACAAGTATAGATGCTACTACCTAGATTAAACATATATGAACTTCTCGTGAATCACTTTGCGCTAACAGATTTGGACATATGGATGAAATGAACAAATTCCTGAAAACTGAAACCCAAAAAAACTGAATAAGAAAGAGAAAACTTGAATTGTTTCATAAGCATTAAAGAAACTATAACAGCAGTTAAAATGCTACACCCATATATTATTTTATAGGCTTGTTCAACCAAACAGTCAAGAATGAAATAAGGTTGATATTACATCAACTATTCAATAGTATAGAAAAAGTGGGCACATTCCCCAACTCATTGTATCATGGGACATAACCTTAACAACAAAATTTGACAACAAAAGAATGAGGAAAGACAATTATAGGTCAAGTTCACTTAAGAACATAGACAAAAAACAAAACAATAGGACATTTAGTTGGCATCAAGACATATACATTAAAGTATTTTAACATCTCTAAAACCAAAACATCTTACAGTCTAAGATACTTTATAATAATGATGTGCCACTTAAAAAATTAATATCACTGAAATAGGGATGCATGTTACATAAATGGCATTTTAAATTTGAAAAAAAAGTATTGGCAAATCAAACTCTAACAATAAGAATAATTCATAACCAACTTGGGTTTATCCCAGGAATGCAAGGTTGGCTTAACATTAAAATATCAATTAATGTATTTAATGCAACATGCCATTCACAAAACATAACTTAGTTGATTATCTCAAAAAGAACAGAAAACCTTTTGATAAAATTCAACATCTTTTGGAAAACAAAACAAACAAACAAAAACCTCTTACATGCTAGGAACAGAAGGGAACTTCCTTAACATGATAAATGTGTCCACAAAATGCCTATTTACATTAAAAGCATTTCCTGTAGGATTTAGAACAAAACAAAGATGCCCCTTATTACTATTTCAATTCAACACTGTATTGTGATTCCAAGCTAGTACTATATGGCAGGAAAAAGACATAAAAGGATTAAGGATAAGCAAGGAAGAACAAAAGTGTCCTTATTTGTAAATGTTATCACAGTCTTCATATAAATAACTTAGGAGACTTTCCCTACCAAATTCTGAGATTCATTATAAAACTATAATATTTAAGACAATGTGATAATGGCAAAAGGACTGTATAAATAGACCAAAGGAACTGAAGAGCAACACAAAAATAGAACCACACAAAGATTGACACTTGAGATAGAGAAACTGATGTGGAAGATGTATTACTGTTCAGTTGGAAAAGTTGGACTTTTCAATACATAGTACTGTGGTGACAAGTTAGACATGTAGGGAAAAAAATGAAGCTGGTCTCATCCCACCCCCCATACTCAAAAACCAAGTCCTAGTGATTTGAAGACCCAAGTGCGAAAGGCAGATCTCTAAAGCTTTGCAAACATAATACAGTAGAATACCTTATGACCTCAGGATATAGGATACAGTTTTCTTAAACAAGAAACAAATGCACAATCATAAATAAGAAGATAGGCAGATCTGACTATGCTAACTTAAGAACCGTCATTCATCAAAATCTCCAGGAAGAAAGGGAAAAATAAGCCACAAACTGGGAGAAGATATTTACAGCACAAATAACTCACAAAAATTTGTTCCTAAAATATATAAGAAACTCTTAAGAATCAATAAAAAACTAGCAAACCATTCAGAAAAATGAGCAACCAAAAAAATCCCCACCCAGGAATTTCAAAGAAAAGGTAAACAAATGGCAAAACATATGAAAACATGCTCAACCTCATTCATAATTAGAGAAATAGAGAATTAAAACCACATGGAGGTATTAGGTTCAAACCCACTCAAATGAAAAAAATTTATAAGTTAGACAATGTCCAAATGTTGTCAAGAAATGTGTGGAACCAGGAAATTTCATTTATTGCTGGAGAGTGTAAACTGCTTTACAAAAAATTTTTTTCTTTTGAAAATTTGTTTTTACCTGCTAGAGGTGTACATGCAACCATATTACCCAACAAATCCACTCCTAGATATACATTCTGGAGAAACTTCTCTTGCCTGAGAAGATGTATAAAAAATGCTTAGAGCAGCACGGTTCACAATAGGGAAAAACCAGACACAAATCCAATGCCCACCTGCTATATCTATACAATGTAAGACCACACAGCAATAATTATAAGTAACTAACAGTCATCAACATGGATAAATTCTAAATTTTAATTGTGTATCGACCTTAATGTATTCTTTTTATCATAAACTATTTTTTAAAAATATTTACTTATTTACTTATTTATTTTGGCTGCACTGGGTCTTAGTTGTGGCATGCAGACTCTTAGTTGCGGCATGCGGGATCTTTAGTTGCAGCATGCATGAGGGATTTAGTTCCCCGACTAGGGATCGAACCTGGGCACCCTGCATTGGGAGCATGGAGTCTTACCCACTGGATCACCAGGGAAGTCCCAATCATAAGCTATTTTTTAATTGACATACAGTAAAACTGACATCTTGGAGAGTGTATAATTTCTGAAATGTAACAAATGTATAGATTCAAGTTACCACCACCACAGTCAGAATACAGAAAATTCCATCACACCCAAAACTCCCTCATTCTACCCCTCTGTAGTCACACACTCCTCCTCCCACCGTCCCCAACCCCAAACCCTGGCAAACACTAATCTGTTCTCCACCACTATAAATTCATCTTTTTAAGAAGGTTGTATAAATGGAACTATACAGTATTGAACTTTTTGAGACAGAAGTCTTTCACTAAGCATAATGCCACTGAGATTCATCCAAGCTGTTGCCATCATTGTCTCTGCTGAGCAGTGTTCAACTAGATATAAGTGCCGCAATTTGTTCATCCATTCACCCACTGAAGGACATTTGGGTGGTTTCCAATTAGGGGGGATTACGACCAGAACTGCTATAAACATTTGTGTATAGGTTTTTGTGTGTAAGTAAGTTTTTACTTCTCTAGAAAAAGTACCAACAAGTGGGACTGCTGGGTTTTACGGTAAGTGTGTATGTAACTTCATAAGAAACTGGCCAACTTTCTTCCAGAGTAGCCATACCGTTTCACATTCCATCAGCAATGGACGAGAGTTCCACTTACTTCACATCCCCATCAGCACTTGGTAATGTCGCCATTTTTTCATTTTAGCCATTTTAATAGGCATGCAGTGGTATCTCACTGTGGTTTTAATTTGCATTTCCCTAAAAGCCAATGATGTGGAACATTTTTTCATTTGCTTATTTACCATTCGTATATCTTCTTTAGTGACATGTCTATTCAAATCTTTGGGGCATTTTTAAAATTGGATTTTATGTTTCTAACTGTTGAGTTTTGAGAGTAATTTATATAATATATAGTCAGATATGTGATTTGCAAATGTTTTCCCCCAGTCTATAACTTGGTTTTGTATTTTCTTACAGCATGTTTCAGAAAAGTGATTAACTTTTATGGAGTCCAGGTTATCATTTTTCCTATGAATCATGTATTTAGTATCATGTCTGAGAACTCTCTGCCTAACAGAAGGTCATGAAAATTTTCTCCATTGTTTTTTCTAAAATTTTTATCATTTTACATTCACATCTATGACCTGTTTTGAGATTTTTTTCTGTATAGAATGTGAAGTTTACAGAGTTGTTTTTTTTTTTTTTTTGGCATATGGATGTTCAACTGTTTCAATACCATTTGTTGAAAAAAGCATCTTTTCCTCAATAAAGTATATTTGAGCCTTTTTCAAAAATCAACTGTCCATATTTGTGTGGATCGATCTCTGGATCCTCTGTTGTGTTCCACTGATCTATACACTCACCCTTCACAAATACCACACTGTCTTAATTACTTGGTGGTTAATTTTATGTGTTAACTTGGCTAAGCCATAGCACCCAGGTATTTGGTCAAACATGAGTCTAAATGTTGCTGTGAAAGTACTTTCTGGAAGAGATTAACATTTAAATCGGTAGACTTTTGGGTAAAGCATACTACCTTCCATAACGTGGGTGGGCTTCTTCTAATAAGCTGAGGCCCTTAAAAGGAAAAAAGATGGATGTCCCCTGAGGAAGAGGGAATTCTATCTCTATACTGCCTTTAGACTCAACCTGCAACATCAATTCTTCCCTGCTGGCCTACCCTGAGGATGTTGGACTTGCCAGGCTCCACAACCGTTCAAGCCAATTCTTTAAATATATCTCCTATTGCTTCTGTTTCTCTGGAAAACCCTGACTAATACAGTTACTAGAGCTTCACAGTAAGTCTTTCCACTGGACAGCGTGTTCCTCCGACTTCATTATTCTTTTTCAAAATCTTTTTCTCTTTTCTAACTCACTTACCTTTCCATGTAAATTTTAGAATCAACTTGTCAATATCTGCAAAGAGTCCTGCTGAGACTTCTACTGGAGCTGATTAGATCGATCTGGGAAGAACTGACATCTTTACTGTATTTAGTATTCCAACCTATGAATATATTTCCCCATTTACTTAGGTATTCCTTGATTTCTTTCACTGGTGTTTTTTATTTTTTATTTTTTTTCTTTTGCTGTACACGGGCCTCTCACTGCTGTGGCCTCTCCCGTTGTGGAGCACAGGCTCCGGACGCGCAGGCTCAGCGGCCATGGCTCACGGGCCCAGCCGCTCCGCGGCACGTGGGATCCTCCCGGACCGGGGCACGAACCCGTGTCCCCTGCATCGGCAGGCGGACCCTCAATCACTGCGCCACCAGGGAAGCCCTCACTGGTGTTTTAAGTACTGTAAAGATTACAGTTTTGTGTACTTTAGGTTTTATCTAAGTATTTAACTTTTTGAAGCTATTGTAATGGTATTGTTTTAATTCTGGGTTCTAATTATCCACTGTTAGCTTATAAAAATACTGTTTTAATTTATGTACATACTGCACCCTCAAGGAGGTACAGCATTACTCCCCAATCCTTAAGTGTCCGCTGAAAGCATGATTTAAGTTGAAGACTCCATGTCTTCAGTTTCATTTGTATTCTCTGTGTTCCTAGAAAAAGTGCTCTCTAAACCCAGAAGACATGCTGTAAATGTCAACAGGTATTGACAAGATGCCTATCTGTGATCAGTGAAGTCAGTAACATCTTCTTCATGACTTTTCAGATCCACTAAGATACAGCCCATAAGGTGCCTCCTTAATATCTGCTGTAGTTATTAACAGACTTTACTACAACCCTTATATCTAGTACTACAGTATAAAGATTATGATATACCACTAACTGGGAACCTCCCCAGAATATGTGACAATTCAGTAAGGGCTTTCAAAAGAAAAGAAAAATAGCTCATTTGTCACCAGACCATTTAAAATATAACATTCTGGCTCAGAATCAGATGACATACAATGATTACACATAAGAACTTTAATGGAGGAGGAAACTCCATTTCTTGGCAACATTTAGAAATTCAAATACCTTTGTTAAAGGTATTCCAAAAGCAAAACCTGTATTTCCACCACCCCTGCTTCTCCAGGCTCTTCTTGATACAGGGTGATAACATACTTCAGTTGGAGCCTACAGTAAAGGAGAAAAGTCTCAGCTTTAAATATAAAAAAGCAAATGTAGCATAAAAACATTTTCCCATATTGGATTCCACAGGAACTGAGAAACTTTCACCAAAAGTCACACTGACAAACAATAAGCCAGCTTCCACTAAGAAACAGAAGGCAGCTTTCCTTCAGTTCTTTTTTTTTTTTTTTTTTTTTTTTTGCAAATTAAATCTCAACCTGGTTTTAGCAAGTCCCAAGGAAAAACTAGGACTTCCAATCTTGATTAATCTAGATTAGCCTCTGTGCCAAGGAGGCTGGGCCATCAACCCTCAAAAGACTTCCCAGACAACCTCCTTTTACACTATTCTTTCATTGCATCTTGGGTTTCACATTGTGTGTGTGTGTTTCCAGAAAGTTTTAAGTGTTTAAGGATATACTTCCTGGGATTATTTCTGTTCGTTACTAGAGAAGTTTCTCTGAAAATAGCCAAAGCAATCTTGAGAAAGAAGGACAAAACTGGAGGTATCATGGTTCCTGACTTTGAACTATACTACAAAGCCATCATAATCAAAACAGTATGGTACTGGCACAAAAAACAGACACATAGATCAATGGAACAGAACACCCAGAAATAAACCCATGCACATATAGTGAATGGTTATGAAAAATTATGACAATTATTATGACAAAGGAAGCAAGAATATAACAATGGGGAAAAGACAGTCTCGTCAATAAGAGATTTTGGGAAAACTGGACAGCTACACGAAAAAGAATGAAACTAGACCATCTTCTCACAAAAATAAATTCAAAATGGATTAAAGACTTAAATGTAAAACCTGAAACTGCAAACCTCCTCAAAGAAAACATAGTCAGGGGCTTCCCTGGTGGTGCAGTGGTTAAGAATCTGCCTGCCAATGCAGGGGACACGGGTTCAAGCCCTGGTCTGGGAAGATCCCACATGCCGCGGAGCAACTAAGCCTGTGCACCACAACTACTAAGCCTGAGCTCTAGAGCCTGCGAGCCACAACTACTGAGCCCGTGCACCACAACTACTGAAGCCCGCATGTCTAGAGCCTGTGCTCCACAATGAAGAGAAGCCACCGAATGAGTAGCCCACACACCGCAACAAGGAGTAGCCCCCCGCTCGCTGCAACTAGAGAAAGCCCGCACGCAGCAACAAAGACCCAATGCAGCCAAAAATAAATAAATAAATAAGTTTATTTTTTAAAAAAACAAAAAACACAGGCAGTATGTTTTATACAATGGGTCTTGGCAATATTTTTTGGATCTATCTCCTCAGGCAACGGCAAGAAAAGCAAAAACGGACAAATGGGACCACATTAAACTAAAAAAAAAGCTTTTGCACAGTAAAGGAAACCATCAACAAAATGAAAAGGCAATCTACTGAATGGGAGAAGTTATTTGCAAGTGATGTCTGATATGGGGTTAATATCCAAAATATATAAAGAACTCACACAAATCAATATCAAAAGACCAATCTGATTAAAAAATGGGCAGCAGACCTCAATAGGCATTTTTCCAAAGAAAACATACAGGTGGCCAATAGGTACATGAAAAGATGCTCAACATCACTAATCATCATGGAAATGCAAATCAAAATCACAATGAGATAACACCTCACCTGTCAGAATGGCTATCACCAAAAAGACAAGAAATAACAAGTGTTGGAGAGGATGTGGAGAAAAGGGAACCCTTGTGCACTGTTGGTGGGAATGTAAGTTGGTACAGCCACTATGGAAAAGAGAACGAAGGTTCCTCAAAAAATTAAAAATAGAAATACCTATGATTCAGCAATTTCACTCCTGGGTATTTATATGAAGAAAACAAAAACACTAATTTGAAAAAATATCTGCATCTCAATGTTCGTTGCACCATTATTTACAACAGCCAAGATAGGTATAAGTAACATAAGTATCCATTGATAGATGACTGGATAAAGTACATGTGATACAAACACACACACACACACACACACATGTATATAAAACTCAGTCATATAAAAGTGCAATCTTGACATTTGTAACAATATGGATGGACCTGGAGGGTATCATGCTTAGCAAAATAAGTCAGACAGAGAAAGATAAATACTGTATGTTTTCACCTATATGTGGAATCTAAAAAACAAAACAAACAAATATACAGAAACATACTCACAGATACAGAGAACAAACTAGTGGCTGCCAGAGGGGAGGGAGGAGGGGGGAAGGGTGAAATAGGTGAAGGGGATAAAGAGGTACAAACTACCAGTTATAAAGTAAGTCAGTCACAGGGATGTAATGTACAGCACAGGGAATAGAGTCAATAAAAATATAAATTTGTATGTATGTAATTTACAAAAATATCAAATCACTGTTATACATCTGAACCTAATATAATAAGTCAACTATACTTCAATTTTAAAAAAGAAAGTTTTATGGGTTTATTTATTATTTTATATGTGACTGTCAGCATACAGTCCACAATTTGTGATGGAAGATTCCAGAATGATCTGCCTCTGATACTTCCAATCTTCTCACTCCCCATAACCATTCCAGGTTCAACCCAGGCCACTATGTCTGGGAAAGTCAGGCTTATTAAGGTATAATTAAACAGCATACAATTCACCCTTTGGGTACACAATTCTATTAATTCTGACAAATGCGCACTGCTGTACAACCACCACTGCAGTCAAGAAACAGAGCATCTCCACCACCTCCCAAAGCTCTCTCTTCCCCCATATAGTCAGTCCCTCCTTGTACCCCTGGCAACCACAGATCTGTTCTCTGATATGATAGATTTTCCTGTTCAAGAATGTCATATAAATCAATCCACACAGTATGTAGCCACTTGAATTTGGCCTCCTTCCTAAGTCCACGCATTCTCAATGGGGGAGTGAAGGACCCCTACTGTCCCCAAAGAGGTGAAAACTGATTCTTGGCACGTGTAAAAACCTTAGGTATTTCAATGGTCTGAGTGTGCCAAAGGGCTACAGTGCATAAACAGATAGACAATACCTCTGTGGTATTAAAATTTCATGAGGGGGGGCTTCCCTGGTGGCGCAGTGGTTGAGAGTCCGCCTGCCGATGCAGGGGACGCGGGTTCGTGCCCTGGTCCGGGAAGGTCCCACATGCCGCAGAGCGGCTGGGCCCGTGAGCCATGGCCGCTGAGCCTGTGCGTCCGGAGCCTGTGCTCGGCAACGGGAGAGGCCATGGCAGTGAGAGGCCTGCATACCGCAAAAAAAAAAAAAAATTTCATGAGGGGAATGGGCAATTAGGGAAAATATGTAAAAGGGCTGCAGGGTATAATAATTTTTTAAAGGTTGAGAATCATTGATTTTGCATAATGCATTTGAGATTCATCTATGTTGCTTCATTTATCAATAATTTGTTGCTTTTAACTATTGATAGTATTTTAGTATAAAAATGCCAGTTTGCTGGGCTTCCCTGGTGTTCCAGTGGTTAAGAATTCGCCTGCCAATGCAGGGGACACAGGTTCAAGCCCTGGTCCGGGAAGATCCCACATGCTGCAGAGCAACTAAGCCCATGAGCCACAACTACTGGGCCTGCGCTCTAGAGCCCATGAGCCACAACTACTGGGCCCAAGTGCCACAACTACTGAAGCCCACGCGCCTGGAGCCCGTGCTCCGAAACAAAGAGAAGCCACTGCAATGAGAAGCCCGTGCATCACAACAAAGAGTAGCCCCCGCTCACCGCAACCAGAGAAAAGCCTGCGCACAGCAACAAAGACCCAACACAGCCAAAAATAAAATAAATTTTAAATTTAAAAATAAATAGAACCAAAAAAAGAAAAAATGCCAGTGTGTTTATCCATTCATAACTGATGGTACATGCTTTCAATTCTCTTGAGCACAAATCTAGGAGTGGGATCACTGGATTGAGAGGTAGGTTACGCTGCTTACCAAAGTGGCTGTATCATATTGCTTTTCCACTAGCAACGTATGAGCGTTCCAGTTGCTCCCCATCCTCGCCAGTGCTTGATATTATCAAGTTTACTTATTCAGCCATTCCAATAGAGGTAGTGGTTATCTCATTATGGTTTTAATTTGCAGTTCCTGAATGACTAATATTTTCTTAGCGTCTTTTATGCATATAGCTTCTAAGAGCATATCTTCTTTGGTCAAGATTCTGCCTAGATCTTTTGCTCTGATTTTATTAGGTTCATTGTTTTCTTATTACTGAGTTGTAAGAAAGAGGTCAGTCTTTAACATGGTCAAAATGAAGAGTTTTTCAGAAAGTTAGGACTCTGAAAAGAGAGAATATATCAATCAAATAATAAGTTTTATATCTACATACTACTTTCCTTATAAAAATATTATACTTTATCATAATATTCATAGTTCATAAACAGTTATATAGTGTTTTTGTTTTCTATAATTTTTTTATTTCTATACCATTTTGTTTCTTTTCTTTCTAGGATAAGGACAAATTTTTTATTGATTCATAATTTTATAAATTTTATAATTATTAACTTATAATTCTTTTAAGTTAATGCTTAGGTCAGAGTTGGTAGCCATTATACTAGGCCAATGGCTCTGAAATTTCTTTGTAGCCACCTTTAAAGAGTTAAATTCCTCACAAGCCACCTCCTCCACCCACCATTTCTATTCTTTTGTGGAAAATGAACTCAGGACTAACAGAAACTTGTGGCTATATAAGAAAAATCTGGGAGGATTATTATACTATATACTTCCCTGTTTTAGCAATAAATGTATATATGTATATATATTTTAAGCACAATTCACGTATGTCTGAAGTTTTGTTACTAGAAAAGTATGGGTACAAAATACCACTGCTGTAAATGTGCATCACAACGTTGAGTTAACAAAATAACCCAAAGGACTAAATTGAAGACAGTGACACTCAGCAAACTGAAATTAATAGTTAGAAAGTAAAAGAAGCAATTGGAAACAATAACTACCTCAAGACAATGATAAATATGAATATTCTTCCTGAACACTGCCCTATGCAAGGTAGGCACTCAGTATGTGTTGCATGAATAAAGGAATGGTTAGAAGAAAATTGCAAAATTCCAACTATCTACTATGCGTTTGTAAATAAATAAGCTTTGCAAAGTTGTGTGGCAGCCAACTTCTAGGGAGGACACTAAATTAAATTCCTCAGCAAACTTTACTAATGTGCTAACTGTTGTTATCAAACAACAAATTATAATAATCTCTACAAACTCACTCAGAAAGCTTTAATAACAACTGTGTAGAATCATTTATCATTTTCTCAAAGATTAAAAGGACATGTCTTTTTTAAGCACTTTCCACTACATCAACATTTTGACCACGTCACTGACTATGGTGATGTCAATCATTCCCCAAATTTCAATTACCATTGCTGTAAATGTTCATTACTGTATGATAATTCCTCTCAAATTTCTATCTTAAGACTAACCCTCTCTCCTAAGCTCTAGACTTGCAAAGTCAAATGCCTACCCCACATCTCCACCTGCATGTCTCACAAATGCCTTAAACTCAACTTGCCCTTCCTCTAGTGTTAACCAGCCTGCTAAGTGACATCATAATCCACCCAACTGCTGAGCCTGAAAGGCTAGAAGTCATGGCTCTGCTTCACCCCTAACAGCCCATCAATGAACTGATCTTAGTGTTAGATCTCCTACATACAGACACTTAATCGCCGTCTCCACTACCACTATTTGAATCCAAGTCAACATCACGCCCTTTCTCAACTACTGAAATGGTTTACTAGTTATCTTCTACCTCTGCAATACTGCCCTTCCCCCATCAATCTATTTAGAGAAATCTAATTTATCTAACAGATAAATTAATAAGTTTATTATATTATTATTATATTATATTATTATTGTTAATAAATCTAATTAGATAAATTAGAGTACATATTTGCAACGGAATACTATGCATCCATAAAAAAGAATGAAACAGCTCTTTCTATACTGCCATGGAATGGCATCCAAACTGTGTTCGAATAAAAAAGAATGAAACAGCTCTTTCTATACTGCCATGGAATGGCATCCAAACTGTGTTCAAAACTAAGGCATATAGAACCTTCATATTTGCGTAAAAAAAGGGTGAGGAAAAATAGTTATGTGTTTGCCAGTGTGTGCACAGAATATCTATGGAAGGATACACGAGAAATAGAATATAATTGTCTCTAGGGAAAGGAAATGGATAGCAGGAAGACAGAGGTGGAAAGGAGACAAGACTGCTATACCCTTTGGTGCCCTTGAATATCAAATTATGTGATGACTTTACCTATTCAGAAAACAAATAAGATCAAAAAGGAAAGGAAAAAATATCTTTGTCTCAGGATAAACTGCCAAGACCTTGACCCTGCCCCTGCCTAACTCTCCAGTCTTATATCAAGTCACCTTCTGCCCTCCACTCCCGATACATGCACACATGCACTGGATTCTTTCTGAACCTCCAAGGCATCAACTGTGTCCCTGCTCAGAGACTTTGCACATGCTCTTTCCTCTGTGCCCCAAAATGGTCTCATCTCACCCCCGATTCTAGCTAACTCCTATTATCCTTCAGGTTTCCATTTAAATGTCACTTCCTTGGTTCCCAGAGTAAGTCATGGGCCACACAGCACACCACCATTTCACCCTGTGCTTCTCTTCTTAATACTCAGATGTTTAAAACAAAACTACTCTTCTAGGGGCTTCCCTGTTGGTCCAGTGGTTAAGACTTCGCCTTCCAATGCAGGGGGTGTGGGTTCGATCCCTGGTTGGGGATCCAAGATCCCATATGCCTCGTGGCCAAAAAACCAAAAGAACATAAACCAGAAGCAATATTGTAACAAATTCAATAAAGACTTAAAAAAAATGGTCCACATCAAAAAGAAATTAAAAACAAACAAACAAACAAAAAAAAGAAAACTACTCTTCTATATCTGTTTGCACATCTAGAATACAAACAACAGGAGGACGGTGGTCGCATCCGTCTTTACTGACCATGCAGGAAGAAGTAGGGCACCCTGGAGGTCCAGGAGAATGAGTAGTGTGACTACAGTGTGTATTTGCGGAGAGAGGGGAAGGGGACTCGTTACAAATCTGGAGCAGCAGACGGACCTGGCACCATGCCTGGCACCACGCAGGCGCTCAGACCCTGGCTGAATGAATAAATAAGTGGACAAATGAGGAGACCTGGGCTTGGATCCGGTTTAGACACCTACTGGATGGGTCACCTCCGGTAGATTATTTAACCTCTCTAAACCTCATATATCAAATAGAAACAGTCACATCTGTCTCTTTTGCTGTAAAGGACTAAAGAAAGTACCAAAGACTCAAGCAGGGAATCAGTGCCCCGTGGAAGCCAAGGAATGTCCACAGCACCCACAGCAAGAAATGAGCTGACCCAAAGCTGGGGTCCCTAACAGGTAAGAGGCTGCTGGCCCATGGAAGAGGAGACATCTTTTATTTAGCATAAAACCCAAGACAAAAATAAAAAGAGAGGCATGTAGGCATCGGGAAGACATTATAGTGAACAAGACAACAGCAGTAGAGGTCACTATGCCCTGATGCAGAACAGATGGAGTCTGTAGCTGGGACAAGAGATCAACCAACTGCAGAGCCAGGCCTATTGTGAAAGCCATCAAAGCCACAGATCCCAACCTCCTCTAGTGACAGGCACAGGGCTAGGAGTATACAGATGGTTAACGCCACACGTAATGAGAAAATGGACATCTGCCGAGTACTCGGGAAGAGTAAGTACACAAATACTTGATGGATTGGTACAAGTTGATTCACCTGATCTGTATATTATAAAGACTTCAAAAGGGCAGCTATACAAATTCTTGGCATCGGCAGTGATGGGAAACACACCACCTTGTAAGGTAACCTATTCCATTCTTCAACAGCTGAAGAAATCAGACAGGAGTTCATTATGAGGAAGAAGGTGCAGGTCTTCTTGTAGTTGTATCCACTGGTCCTATCACTTGCACAGGTGAAGTCTTGTCTTTCATATAACAGACCTTCAAATATTTAAGATGATTATAATTAGGTGATCATGTTCTCATTTGCCCAGGACGGTCCTAATGTGTGCCCATCATCCCAGCATAACTACTAACAGTACCTTCTTTCACTCTCAAAGAGTCCTGGTTTGAACAATAAATTATATGATCCCTCAGTTCTGAGACACCTCCTCACTCCCCCAAAATACTCTCCTCTTCAGGCTCAGCATTCGCCTTCTCACCACTCATTTCTCCTGGGACGTTATCCCCAGGCTCTTCACGGTCCCTAAGCCCTTAGCTCTGAACAAGCTCCAGGTGACTGATACCCCTAAACCAAACGCAGTATTCTAGGTGTAACATCACAGGAAAACCCAGAATTTATTCTTCTGATCATATAAGAGCACCTTAACATTTTCAGAAACCAGGTCACACTCTTTATGCTGAGCTCAAATTACCAGTGAAAAGTTTTCTGTCCTTCCCCCCTGTGTTTTCACCAGGCAATCCTGTACTTACACAATAGATTTTTAGACCCTGGTGCAAGGCCTTTCAGTGTTGCATTAAATTTCATTTAGTTTATTACTTCAACCAAGTAGTCTACGAGACATTAGGGTCCTGATTCTCTCATGAGCCCTGTTTCCCCATCTTGTCCTATCTGCAAGTCTGATAAACTTATGTTTTCCTCTAAGATATTAATAAAAAAGACTGAACTTGGAGCTATCGCCAAAATCCTAGAACTAGCCCAAAGAAATTTCCTCTTCAGATTCCACTGATCCTTCATGGACACCTTTGGGTAAGGTCACTCAATTACTAGCATGTCTAACTAAGAGGTTAACAAGTCCATATTTCACCACGTTCTTCATGAGAATGTGACACAGTATCTTGCTTAAATGTACCATGTCCACTGCATGAGACCATTTTGGGACACTCTGTTCTGCAGGTAACATCTGGATGTCAATGTGGAAATATCCTGAAAATAGAGAACAAGGACAGACGTATATTCACCCGCTGATATTCACCAAGTCATACAATAAATACAGGTTCTCGTATGTGCCAAGAGCTGTGGCTGCCTTGGTCACACAACGGTAACAAGGTACACATGCCCTGCCTACACAGTATTTTGAAAAACACTCATTTCTTAGGAGTTAGAGGAAGACCCAATAAGAAAACGGAGTAGGGAGTCAAAGACTAAGGTGGAGAAAAAAGAGGATGTTTTATAGAAACAGCCGAGAAAGAAACTTGATGAAGCGAGAATCAAAGAAGATCCTGTGTCTGGATGGCGGAGATTTACAGCGGTACAAACGTCGCTGGAAGGCAGAACTGGTTACAAAGGAAAGGTGGTGAGTTTGGCCTTGAACATGTTAAATAATGATGGGAAAGTGATTTGAAGATTAAGTATAAAAGAATCGCTTTTTTAAAAAAGACTAGAAGAAAAGTAATGACTATTTTCATAATTTTCACACAGAAAAAGGCTTTCCAGGCATTTTATAAAACCCAAAAGGATAAACGCATAAAATAAAAATTCAAAACATCAAGCATCGGGCTTCCCTGGTGGCGCAGTGGTTGAGAGTCCGCCTGCCGATGCAGGAGACACGGGTTCGTGCCCCGGTCCGGGAAGATCCCGCATGCCGCGGAGCGACTAGGCCTGTAAGCCATGGCCGCTGAGCTTGTGCGTCCCGCAACGGAAGAGGCCACAACAGTGAGAGGCCCGCGTACCGCAAAAAAACAAAACAAAACAAAAAGACATTAAGCATCATAAAACTCTATAAAATCTAAATGGAAAATATATGTGAAGCACATTAAAGCTCTGACTTCGAGCTTTGTGTCACACGTCTCAGAGTCCCAGGTAGGAGGAGGGCCACAAGCGAAGGGAAAGAGGACAAAATCAGAGACAAAAACTCTCATGGGAGCTACGGCTGAAGTGTCTCAAGCAGGTGAAGGACGTGACAGTGTCACCATGAAAGCAAGCCCGGGAGGAGGGGGGGTGGGCAAGGGCCCCCTGTGCCGCCTTCCCCGTGTCACCCCACCCTCAGGGACCCGGCAGAGGCCAGGGGCCACTCCTCAGAGCCCCAGCATGGCTCCTGGTGAGTCTGCCACAAGAGGAGACAGAAGAGAAGCAGAGGGCAGAACCCCGGACGAGGCTGACAGCGGCTCCCTGCCCCAGATCCTGAGAACTACCCCGTCCCCGCAGGGCAGACGGGCCACTGCGGGAGCCCAGCAGAACTGCAGCCTGCCCAGGCCAGCTCCCAGGTCTGCCGCCTGGGCTCAGGCCCAGGCCTGCCAGCCTCCGCAACCCGCAGGAGCAGCTTCTCCTCACTCTTCTCTCAGGTGAGGAAGCAGCAGATTGCACGTTAGACCCTTTATCCCTTAGAATACAGAGACTAGCCTGTTTTCCTGAATGGACCCTGACTGCCACCCCACTGGATTTATTAAGAAGACCGCTGCTTACTTTTGAAAAGTCAGACTGTAGTAAAGCAATGGACCAGAAAACGAGATCAGAGGGCATTAAACAAAAAGTAGTCAGCCATCATTCACATCACTTACTGAGCATATGCCCAATAAATATTGGTTGAATGTTGAGTGTGGAAGAACTACTTCAAGAAGGTGGGCAGTTAAAAGAAAGAAGAGAAATATTAAGGTATTTCAAGGGCTCACAAGTCATTTTCAGTCATGAACCCTAAGACCAAAAGGACCCATGATCTCCTTGAACACCACCAGTGTTGCCGTAGGTCTTCAGCATAGTTAGAAAATAAAAGACAGTCATGTATTACAACCGCACATCATCATTAGCAAATCAGAGCTAATTCCTCATAAAAATGCATATATATTCCTCATAAAGTACCTAAAAACAGAATAAAACAAAACCAGGCCTGAAAAGCATTTGTGAATTTATTAAGCCTACACACAAAATGCCTTCCCTTTCTACAGGTAATACAAATATAGCAGAGTTATACGGTATAGAACTGTAATTTAGGGGGGAAAAATAGACTGCTACAACAATAAAGCAATGGATTAAAATAAAGAAACTGAGTTTACTGGGCTGTTCCAGCCACATTTATCTTAATCTAGCCCTGCAAGGTCTCACGCACCTGTACCATGATCTTCTTATGCAGAGGGCAGACAGAATGGAATGGCCACTGTTCCCGCGTGTTGTCTTAGAAAAAACACGTATGTATAATTTCTGGTTTTTTTTTTTTTTGGCTGCACTGGGTCTTCGTTGCTGCGCTTAGGTTTTCTCTAGTTGTGACGAGCGGGGGCTTCTCTTGTTGCAGAGCACAGGCTCTAGGCGTGTGGGCTTCAATACTTGAGGTGCATGGGCTCAGTAGTTGTGGCTCACGGACTCTAGAGTGCAGGCTCAGTAGTTGTGGTGCACGGGCTTAGCTGCCCCATGGCATGTGGGATCTTCCCAGACCAGGGATCGAACCCATGTCCTCTGCATTGGCAGGCGGATTCTTAACCGCTGCGCCACCAGGGAAGTCCCATATGTATAATTTCTGAGAGAAAGTTTGGGGTAGTGAATAAGACAAGAATAAGTCAGAAGTCAGAAATTCAGACTAGAATTCTGATTCAGGTGTCTCTCAAGAAGCAAAAGAAGTTACTGACAAAACTCATGAGACGGAAACACTGTAATTCTTTTCATGCCTCAGTGAAAATCTGATGAATAAAGGAAATGTTTATAAAGAATGTGTTTAGTTTCTCTGACATGAAGTGTTATACAAGGAAAATAGGAACTTAAGGAGTGATCCATAAGTAAATTCTCTTCTTTCTATTAATCTGGCCCCCAAAACTGGTAACAGTGCGATAGTTTACAAAACTTCCAATTCCTGTGAAAATGGTGATAATGAATGAAAGTGGCCAACTGTTCCAAACAGAAACTTCTTGAAAAACACTTCTTAGTATGCCAAGTATTAGATCTTTTAAAAACTTCAGTGGTGGCACTGAACCAAGTGGTATTTGCTCCCTACTCTCAAGGAACATGGAATTAACATCACAGCAAAGGCCAGAGATCTCAGGGAAGCAGTCAAATGGCACGCATAATGAGGCACGATATGCCTGAACGCTGTAATTGACAGAATTGGTGACATTTATCATTGAATCATTCATGAGTCAGCAGATACTTATCAAGAGCCCAAAACATGCCCACCAAACTAAGCGACGGGCACACAACAAGGAATGTGGTAACAGCAACAGCAGTAATAATAATAACAGCTACTTATTGAATGATGTCTATGTAACAGGCCCTGTACTACAGTGCTGTAAATTATCTCATTTACTCCTCCCAACAATCCTGTGAGCTTGGCATTATACATAATATCGCCATTTTTCACATTAAACAATGAGGCTCTGAGAAACTGGGTCAAATAGATAGATCTGTTTTGTTTCAGGCCCTGCTCACTCACAAGCTCAATTACTCTCAACCTCAGTTTTCTTCATCTATGAAATGGTAATAGAAAAGGATTAACTCATATAATTATGTTGGCACCAAAACAAAGTTAAGCCCTCTCTAAGTCATCGTTAATATCACCATTGCACGAGATCATAAAGCTACCAAGTAAACAGAAGAACCAGCATTCTGATTCCATCAGATTCCAAAGCCTACATTCCAGAACCACAACACTACACAGAGGGGCAGGGGTGAGGCTTCTCCTGCAAATGAAAGCTTTTGGTCTGAAGCTGGTTAAACAATAAGAAAAGCAATCATCCCGCCTCACACAAGGATGGCTGGGGCCTCTAGGGTTGATGGTTTCAGTGGCTCAACAATGTCACTAAGGACCTCGTCTCAGTCCATCTCTACTCCGCCATCCTCTGTGCTGGCTTCATTCTTAGGCTGGCAGCAAGACGGGGACCACGGCTCCAGGCAACACATCCAGGCAAAACAACATCGAGAACAGGAAAAACTGTCCCCTTCTCCAGCTGTCTCCTAGCCTCAGGCTGACTTCCCCTCACCTCTCACAGGCCAGAACAGGCCACATGTCCACTCCTGAACCAGTCTTCAACAGAAGGGGCAGAATTTCCACAACTGGCATATACTAAGTATCCGAGACAGACGAGACAGAACGAAGAATTAAAAGATGTATTTCAGGAGACTGAAAACTGAAACTATCTCTTAACAAATCCACACGACGTGGCTTATAAGGAAGAGGGATACAAGAATTCCAAGTGGAGAGAGTGGAGAGCCTGAAACATAACACAGACATTGGAAAAACCGCTCTGGCTAGAAAAACATGGTATCATACTACAAAGGAAGTCCAAGGTGAAGTAAGCATGGGAGTCACACAACGCCTTGTGTTAGTCAAGTCAGCACCCATTTAAGCCACTAAGTGTAGAGCAATAAAGACCTGAAATACTGAAAACAGGCACACACTCAACCCTGCACCTAATTCAAAATGCAACAAATCTTACAGTGTAGAACATAGTAGAGAATTTTGGTACAGCCTTCTGCTTCCTTCTGACAATTCTTTTCCCATTCTCACACATAAATAAAAGTAAACTAGTGTGTGCATACATAAACCATGGAAGACTTTCCAAACCACAGTTATTTTTCGCATTCACGCAACCAGGTTTGATGTAAAAGGTAAACTATCCTTTGACCTGAAAATACAGTAATATGGAAATCCTACAAAGTTCTAAAGAAACTGCTTCCATTTCATCTACAACAGTTTCTCTGCTATTCCTAAGAAATGTCTAGGTTTATCTGCCTTGAAAATGACAAGAGTGGGTAGAAAGAACACCACATATCACCCACCAAGTCATATTTTGAGGCAGGTACTGGATACTTAGAGGAGCCCCAGGATGCCTGTGGGGTTGGGAAGGGCATCAAGGTCACTGCATCTGATGCCCTCCTCTGCCATAATAGGATTCCAGAGCATTAGACGTAGGAGCAAGCTCCCAGGATCAAGTCTTCGCTACTGCACACATCACCCTGGAAGAGCAGCACGGGAATCATCTCTCAAGCCATCCAGAACAATAACTGATTCTCACCCAGTTCTGGTCTGCAGTGGACAAAAGCCATCTGAACACCTGAATGGCCAAGATGGTGGCTTCTCAGCTACTCTGAGGACAGTCAGGCTCACCTTGGCGGGGCTGTAGCACTGGGGACATTTCCCACACTTGGGATGATTTCTTTGGCCACACGCTGCATCAGAAAAATTTAGTGCGTCTAGTAATTTTTAAGCTTTTGTGGAGAGGTTTGAGCTACCATAGATTCTAAATTCTGACGTAAAGAGGAATTCAAACTGAATACTAATGATTAAGTGCAAAATAACCATGAAATCATAACATTTCAGAAGCTCGAATACAACTACAGCAGGGATCTGTAATCTGTAGGGGAGGATAAAGTTTTCCTCAACTCACTTAGGGTCCCTGGTAGGGTCTAAAAATTAAACTGACAGAGACAGATTAACAGGAGAAGAGCACACAAATTTATTTAATAAGTTTTATGTGACATGGGAGCCTTCATAAGGAAATGAAGATCCAAAGAAACAGTTAGACCCGTTATTTTTATACTAACTTTGATGAAGAGCTGACGGTCATGGAAGAATATGATAGGTTCAGGTGTGTGCCTGAACCCCATCAGAGAAAAAGAACATCCATAGCTTTAACTGCTAATACTACTAAATAAGTAATAATGAAAATAAATTAAACAAGCTCAAGAAGTTACAAAAAATGAAAAAGCAGAAGGAAGGAAGGAATAAAGATAAAAAGCAGAAAGTACTGAATTGGAAAAATAACTAATAACAATAAACTCAGGTTGGTTACTTTAAAAAGAAATACACAAAAAGCTGAGCAATTAGGTAACCTAAACTGAAAAGAAAAAAAATGAAAAAGTACAAATACACTAGGTAATAAATGAGAACAGGAAAACAACCAGAGATACAGTAGAAAGGAGAAGAATGTTAAGGGATTATCTTGTCCAATAAATTGGAAAACACTGATGATTTTCCAGGAAAATATAAATACCAAACTGATCCCTGAAGACAGGGGAAAATCTAATCAGTCACATAGATACCAAAACAGTTATCCAAGAACTAATCCTCCAGAAAAAGTACGATATTAAATAAGTCATGAATGTGAACGCTACCAAACTGCAAGGAACACACAATTTCAATGATAGTTGAACTGTTCCATAGAAAATGGTGAAAGCTTCCAAATTCTTTTCAGGAAGTCAGCATAACATTAGAACAAAATCTGATCAAGGGAGCATGAAAAGAGGAGAAGAAAAAAATTAGAAAATTAGACTACTCTCATGAATATTAATGTAAAAATCCTAATACTAGCAAAGGGAATACAGCAATACATTTTTTTTAATGACCAAGTGGGCTTTATACCAAAATTCAAAATTAGGAAAATCTATTAATAAAATTCATTATATTAATAGCTTAAAGTACAAATTATCTCTACATAGTAAAAAGGTATATGATAAAATTCAATATGTGTATTTAATATATAACAACAACAAACACAAATGAACATCCATGTCTACAATACCAAGATTTAGGGAATGATATTTTACCATTCTTGCCTTCAGACTTAAAAAGATAAAGAATTATAGACACCTTTCAGGACAGACCCCCTTACACCTTTCCTTCCCTAGAGGCAATTACTATCCTGATGTCAGGGTAGACCATTCCTGTTTTCATTTCATTTCATTTTTTAATTCTATTTATTTATTTACATGGCTGTGTCGGCACAGCCAAATAAATCCCTCTTAGTTGTGGCACGAGGGATCTTCGGTGCAGTGCACAGCCTCTTCTTTGCAGCTCCGCAGGCTTCTCTCTAGTTGTGGCGTGTGGGCTCCAGAGCGCGCGGGCTCAGTAGTTGCAGTGAGCGGGTTTAGTTGTCCCGTGCGATCTTAGTTCCCCCACCAGGGACCAAATCCAAGTCCCCTGCATTGGAAGGCGGATGCTTAACCACTCGACCCCCAGGGAAGTCCCGACCATTCCTGTTTTTAAATCTTGACCACATACATATGTATCCCAGAATGCTATACCCTCTAGTTTTGCACGTTTTTAAAAAATTTAACATGAATGCTATACCATACACATACTTCTGAAACTTGCCTTGTTTCTCTAAACCCTATCATCAAGACTTATCTATGCTGATATATGTAGGAAGATTCTAGTTCATTTATTTTAACTGCTGTATAGCATTCCATTGTATGACTAAATCATGAAAGTTGTTTAATACAGTCCCCTATCGATGGACATCTGGATTGTTAACGATTTTCTGCTTTTATAAATTATGCTACAATGAACTTGCTTGTACATAGTGCAAGAGTTTCTCTCGGATATACTAAGTAGCATCCTGGGCTTATAGGAATGCAAATGTTTAAACTGACATACATTGCCAGTTGCTATCTTAGTAGTATTATCAATTCACACTTATATCAGCAGTGATGAAAGCTATTTCCCCACATCCTCTCCACATCTGAGTGTTATCAGGCTTATTAATTTTAGTAAATCTGATGACAATGAGTTGGTATTTCACTGGAGTTTTCTTTTTTCCTCTGCATTTCCCTTATTACTAGTGAAAGTGAGATTCTGCCACACATTCATTAACCATTCTGTTTTCTTCTTCTTAGAACTGGCTGTAATTTTTGGTCCCTTTTCTTGTGTATTCTCTTTTACTTACTGAATTACAGACCTTTATTCATTCAGGATACTAATTTTTAATTAGTTATGTGCAACATTGTCTCCCTTTTTTTGTCTTTTTTTTTTTTGCAGTATGCGAGCCTCTCACTGTTGTGGCCTCTCCAGTTGCGGAGCACAGGCTCCGGACGCGCAGGCTCAGCGGCCATGGCTCACGGGCCCAGCCGCTCCACGGCACGTGGGATCTTCCCGGACCGGGGCACGAACCCGTGTCCCCTGCATCGGCAGGCAGACTCTCAACCACTGTGCCACCAGGGAAGCCCCCTTTTTTTGTCTCTTGATTTCACTTATGCCGTATGTTACGTCAGAGTTTTTCTGTAGTCAAATGTATCAGTCTTTTCCTAAACAGCTTGGACTTCTTAGTCCTGACTACTATGTCATACAGATGCCCACCTACTTATAATTTTCTAATAGCTAAAAATCTGTTTTTCCATGTTGATTTTCCACATTGATCAATCTACAAATTTTTGTGTATGGGAAAACATAGGGACCTGAATTTATTTTTTAATATAGATGACCTGTTGTACCAGCAACATCTTGAATATCCAATATCTCTTGAATAATCCATTCTTCCCCACTGATTTTGTAATCTGCTTAATATATAATGTTGATAAATAAGTAATAAAAATGGCAACTATTCAACAACAAAAAGTAAAGAATAGGAAGACTTAGTCCACAAAAAAGGAAAAATAGGTGACTTTTTAAAAAGTGAAGTTCCCTGGTGGCCTAGTGGTTAGGATTCTGGGCTTTCACTGCCATGGCCTGGGTTCAATCCCTGGTAAGGGAACTGAGATCCTGCAAGCTATGCGGTGTGGCCATAAATAAACAAACAAACAAACAGGAATTCCCTGGCGGGCCAGTGGTTAGGACTCATAGCTTTCACTGCTGTGGGCCCAGGTTTGATCCCTGGTTCGGGAACTAAGACCCCACAAGCTGCATGGCACGGCTAATAATAATAATAAAATAAAATTTTAAAAATAAAATAAAAAAGTGAAAAAGTGTTCCAAATTTAAAAATGCTATTTTTAAATTTGCATTTCTCTTATCAGTGAAAAATACCAAATGCTTTGAAACATAATGCTTGGCAAAGGTGTGGGAAACAGGCACTAATTCATAGGTTGTGGGGAGTAGAAACAGGTACACCCCCCATGGAGAGCAAGCTGAAGCAACCAATCAAAATTGTAAATGCATATATCTTGAATTCATTTGCATTAAAGAGACTTATACATGTTAGTATCAGTGAAAGTCATTTGTAACAGAAGAATAAAAACTGGGAGGAACTTAAATGTTCATCAATGAGGAAATGGTTCCAAAATGTGCAGTATACTCACAAAACAGTATGTTAAGAGGCAGGTTATATGCAACGGAATAGAACAATCTCCAAGACATACTACAAGGAGAGAAATCAAGGTGCAAAATAGTATTATAATTGTGTCAAAAAATTAAAAGCTGGGCTTCCCTGGTGGCGCAGTGGTTGAGAGTCCGCCTGCCAATGCAGGGGACGTGGGTTCGTGCCCCGGTCCGGGAAGATCCCACATGCCACGGAGCGTCTGGGCCGGTGAGCCATGGCCGCTGAGCCTGCGCGTCCGGAGCCTGTGCTCCGCAACGGGAGAGGCCACGACAGTGAGAGGCCCGCGTACCGCAAAAAAAACAAAAAAAAAATTAAAAGCTAAAGTATATGTAGAAGTATGCGAATGCGTGTGTAGGTCTGTAGATGCACAGAACAGCTCTAAAAGAATATACAAGAAACTGGTGATGGATATCTCCCTTTGAGGAGAGGAATGGGGAGTCAGTAGGGGTGGGAGGGAGATTTACTTTTCACTGAGTATCTTCTTGCTCTTGAATTTGGTAACATGTACATGTACTACCTATTCAAAAATAATAGAAAAAAATTAATCATTTAAAGGAAAAACATTGCTGATTGATTCTTTTCTTGCTAAAATAATGAGGCATCTTCTACCTTTCAGCAGGATGGGGAAAGGTGGTTTCATTTTACCCCTAAAGACTGAGGACCACAGTAATAGAGCTGCAGAGCCCACGAAAAACTGCAAAGATGGGGCAGGTAGTAGAATATTTCGTACAAATGAATAAACAAGCAAATGAAGTTAGGAGGCCAACACTAAAGAACATGGACATGTCTACCTCGAGGTGCTGTAGTAAGAATTAACTGAGATAATACATGTGGGATGACTACAGGAGCTCTGACAACTGCAGCAACTTAGTTTCCTTGTTCAAAACCATCCTACTTTGACAAACGTTAGAATGTAGGAGTTTATGAGGGTGTGTGTTTTTATTTATTTATTGGTTGTGCTGGGTCTTCATTGCTGCATGCGGGCTTTCTCTAGTTGCGGCAAGCAGGGGCTACTCTTCGTTGTGGTGCACGGGCATCTCATTGTGGTGGCTTCTCTTATTGCAGAGCGTGGGCTCTTGGCACGTGGGCTCCAGTAGATATGGCACTTGGGCTCAGTAGTTGCGGCTCTCGGGCTCTAGAGCACAGGCTCAGTAGCTGTGGTGCGTGGGCTCAGTAGCTGTGGCTCATGGGCTGAGTTGCTCTGTGGCATGTGGGATCTGCCCGGACCAGGGATGGAACCCCTGTCCCCTGCATTGGCAGGTGGATTCTTAACCACTGCGCCACCAGGGAAGCCTGAGGGTGTGTGTGTTTTAACTCAAATGGAATCATAGTAGAGATCTTTGTGTCTCAGTACTCATATTTCTTTATCAATTCATAGTATTTCATTCTATGCGTCATGATTATTTAACATGAATAAAGGTGTTTTTCAATAAAATTTATATATATACGTACATACACACAACCCTTCAGGCAGCTGACCCTGTGACCTTGAAAATTCTAAAATAACTAGTTTTTCAACAAATGGGACTCTTCAAGACCAGAAAAGGAAAGCCAGCTTTCCTGGTTTTTTTTAAATCCCCAAATTATTAACTAACTTAGAAGGATTTAATTTTAAAGTATTAAAAGTGTCCTTTCTATACTTGCAAAGGTAACTTTACCTCCATTACTAGGACATTACTTCAGATATCGTGATGAAACCAGAGGTTTAGGCGACTTCTATTTCCGTTGTGACTTTCTTTAAAACGCTTCAACAAACAAATGCAAGTTCCTTGAATGGACTGCTTAAGAACTATATAATTATCACTCTGAATGAATATATGAATTTCTGGGTTAAATATGGAGCTCTGAACAAGAATTGACAATAGTGGAAAAGAAATGAGCCTCGTATACAAGAGGCATGGTTTTCCATGATTTACATATAAAAACCTTCCTTAATGAGTTAAGTGAATACCCATGTCAAATATTACATGCTCATTTAAGTTCTCACTCTTATCCCAGAATATATTTTAGAATTAACATCCTAACATTATATCTGTGCTTTTAAAACTGACATATTAAAAATATAAAAATCCAATTTAAATTTTCAAAATTAAAATAAGACTTTTGTTTCAAAAAAAGAAATCACTGTTTCTTAACATGCAAAGGTGCACGGGGGACTTACCTGGCGGTCCAGTGGTTAAGACTTCACCTTACAATGCAGTGGGTGTGGGTTCGATCCCTGGTTGGGGAGCTAAGATCCCACATGCCTTGCGGCCAAAAAAACAAAACACAAAACAGAAGCAATATTGTAACAAATTCAATAAAGGCTTTAAAAATGGTCCACATCAAAAAAAAAAAATCTTAAAAAAAAAGGGCACAGATGGCAACATAGAGATGCCTGGGAGGAGGTGCCTGATCCCCTCCTGAAGGTGCAGAGGCTCCGCAGTTTCTTCTGAAATCTTAAAGAAGAAAGTTATGTCTTGTGCCTGCAAACTGTGTAAAGGGCTAGTGCTTCAGGGTTTGTTCTCAAGAGTGAGCTGGGGAAGGGGCGAGAATGCAGGATGAGGACAAAGGGCGTCTCTTCACTGAGTCCTGCATTCTCCAATGGAAAATCAATTACATTATCACTATAAATCCCTAAACCGGCCCGTTCCCGGCCCTCCTGCCTCTAACTGGGGAGCTGACTTCCGCAGTCCAGCCCGATTCCTAGCGCCCTTCCGGAGAGTGAACTCAGGGAAGTCCATCCAGCAGCCTCCACTGCCGGGCCAGCTCTAGACTTCCCTTCAGATGGGCCAACCTGCGCCTTCACTACCGCTGCTAATTTAGGTAAACACTGCTCGTTTAACCAGCACAAAGGAGTATAATCGGAAAATCACACAACAGAGTCAAATAGCAAGCAGCCACCAGGAGTCAGGAAAATTTAGGCTGAAGTAGGGTGGAGAGCAATGAAACAAATACCATCAGGACAAAAGAAGTCTTTAGGAAGGAGATAAAGTGTGGTGAGGGGAGGATGAGAGACAGAGCTTTTAAAAAAAATAAAGTTGGGAAATTTCAGATGAATCATGGGTTTTCTATGCAAACCACTACACACGGCTTCTTTTCGGCCACAATAGTAAATGCAGTCGGACGACTCAACGCTTGGCTACTCGGCTGCAGCCTGTAGTCTTTCCTCATTTGAATAGTATTTTAGGAATGTTTTGTCAAAGTGTCGGATGATTATTCACTTCTACCGCATTCTTCCCTTCACCATGATCATTATGGTCATAGTAACTATTTTATAGGCAGAACATTCACAACATTAAATGATGACCTTTTTTAACCTGTTCAAATTCATGTATTTATTTGCCCACAATTCCTTTAAAAAGGAAGATTAACTTTAACAACTGTTGCTCGTAGCAACACAGGAACAAAAGATTTTTCACATGCATAATCTAAGCATTTAATTAAAATTCACAAACTTGGATCTCAAACGAAGTCAAAAGTAGAAATGTAAGAATACCAGATTCCCAAATAGCAGCAGTTACACAGTATATTGTTCAGATATCACATTTGTGACACGGATAAGGAATGTACAGGTTTAAAGATTCCTTTATGACCACCATTTCAGTGAAGTGCTTATATTCTCCCAGGTAAGTTTCACAGCATAAATAAATCAAACAAAAATATACCACACTCTCACTAAGTTTCTATCACTTCCCTTTTACCAAGGCCAGAGCCTGAATACAAATCTAAGTAGTGTAAAGCAAACTCTAACAAGGCAATGTACAGAAGATGATTTTTTCCCCTCAGGACTTAAGCTCAACTACAAGAGTCAAGGTAAAAATGAATTCCAATCAAGGTCTGTAATTTACACACTTGTGAAACCAAGGCCATCTCAGACAACAGATTGCCCATTAGGATTTAAATCAGTGGAAAAGAGAGAGTTCTATTAAAGAATCTGGAAGAGCTGATCTGGGGCTGAGCTGTCGAGGAAAGCTTCAAGTGTTGAAATTAAGTCCTCAAGGGTAGCTGTGACCTCCAACCCCAAACCCAAGGCCAAGGGCTCTACTGGGTAGTACCTGGAGGTCACACACAGCGAAAAGCACAGCTTTGAAGTCAGACAGACATAGGTGAGGCCTGCCACCTCTGCTTAACAGCTTTGTGCCCTGAGACAAGCCACCTTACCTATTAAGCTCAGTTTCCTAAAATGGGGGTGCTAATGGCTCCTGTCAAAGGTTTCATTTACTCATTAAGTATTTATTAAGCGCTTGCGCACAACTAAACACTGAAATACAACAGTGAACAAGACAGACACAGGACCTGCCATCATGGAGCCTGAAATGACATATATGAAGGCTCAACAAATGGTGCATATATCATCATTACCATCACCTTTAGCACAGTGGTGGAAAGTATAAGGTATGTTCCAGTGAGAACAAATACATCATCTTAGCTGGAACAAGGTTTCACTCCCCCCAAAGTACTGGCATGGTTCAGGGCTCAGTCCGGGGACCTCTTCTTTTCCTTCTCTCCCAAGAGTCTCATCCCATCCCACAATTTAAAAATACTATCTATGTATACCCAAATTTAGCTGTCTCCCAAACTCCAGACTCTATATCCAGCTGCCTATCAGATATCTCCACGTACATGTCTTAACAGGCATCTCAGACCTATAAATCTGCAACAGAACTCTGGATCGCTGATGTAACTGGATACCAACCAACCATATTCCTTCCTTGGTCTTTTTCCCATCCGTAAATCAGTAAATCCTTCATCCCTCTCTTTTCCTTATGCCTCACATATCTAAAGCATGAGTAAGTTCTTTCACTTTCACCTAAAAAACATATCCCCAATCCATTGCCAAAGCCATCATTCCAGTTCAAGATCTGATTGCTTCTCATTTAGATTATATCACTGCAATAGCTGCTATGATTCCTTCTCCGCAGAGCAATGATCTTTTTTAAAAAATGGGAAAGAACATATTTACACATACGCACACACACACGCCCCATCATTCCTCCATTCAACTGAGAACTCTCCAACGGCTCCCGGATGCCCTTAAAATGCTGATGGTCTACAAGGCATACATGATCAGACGCCTTTTTGACCTCTCTGCCTCCTGTCATAAGCCCTCCCACTCCCCCACCCCCATCTCTGCACTGCAGCCACACCAGCTCCCTTTCAGTTCCTTGAACATACCAACCTCCCTAGCACTTTGGGACAGTGCAGCCCGACAGAACTTCCTGTATCGACAGAAATGCTCTATATCTGCACATGTAGCTATTGAGCACTTAACATGTGGCTAGTGAGACTGAGGAACTAAATGTTTAACTTTATTTAATTTTGATTAATTTAAATAGCCACATACTCCTAGCAGCTATCATATTGAATACTAGACAGAGCAGGGCTAGGAACCTAACCTGTTCCTCTTCCTGGACTCTTCCCCCAGATCTTCACGTGGATGGTGCTTTCTTATCCTCATGGCTCAGCTAAATTGTCAGCTCCTCAGAAAGGCCTGACCACTCCACTCAAAGTAGCTCCCACTGACAGCATTTTCTCTGCACCTTGGTTATTTTCGTCAAGACACATTCAGTACTGCCTCTATAATCTGTCTCCCCCAAACTAGAATATAAAATCCATCAAAGTAGAGACCTTGCAGATTTTATTCATTGCTATGTCCCTAAGATACATGTACTTGGCACATAGAGTTTTCAATAAATGTTTGATGAATGGCTGAATGAATGAATGAGTGAGTGGATGGCTAGCAGGCCAAGTCAGTAAAAGTAGGCTGGGGACAGATTGTGGAAGCTGCTGGAAGAAGGCAAGGGTCCTTCAAAAACTTGCATTTCATTTCCATAAGTATGGGCTCTGCACTGTTCCTAAGTGTCCCGGGGGGAAAGGCAGGCTAAGCAGGGGGCACAAAGGAACGGTACACACGCAAAGCAGGTCTCCACCCCCAACTGACTTGAAATCAATTTATGAGAACATAACTGATGCAGACACACGGACGCTCCTTACATATGAGACATCAGGAAATCTCTCAAGAATGTATCCACATAAAATCTAAAGGCATACCTTTAGAGGGGAAAAGGACTGAAGGGGTATTAAACAATCAAGTTAGCTTTGTAGCCTTTGGAGCTGCAATAGCAAAACAGGGCATTAATGTTATGTTAAACATTCAGCCAAGTTAAATACCGGTTTAGAGTCATACTGTCCTCTGAGAGCTGTCACTAGCTGTGTCACTTAGCAGAAAAGGGGGAGGGGAGGCAATGAGGGGAGTAAGTTAATGATCTGTTTCTAACAAGTTCAAACACCCTGAAAATCAGCAAAAAGGGAAAGAATAAAGTGTAGAGAGTATTACTGACCAGCCAAAAATTAGCAAACCTGGACCTAGAAGCTGGCAAAACTGACAACCCAGGGATACCACGTACAATACGGATTCCACACATTCCTTCATTGTCATAATTTCAAAGAAAAAAAAGACTTGCATTTGAATTTATCTCTATTTAAAACCAAAACACTAAGAAAACTGCAAAGTAGAGTTTGGTACTAAATGAAACTGTGTGCTCTTCAAAGTTTTGAGAGTAAACATTTTCTACCATGCTTTAAACTTTACTGAATATCAGCGCCACTTAATAAAATTACCCTCCTGCATAAAACGGAGCAGTATCAGTAAAGTAATTCCACGGTCGCTCACTAAGTCAGAATCTTCATCAGGAATTTATAGCACAAATCTCTTTAGGTCAACCTTTCCTACAACGTGAACTGTCACTACTCAAGTTTGAGCCCGAGAGAAAACAGCACGAGCAGAGAGGAACCAGTGCCACTCTCCACCTGCTAAATCCCAACACACTAATTTTTCCAGAAATATAATACTAGGGAGACTTATTTAGCTAAAAGTCACTATTAAGTCAAAATAATGTCCACATTTCTTCAAAACTAAATCTCTTGCCTCCACCCCCAGTGAGATCAAAGCAGGTTAAATGTACACCTCTGTGCAAATTCTCTACTGGGACCACTGTAGCTCCTCCCATGTTACAGGAGTAAAGCAACAGCTCCCAGAGCTTAGCTCGGTTACTCTGCTCCTGGTCTACTTCCCAGTGGGCTCCGTTCTCAACGCTACTCACTGCTGTCTTCTCAGAACCATGATTTCTTGACTGACATCAGGGTTAATAGTATAGGAAAAACTATTTGCAGTGTGAAACAGTTTTAGCCCCTCATGGCATCTTTGGGACACCTGTAACTGTGACAGGCACCAGCTTTGTAAAGGTAGTACATGGAATTATTTTCTATTTGATAATCATCACCAACTGTATGATTTTATAAATACTATCAAGAAAGTACCTATACTATCCCAAGTAAATACTATCCCAAGAAAGTCAGTGTTTCCAACGATCAAAACAGATCACTGTTATATTTATACTGCCAAGAGTAAACTGTAAACAAACAACTACAGTACTTCCAAAAGTTTGTGGGGTTTTTTGCCTGTTTCTCTCCTGTCCCTATGTATAATTCCAGTTACATCAGAGAAGAATGGGTTTGGAAAACTTTAAGTAGCATGCTGCATGTCATTAGAAGAAAAGTAATAAGAGAAGCAAAGCAACTCCTCCAATTCGGCATCCATGTCTGATTTATTTTTATACAACAGTGCCTAGAGTCCAAGATATTTGTGAAAGCTATGATCAATGATCACTGATCAACATGCCATTTTATCATATAAGAGTAATATTTCTTTTAAATGTTTGAATAAAATATTTCAAAGACTTGATCATCTCACTTTACATCAGAGGTTCTGGAAAGGGCCAGAGAGTAAATATTTAAGGCTTTATGGGTCACATACAATCTTGGACACATATTCTTCTTTGTTTTTATTTGTTTGTTTTACAACCCTTTAATGATGTAAGACCCATTCTTAGCTGGAGGGCTACACAAAAAGAAGGCTGCAGGCTGGGATTTGGCCCTTGGGCCATAGTTAGCCCACCCCTGCTTTTCAAGTATACAAAAAAACCATAATTATATAGTACGGCCACTTTGACTAAAGAAAAACACTTCCAACTGTTTTGTGTGTTTTTCTGTAATTTTTTTTTAAAGTAAACTAATTTTTTTAGAACAGTTTTAGATTTACAGAAAGCAAGCAGTTAATACAGTTTCCATACATCCCACCTTCCGTTTCCCCTACTGCAGTGGTACATTTATTAAAATTAATGAAGCAACATTGATACATTGTTATTAACTAAGATGCAGATTTCCTTATCTTTTACGTAATGTCCTTTTTCTGTCCCAGGATCCCATCAGGACACCCTATTGTCTCCTTAGGCTCCTCCTGGCTGTGACAGTTTCTCAGACATTCCTTGGTTTTGATGGCCACGTCAGTTTTAAGGAATACTAGTCAGACAGTTTGTGAAATGCCCTCTACTGAGATTTAGTGGGTGTTTTTCTCACGATTAGACGGGGGTTTTGATAGCTTTTTGGGAGAAAGATCGCAAAGAAAAAGTGGTCATCACATCATATCAATGGTACATCAACACGACTTATCACTGTTGACATTTACCTTGACCACCTGGCTGAGGCTATGTTTGTTAGGTTTCCTCCAACTGCTTTAAAAATAATAATAATGGGGCTTCCCTGGTGGCACAGTGGTGGAGAGTCCGCCTGCCGATGCAGGGGACACGGGTTCGTGCCCTGGTCCGGGAGGATCCCACACGCCGCGGAGCGGCTGGGCCCGTGAGCCATGGCCGCTAAGCCTGCACGTCCGGAGCCTGTGCTCCGCAACGGGAGAGGCCACAGCAGTGAGAGGCCTGCGTACCGCAAAAAACAACAACAACAATAATAATAATAATAAAAATGATTTTAATTCTTACTATATATTACTAGTTTAAAGCTTTTAAACAGCAAATGATCTTGAATAAGCTGGCTGTATACATACACGCACACATTATGATTCATTATCTATGTGATTCACATCTATGCCTCTTAAAATATATTATATTTGAAATGAAGACAAAAATTAATATGGACTTTGCCAGTAGATTCTACTTTTAATTCACCCTAACTCTTCTTCCTTTGCCTATTAGGAGACACAAAAAAGGTGGGTAGAGTGGCAAAGGCTAAAAGGCTAGAATAAAGGAGGAAAACTTGGGTCATATTGAGGCTATCAAAACACTGCAGGAAATGCAAATCAAAACCACAGTAAGATACTAGCTCATCCCACCAGAAATGCTAAAAAAAGAAAAGAAAAGAAAAGAGCAAGTGTTGGTGAGGGTGTGGAGAAGCTGGAACACTCATACACTCATACAGTCATACATTCACACACTCATAAACTCACACACTCACACACACACACTCATACACTCATACACTGCTGGTGGGGATGTAAATGGTGCAGCCGCTGTGGAAGAGTTTGCAGTTCCTCAAAAAGTTAAACATAGAATTAACATATGACCCAGCAACTCCACTTCTAGGTATTTTATCCAAGAGAACTGAAAACACATATTCATATAAAAATTATACATAAATGTTCATGGCAGTATTATTCATAATAGCCAAAAAGTAGAATAAACACAAATGTCCAACAGCCGATGAATGGATATGCAAAGTGTGGTACAGCCATACAACTTATTATTCAAGTCATAAAAAGGAATGAAATACTGGTACATGCTACAGCATGAATGAACCCTGGAAACATTATGCTAAATGTCATTAAGCCAGACACAAAAGGAAACATACTGTATTATTCCATTTATATGAAGTGTCCAGTATAGGCAGAAACATAGAGACAAAAACAGAGACAGAAAGTAGATTAGGGGTTGCCAAAGGCAGCAGGGGTAGGGGAAGGATGGGGAGTGAGCTCTTAATGGGTACAGGGTTTCTTTTGGGGGTAATAAAAATGTTCAGGAATTACATAATGATCATGGTTGCACAACACTGTGAAGATACTTAAAAAAAACCTGTATTGTACACTTTAAAATGGCTAATTTTATGTGATGGGGAAAAAAGCCACTGAAAACATTCTGAAGCTATATATCTGGGAAATCATTTTTAACCCACAGCTTATACACTGTGCCTTTAAAAATCCCTTTCCTACTCTTTATACTTCTGTGGTGATTTTTCCAGTAACAGGAGCTTCAGAAATGGATGAAGAGGGCTTCCCTGGTGGCGCAGTGGTTAAGAATCCGCCTGCCAATGCAGGGGATTGGCATTGGTTCGAGCCCTGGTCCGGGAAGATCCCACATGCCGCGGAGCAACTAAGCCCGTGAGCCACAACTACTGAGCCCCTGTGCCACAACTACTGAAGCCCGCGCGCCTAGAGCCCGTGCTGTGCAACAAGAGAAGCCACCACCATGAGAAGCCCGCACACCGCAACGAAGAGTAGCCCCCGCTCCCTGCAACTAGAGAAAGCCCGCGCCCAGCAACAAAGACCTAACGCAGCCTAAAATAAATAAACAAAAAATAAATAAATTTATTAAAAAAAAAAAAGAAATTAGTCCAGGGCTTCCCTGGTGGCACAGTGGTTGAGAGTCCGCCTGCCGATGCAGGGGACACGGGTTCGCGCCCCGGTCTGGGAAGATCCCACATGCCGCGGAGCGGCTGGGCCCGTGAGCCATGGCCGCTGAGCCTGTGCGTCCGGAGCCTGTGCTCCGCAACGGGAGAGGCCACAGCGGTGAGAGGCCCGCGTACCGCAAAAAAAAAATAAAAAGATAAATTAGTCCAAAATTCTAACAAGAAATCAGTTCAACCAATTTCAGTCAAGTTCATAGGACCGGAGCATACACAAGACTAGGGCCCTATCGCAAGGAAGTTACACTTCATTAGGGCTAACACTGTTTCCTACGTTTCGGTAACTCCCATTGGCAAAATGAGGCTGGTCACACTCCTCTAGAGTGGTGGCATCATTCTCCTACAGACAACTACTCCGAAAAGCTGAGCAAGTGCCATCCACAAGGCAACATCTCCAGGCCCCAGAGGCAGGCAGCACAGGGCCTGGTCAGGCTGCAGGGCGGCTTCTACACTTTTGCCAGCCCACCAGGGCTTGCCCACAGGAAACTGAAATCCTGGCTTGCTTGAAGGCCACGTGTCACAGTGGCTGATTATGTAGCTCACAACTTAGTGATTTGCTACTAAAAAAAAAAAGAAAAAATTACTTATTTATAAATAATAGTCTTTCTTGACAATGCAATTATTGTCCTGAGAGTTCCAACAAAATTAAGGTGCAAACTATGGACTAGTAAAGTCAGAGAAGAAACCTCAGTCATGGACTAGGCAACCACTGCTCACTCCAGCTAACATCACAGCAAACTGTTGAAAACAAGAAATATTCTGTCGGGAATTTTTGGAAGACAGCATAGTTTAGTTTAAATTACGCCTTCCCATAGTGATTTTTTAAAAAAACCTTCTTTTAAGAACCTCTCCACACTTCAAATACCATAATCACTGAAATCATAGTAACCACTTGGCACCCAGACTTGGACAGAGCCTGGAGAGGGACGACTCCCTGCAATCTATGACAAGGGCGGTTGTGATTAAGACTATTGGGGCTGATTTTGCGTTTTCCACTCTTATAAGTAATTCACATATTTATACTGTTAGTCAAAATGTGGCAGCTTAATTCTCTCATTATTTTTAATCTAACTGGAAAATCAATTGTCTCTGGTTGTTGGTGGTTATGGCTATAGTTATGAAAACCCAACAACAAGAAATTGGAAACAAGAGTAGCTCAACTAGTAGTATTCTTTCATTAACTTCACAAACTTTCTGTATCAACTGACCTAACCAACATTCATTTAACATCTACCAGATACAAAGGATACAGAGAGCAGGAATAAGCAATTAGGTCTTTTGAAGAATTCACACTCCAGCAGTAAGTATGTTTAGCAAAATTACTTGCTTTGACTTTGAAAGAAAGACAGCAGAGAGTTGCATACAGCCTAACCAGGTGCCACAAACTGGGTGTGGAGAGCCAAAGTTAACTCAGACCCTGGTGACACCCAGCCGACATGTCTTCCTCCTCACTGTCCGCCAGCCCCAGCCCCCAGGATTTCTTCCCTTCAGTTAGAAAGGACAGGTTGCTCAACATCTGATCCAAGCCATAAACCAGAGATTATGGTCTATCAGCCCCTTTTAATGTAAAGTCACTTTGTGTGGTGGTACCTCTTTTAAGTTCAGCTAGACAAAGTTACTGTATTCCTGGGTAACGTCCAATCTGAGGACGGAAAGCAAACAGAATTCCACTGGGAGTCTGTAAAACCACTCATCCTGTCTCTGAGCCCTGCCCACCTTAGCCACCTACTCCTCCAAGAGGCAAATAAATCCATCATCCCACCTTTTTCTCCCACACTGAATACAGTTTTTTTTTTTAAAGCACCAGGCCATTTGGCCATGATCTATGGCCCACCGTAAACACCATTTGGTGCAGTCAAAGGGTGCCCATGGTGAGCAAAATAAGAGGTGAGTGAGGGAGCAGAACTGCAAAATAACAGTTGGCCTACCTGGGGTGGGGAGGGTTGCCAAGGAGTCACAGACAGGAGCTTTCCCCAGCATTGAGCGGGGGTGGGGGGGAGAGGAAGGGCAAAGTCAAGACTGTTACAGTAAGACTGTAATCTATGCAGGTTGATACAGAGCCCCAAACTGAACTTCTAATGTGCTCAAGAGTGCACTGAACTTCCAAGTTCTATGTGGACTAGTACTGTGGTTCAATGGGGTCAGCTCAATGGGTCCCCAACCCACACTCCCAAGCCATTCATCCTACGTGGCCAGCTCAGGGATCAGAGCATCCTACCTAGTTGACAGGAACCTCTGAAGACCAAGAAAGACTGGTCAAATGGAAACCACCTAAGTATCCATCAACAGATGAATAGATAAAGAAGCTGTGGCATACAGTATGTGATATACAATGGAATACTACTCAGCAATAAAAAAGAACAAAAATTTTGCCATTTGTGGCAACATGGATGGACTTGGAGGGCATTATGCTAGGTGAAATAAGTCAGACAGAGAAAGACAAATATTGTATGATATCACTTTTATGTGGAATTTAAAAAATACAACAAACTAGTGAATATAACATAAAAGAAGCAGACTTGCAGATACCGAGAACAAACTAGTGGTTACCAGTGGCGGGGGGCAGGGGTAACACAGGGGTGGGGAGTGGGAGGTACACACTACTGGGTGTAAGACAGGCTCAAAGATGTATTGTACAGGGCTTCCCTGGTGGCGCAGTGGTTGAGAGTCCACCTGCCAATGCAGGGGACGCGGGTTCGTGCCCTGGTCCGGGAAGATCCCACATGCCGCGGAGCGGCTGGGCCCGTGAGCCATGGCCGCTGAGCCTGCGCGTCCGGAGCCTGTGCTCCGCAACGGGAGAGGCCACAACAGTGAGAGGCCCACGTACCGCAAAAAAAAAAAACAAAAAAAAAAAGATGTATTGTACAACATGGGGACTAGAGCCAATATTTTGTAATAACTGTAAATGGAAAGTAACCTTTGAAAATTGTATAAAATGAAAAAAAATTGCATAAAAGTAAAAAATTTTTTAAAAAATACTGGTCAATCAGCCTGAAAAGTCAACCCTGGGCAGAGAGGTTCTCCTCCATCGAGACACCCCTGAGCATGCCCAGATGTCCCGGAAGACTAGAGGAATGACAAAGGACACAGGCTCCAGAGTCAGACTATCTGGCTTCGAATCCTGGCTCCACGTTTAACTACAATGGCAGTCTCCCTGCGACTCCATTTCCCCATCTGTAACTGGAAGATAATAACAGCACCTACCTCATAGGACTTCTGGGAGAATAAAATGAGATCACAGTTAAAGAGCTTAGCAGGGTGGCTGTCACACAGAAAACACTGAGAAAATGTGTGCAGAACCTCTACTATTTTCAGGGGTAACCGGAACTATCCGTCAGTTCCTAAATTGGAATGACAACACTACAGCTACTACTCTTTGGTGAGGCCCTAGTTAGGGGCCCCCAAACATCTCCATGGGGTTGGTGGTATGATCTTCACTTTAGAGTTGAAAATGGAGCTTTAGAGGGGTTCAGACACTCATCTAAGCTTTCTCAGCTAATAAAGGTGGAGCAAGGAAAGCTTTGATCACATTGCAGCAGAGTCTGTATCATGTAATGGACCTCCAAAAGCTTAAAAGCATTTTAAAATAATACTTCAATATTCTAAAATCACTACTTATTGAATAAAATTATGTTCTTGTGAAATCTCCCAGCCTTCCCCCATGACATCTGCATAATTACCTATACAATCAGAAATACCTCACAAATTCTGATAGACCATGAAAAACACAAAATTATCTTTCTTAACATAAATATGACTGGGTAAATCATCATGCCCATCTTAATGAAATGGATTTAAAAGTTCAAAAGTACTGCAGACCCACAGTTTATCAAGTCACTTTTTTTTCAGGATTTGTAATTTGATCCTGTAAAAGAAGGGGCACATTCCAATTGGCCTGTGCAACACCTCTCTGCCCATATGTTTGGTAAGTGTGTAACAAAATTGCCTAGAGGTAATAGTTCCTCCAAATATCCTCTTCCACCATCTCTTACACTAGTTAGCAAGACTTATAGACACTTCACTGCCCTAAAATAAAACACAACCAAATTTAAACTATGTCAATGTCAACTCATCTCACAGAATGTCCTTTAAAGCTCTAATACTGAGATCCAGAAGTATGTATAACCAGTCAAATTTATAAATACTTAAAAGATCCAACAGCTTCAAGGCAAACTGGAATAATAACAAATCACATTAGTCAAGACTGTTTGTCCCCATCAAATGAACTGGCTACCCAGTTTCTTAAAAACAGAGTTCATGATAATTGTTAATCCATTAACAATTTTAAATAAAAGACATGCTTAACTTTCTTAAGAAGTAGTGGTAAAGATAAGCCAAGCCATATAATTTTATTTCACTTTCTATTTGCTTTACCCAGGCATTACACAGTCTTGTAATCCTTGCTAGTAAACACAAATGAGATGATATTAACAAAACATGTAAACTGAAGTAAAAGAGAATCTAAAATGCCTAAATATTTCAAGAATGTATTGCAGTTTCAATAACCTGAAACTCCAAGTATCAGAAAGCAGAAAGAATTACCATACAACTGTAAAAGTCAAATATTTATACAGGTGCCTTAAAAGCCACTGTTGGGTGCACACCATCATCATTGAAATTTACTATCTGTTAAGTAGTTTCAAAGTGCAATAACTGGCTTGGAGCGTGAAGTTTATGACAACAACTAATACATCTGGAGAGACTGTGAAGGCGTGATGCTTGTCATAACTTTCATCAGGTCAGCAACACGCAGCCAGGCTAGAGCAAGACAGGACCTCAGCACAGGTGCCTTTTCTCATTTCAAGAGGGAAACCTAAACCGATACCTTCATGGATAATTTAACAAGGATTGTTCCATAAATTTATAATGTCACTTGTGACTTTCTTATAACTGCTCTTTAGTAGCATTCAAAAACAATATTCTTGAGATAAAAGTAACTGAGAACATAAAGTATGAAACTATTTCAGCTTCAAATTGAGAAAAGGGGGAATGTTTAATAGGAGAAGCACCTAAAAAGGTTATAAACCCCTAAGGCCACATTCCATAAAAAGGTGGAAAGAAATTTCAGAAATGATAAACATCCAAAATTTGGAATTATCCCTAATGGTATATTATTTAAATTTATAAATAGGAATACCTCCTTAATAGTTTACAAATTTACAATTAGGAATATCTCCTCTTATTCTTCCAATAATTCTAACTATAAGAAATTTTCCTTTTCAGGGTAAAGAGAAAAATGGAAAAGAGAAACAACATTTGTGAACATTCAGCTAAACTTCAGTCCCTGAACTTCTTAGATGATGATATTGTTATGTTTCTCCTCTTCACTTCTGAGCAGGAATAAAAAGTGTGTTGAAAACTACAAGAAACCACGCTAAGCTCAAGTCAGTGTTCCTCAATAACCAAGATTCGATTCCACTGTTCATTTCACCACTTCTTACTTCAACACAGCATCTGCCTTTTCAAGATCTGAGAGTCAGTTCAAGTTTTCAGGTGAAGATAAACACTAAGCAGTAAACCCCCAAACAAGCGTCTCTAAACTCTGGGGGGCAAAGTCAGTTACACCCACCACCAGGGCTCAGCAGGGAAGGGTGCCCAGGGCCCCCTCAGGCCCAGGGCCTCTGGCCCGACCATGGCGCACCCCGTCAAGAACGTGCAGGCAAGGCTGGGAGCCAAGGACGGCCAGAGAGATGCCACAGGTGGCCTGGACGGCTGGCTGGCCCCGCCTGGCACTTAGGCCTCCTCCTCCGGGAGGCCCAGGGCCGGGCCCCGCCTCCCAGGCCGAATGGACCCTCCAGCCTCTTGCTGGCCAACTTCAGGCGGAGGCGAGCTCGGAGCAGGGCTCAGGGGGCCCCTCTGGGTCCGTGAACTGGACACTGTGACCGCCCAGGGCGTCAATTCCACCCTTCCCTCTGCGCCCAGAGTGTCTAAAGGTCCCGGGGCCGTCGCAGAGCGGGTGGCCAAGAGGGCCTTGGAAGGGGCGGCTGCAACCGGCCCCCTCCAGGGCGCCTGGCCGGCTGACGCAGCCCCGGCTCGGGCAGACGGTCCCGCGCCTCCTTCCCGGGACCCCTCCCGGCCACCCGGACCGGTGACGCCCCACGCCCCCCGCGCCGCGGGCGCCGCCGCTCGGCCAGGTCTCCCGGACAACAGCCGCCGCCGCGCTTCCGAGGCGGGTCCCCGCGCCCACCCGCGGCCCGGCAGCCCACCTGTCCCGGGGGTCGATCCAGCTGGTCCTCCGGGTGTTGTGGTCGATGTAGAAGACCTTGCCGTCGTAGTCCCTGGCCTCCTCCCAGCCCCGGGGTAGCGGCAGCTGCCCGCTCCCGGCCCTCCTAGGCATGGTCGGCGGCCTCGCCGGCGAGCGGCGCCTCCATAGGGACCGGGCGCGGGACGCGGCGGGAACGCGACTGCCTGGCCCGACCCGGGCGCCGGCGAGGGGCTGCGGGGCGCGGGGCGCGGCGGGGCCACGCGCGGAGGCGCCTCAGGAAACCCTGCTCTCGGCCCCACCGGGGATCAGTCCACCATGTCTGCGTCGGAGCGGGCGAGCGAACCCTCCTCCTCCTCCTCCTCCTCGCGATCGCCGCCGCTGCCTCCGCCTCTTCCTCCTCCTCCTCCTCCCCGTCCCCCTGTGGCCGCCGAGGGTCGCGGCGCCCAGGCTGCCCGAGCCGCCGCCGTCTGGGCTCGGATCCGGGAAGCTCCGCGGAGCGGCGGCCGTGGCGGCGACGGTCTCCTCATTTGCATACGATTAGCATGCGCCCCGCCCGGGGCCCGCCCCCACCCGCTCCTCCCCTCGTTCGGCTCATCTGCATGCACATTCCTCGCCGCCACATTCCAGGGCTTAACCCTACCGCTGCCGCGGCACGCTGCGCCTGCCGGGGCGCCTGCCCGAGTCAGGGGCGGAAGGGAGCCGCGGGCCAGGTGGGAGGGAAGACGGAGAAGGAATGCGCTGCTCGCTGCTTCCCCTTGACCCCAAATATCTCCCTACGGCTGAACATTTGGGGTTTTAGAGTTTCGGGACGGGAAAGGCGGCTAAAGAGAAGTCTCCGCAGCCCTCTCCACCGCCTTCCGACTTCTAGGGAAACCACAAGACTTTCGAGAGGAAAGGGGTGGGGAGGCTCTCTTCGGAAGACAAGGTCCCAGCAAACCGAGAAGGCACAAAGGCTCCCCCGCTCCCCCTCGGACCCCGGGGCGTTCCGGGCGGTGGGAAAGTGTGAAAAGCAGAGCCAGCGCTCGAAAGCGCGTCAGTGGCGCGTCCGGGGCGGTGTCGCCCCCGGGGCCTCTGCAGGGCGCCCGGCCCTCCGTGACCTCAGCCTCGCGGCGGAAAGCGAAGGCGGATCCCGCGGTCCGAGGGCGCCGCGACATGCCTGCCCCGGTGCCCCGCTGCGCGGGGAAAACTCGGGCCAGATTCGGAAAAGCCACTGCACCCCCCCCCCCCCCCCCCCCCGCCGCGGCCGTCGTCGTCGTCGTCGTCCGCCGCGCGCGGGCCTGAGGCGCTCCACACGGGGGCCCTGCGCTGGACGTGCACGCGCCCGGGAGCCAGCCCCTTACGTCCGCCCGCGCCCCGGGAAGTCCCCCGCCCGCGCCCCGGGAAGTCCCCCACCCGGAGCCCCGCCGAGGCCCAGAAGGTGTGGGCGAGCCCGCTGGCAGGAAAACGCGGCGGCCTGGCGGCCAGGCTTTCCTAGACCCTGGATGTGTCCGGGGAGGAACGTGGACTTTCTCTCCTTCCACAAGTATTTATTTATTCAGCAGCTACTACGCCCTGGTCGGCCCTGAGGAGGTCCGGACGTCGGGCTCCGGGCTGGACGGTTCCACGAGCCGCAGGCCTGGCAGGGCCCGGACACACAGCATTTGTGCCCCCAGCCCCTCGGTCTGGGAGGGAGCCTCCCAGTCCCCAGACTCCTCTCCAGCCAGGTCTACACCACCGTCCCATTCATATTCTTCTGGGTTACTAAGCAGCTGCTTTTAGAGTAAAAAAAAAAAAAAAAAAAAACGGAGGAAGACCCGGAGATCATTCACCTTTTGGTGTGAATTCGCTTAATCCTGCCGCCTAATTTGTAAAGACTTCCCCACCTTGTGCGGGACGCAGCGCACAGCAAGGGCTTTCAGGGGGTTTGGAACAACGTCCGCCTCCCCTCCTGGGTGCACAGACCGGTAAGGGAGTCAGGTGAATTGAGATTCTCTACAGCGCGGAGCTGGCGCTGCGCGGTTAGTGTAGCAGCTGCCCTGGAGGCTGGGGACGGCCTTTGGTTCTCCAGGCCGTCGGGGCATCTGCGGTCAATCTCGAAGGTGGAGGAGGGTGGTCCTCGAGAGGAGGGACGTGGGGTCAGGCTTGGAACAGCTTCACGGCGGGGACTGGACCTGCCGTCTCGGGCGAGGGCCTTAGAAGGGGTTGTATTTGTACTTGGAGCATCTGGGCAGAAACTTTTAACTACTAGAAACTCTAGAAAGAACTCCTGGGAAGGAGCTACCAGAGGTCGCAGGAGTTGGGGAACGGAGTCACCCAAGATGAACTCACTTACTGTATCTTTCTAGGTCTTCCTCGTTTACACCCAGGAAACTAGGCTTCGCCTGTAACAAAGGGAAGCCCCCGCCTCCAGGTCCTGTGTTCAGCCCCACTCCATTGATCAGGAAGTGATCACACAAGGCAAGCTTCTCCTGTTCCAGGTGAGATGTGACATCCTAGTGGATAATCTTAAGGTTGTACTTATGAATGCTGTGAAAAAGATGAGACCTGGCTAAAACTAATCTCTAACACCACTGAATGAACGAGGTGCTTTGTTTTGGACTGGTCTATACTGGCCCATTAGCATGGCCAAAATTTGTGTTATGGTATACTAATAACATCATTCGGCAACCCAGCCAAGACATTCTTGTTTAAACCTTGCTTCCTGCTGTGCTTTCCCCCCTCAAAAAAAAACAATTAGAAAACATGTATTATATTAAAATGTCTGCATCCTACTGTTAAGAAAAAAAAAAAGTAACACACTTTGCTGTTGCCACAATTTAGTTTGTTTCACTGGGATGAACTACTGCCCAATACTTCTCGGTGTTATTTCACATTTGATAAGCTTTCAGGTAAGTATTCTTACCCAACTTCTAAAACCGATGAGGAACCCAAAATGGCACACAGCGGTAAATGACATTTATTGTTCTATAAATCTCAAGACTTCAAAAAGGGACCCTAAATAGACAAACAAAACTCTGAAGTACTTAAGAGACAAGCTCGCTTCTTCTCCCCCACTGGGTGGCACAGGAAACATTTGGTCACACAAAAGCAGTTAAGACGACAGAAAGGAAAATTGCTCCTCTGCAGGGTTTTTTTGTCTTGATCAAGTTTTCACTCTGCTGTTCTGAGTTCACCCAGTTTACATAGTACCATCCCTTCGGAAAATTCCTAGTGGTTAAGACAATGAAGATTATCCCTAGTTTATAGATGGATACATTTAGATTCCATTTGGTTCCAGTTGATCATTGGCAGAGAAGGATGATGCTGTCTGCTGTCCTGGATACCAGATTACCACAGCCTATGGCACCACTAGCCGCTGAAGAGTCTGTTTTCTGGCCTTCAATTCCCTTTTCTCCCAGCTTTACATTTTCTCTGGTACTAATAGTCTGTGGGGGGTGAGCTGCCATTAAACAAAGCTCCCACGTCAACGTCCAAATCCTGCGTGGCAGGAAAATTAGCGGTATCAAAAATGGGAGTAGACAGTGAAATTTATTTCAACAGATAATTAGTTATAACTATCCAAATTTAAAATATGTGTACTTTTAATCCAGCAATCCCGGTGCTACAGGTTTACCTACGGATATTAAAATTCCTCAGGATTTGCAAGGATGTTCATTGTAGCATGCTTCATAATAACAAAACTGGAAAAACCACCAGCATCCATCATTAAGGGACTAAGTAAATGAATTATCCGTACTCAGCAGGCATATTAAAAGCATTGCATAAAAATGTATGTGCTGATAATGTGTGTGCTGATCCTGGAAAGATGTCCAGGATCTTTAAGTGAAAAAAAGCAAGGTGCAAAAACCACTTGCTTGTTAACTTCACTGGAGGTGGAGCCAATCATAAAATTTAAAGAACACAGCCTCCTATATACTTCCTTAGTGTCAAAGGGAGAATTCAGACAGTAAATTAAGAGAATGGGGACTGTCAGAAAGGTCTCGTCAAAGCAGTATACATAAGGAAAATGATCATTAAAAGGGATGGGGTCGAGATGAGTGGACATGATTCCAAAATGGACCGGCGTGGCAGGGCGTGCTTGTAGGAGGAAATGGATATTGGAAACTCCAAGGTGAATCTGGTGTGCAAGATCCCAAGACTGGCTGGAGCCGTCTAGTTAGGAGGCTGGCGTGGTAATATAGGTATGAGAGAGATAAAGGCCTGGATTAGAAATAAAGTGAAGAAGGCATGAAAAGGAATGATCTGGCAAGAATTTGCTACTGATTAGATTAAGCAGTAAGTCGACCACAAGGAGGAATCTGGTATGAGTCCAAGATTTTAGGCCATCAAGAGAAACTCAAATAGCTGAAATAAATGAGGAAGTCCAAAGGGGGATCTGATATGGGGTTTGATTTTAGAAATTAGAGATACCCAGCAGAAAGTTAAAGGTCGGGACTCAAGCTCAAACAAAAGGTCAGGACTGCAAATACATGGTCGAATGTCACCCATCTGAAATTCTGTAAAGGGCTAAGGATTCAGGATTGAATCTTGGGAAAGAAACATCAGTATAAGTCTAATAGCATTAAGTAACCCATCTATAGTCCTGTATTTGGCCTGTAATTCTTCAGTAATTTGATGTGATTTAATTTATTTCTTTGTAAAATGTGGTCTCCATTTTCAGTGATGTGTGTAAGAATTCGTTACTAGCGTGTAATCCATCTCTGAATGAATTATTGTTATAAACTTTAAGCTTAAGCTATTGAATCAACTCATGTGTAGGACAAGATGAACTGGTTTTCAATATTTTAATATCCCCTGTCTCCCCAAGGAGATCAGGGATTATATCAACTGGAACTTCTAAATAAGGATAACTTTTTCTTTCCTGAATCAAGCTAGTGACATTTTTGTTTTTGTTTTTGCTCTTCTGCAACCGAAACGTTAAAATAAATAACATCTCTAGGTATTATGAATCAGTAGCCCTAATCCACAATTCCTAAATCTTATTGTCTAGACAGTCCTGAAAAAGATAGGCATATGAGCGTTAAGAATTCCCAGTGCCAGGCCAGACCAGAAACCTCGATAACCACAGCCACTTCCCTGCCAGTTACTCATTATAGCAACACCTTGGGCAACAGCGATCATTCCAGTTCAGTAGCAAGTAAGCAACATCAAACAGGTTAGATTTTACCTTACTCACTGCAGAGGGAGACCCACATTGAGCGAATGCTGTGGTTGCTAAAGAGATAGAAAACATTTAATAGCTGTCTTATTAACTAAAAGGAACAAAAGTTCCAATGCCATGTTTGTATGTGTGAGGCTCTCAGAGGGTACCTCTTGTATACTCTGTGGGGTAGACTCTTAGAATAAATATTCACTGACATTCTTTCTTACATAATGAAAACATATAAGGTTCCATTTTACTTTTACCATCTTTAATTTGCATTTTTCCCCCATTCCAACTTTATAATCCACGAAAAACAGCTTCTTTAAAAGATGGGATGGTATTCCCTCAACCCTATCTTTTAAAACTATTTCATATCTCCTTTCCTATCCCTCTGAATTTTCCATTAAAATCTTTATTTCTACTTATTATTTCTCAGTCTTTCTCTCTTTCTCCACTTCATCCTCTCTCTTTCTCTTAGTTCTTGATTTCCTGATGTTGACTCAATGCTGTGAATTTGGCTTTAAGAAATTTAACTGCAATATAATCTCCCAAATTTGTCTGATTTAGGGATATTCAAATTGAATAAGGAGAAAAATCGGTCTATGTAATAAAACATGTTCAAAGAAGTGTATTTTGCCAATAAACGTATGGAAAGTTGCTCAAAGTCATTAAGAACCAGTGAAATGAAAACTAAAACCACGGTGAGATACTCATGTAGCTGCTACACTGGCAAAAACTTAAGTTTAAAAATATCAGGTGTTGGTAAGAATGTGGAGCGACAGGTATTGTCATCAGTGTCATCAGTGACAGGTGGCAATACAAATTGGTACAGACACAGTTTGGCCATATCTAAATCTAAAATTGAGGATATCCACATCCTATGACCTAGTGATTCCATTCCTAGATATATCCCTAGAGAAATTCACACATATATGCTCCAGATCCACGTACAAGAAATGTTTAGGGTGTATTATTTACAGTAGCCTAAAAGTGAAGCATGCAACTGTCTGATAAAGAATGTAGTGGATAAATATATTGTGTGGTTTATTTATGCAATACAGTAGAGCAATGATAAACGGATGAACTATAGCTACACAAAACCCCTTCGATAAATCTTTAAAAATATAATGTTGGGTAAAAGAAGCAAGAAACAAAAGAATTTGTACAGAGAGATTTCATTCACATAAAGCTCACAAAAACAGGTAAAACCAAACTATATTGATTAGAGATGTGTATGTAAGAGGTGAAAGTATAAAGAAAAACAAGGAAATAAGTACCGCAAATGTCAACATAGTGCTTACTTCTAAAGGGAGGGATAATGTTGAACTTGGGGAGAAGGACATGGGGAGAGGAATTCTGTTAATGTTCTGAGGTTTTTTTAAACCTGTTTGCTTTATATTTTTTGTTAAACTATATGCACATGTTTATACACTTTTCTGTATGTATGTTACATTTCTCTTTCTCTCTCTCACACACACACACACACACACACACACACGGAAATACTATAGTTTTATCTTGAAGCGTGGGAATACCCAAGACCTGGGAAACCTGCTTTAAAGAACAGATGAAAATTGTAATTGGCACATTCAGTGTGTGAATGCAAATGCCCCACTAAAGGTTATTCTTTCTAAAATAGAGGAAGCTCCCTTATTTGTTTATTTACAGATGTTGAGACATATGTACAAATAAGATCCAATTACAATAATTCTGTAAAACGAAGCTATATCCTTCAAATTCGTATCCTGTACCAGAACTTCTTAAAACCATAAGAAATTATGCACAGCAATAATTCTACACAACCAATATTCTGTCTGGCTGCTAAACACTTTCCGTTTTAAAATGGCCTGACTACTGTTCCACTGGTGTCCTGGGGGGAGGGAGAGGGGCAGCGGGTAGGCCAGCGGAGGCCCGACTTTACTGAACTGTGCTGTGCATGCCAGTTTTTTTAGCTCTCACCCTTCAGCTCACTCAACTCTTTTTGTAGAAAACATCCAAATCACCTCTTCTAGAATTTACCTAGACCACCAAATCACAAAATAAAACAAGTCCCTCACTCATCCATTCAACTTCTATTGCACACTTAATATGAACAGGGTTCTGAAAACTAAAGGCTGAATAAGAACAAGGTCCCTGCTCGATTGCAACAGTACTGATTCTCAGTATTTGGGTATTCCCATGCATTGTGGTGTTTTTGTGTCTTTAAATATCTGTAATTTTGTTGGTGTAATACCGTTATTTTAATATTTAAAAAATAAAAAATTGGAGCCATTTACTTCTTGAGACACACCCAAGAAATTTAGATTATTTTTATTTTGAAAAATGTGAAAGCTACAGAAGAATTGAAAGAATAATAAAATGAATACCTGTGTAAGCATCTTCCAGATCCACCAGGCGATGTTAACATGTTGCCATGTTACTGTCTCTTTTATATCTCTGTTTGTAGATAAAGGCTTTTTTATTCAACCATTTGAAAGTAAAAATAAGGACATTCTCTGACATAACCATAGTATTATTATCAACCCCCCAGATTAAAATTGATATAATAAATACTACTTAATATACAGTCCATATCCACATTTCCCCAATTACCCTAAAGCGTCCTGTACAGCTGTTTGTTGTTTTTTAAACAGGATGCCGTCAAGGACACCACGTGGCACTTAATTGTCCTGTCTCTTTAGTCTCCTCCAATCTTGAACATCCCCCTGCTTTCATGGCAATGATGAAGAGTCTAGGCTGGCAGTTTTGCAAAATATCCCACAATCTGGGTTTAGATGATTTCCTCAAGATTCAGATGAAAATCCTTGTCCAGAAAACTCCATGGTTAGGTTTATATTTCCCACCTCATCACATCAGGAGGCCTGTGATGTCAGTTTTGTCCCGTCGTTGGTCCCATGCGCCACTGAATGATGCAAAGTGGCATCTGACAGGTGTATCTGATACCACTGCAAAGGCCTCTTTTCTCCTCTGTACTAATAGCTATCTGTGGGGTTATACTTTAAGACTATATGAATATCCTTTTCCCAAACAAGTCTTTCACCCATGCATTTGGCATTTATTCAAGAGCCATGCTTACATACATCAATTATTACATTCATGGTCCCAAAATGGTGGGTTTTTTCCTTATGTTTACCAGCCAGCATTTTTATGTGAAGAACTTTCCCTATCTCTTTCTGCCATGATTGTTGTTATTTTTTTATCACTAGGGACACATGGATTATTTTTTAGTGTGTTATAATCCATTCCAGCGTTTTTTATTGTGGTAAAATAAATGTAATACCTACCGTTTTAATTGTTTTTAAGTGTACAGTTTAGGGGCCTTAAGTACATTCACCCTGTTGTGCAACCATCACCAACATCCGTCTCCAGGGCTCCATCTTCCCCACGTGAACTCTGTGCCCCTTAAACACTAAGTCCCCATGCTCCCCTCTCCCCCGTTCCTGGCAACTGCACCATCTTTTTTTTTTACGCTCAAATTGTCTTAGATTTGGCCTATGGGAGCTCCTTCATTGTATTTCCTGTGTTCTCTGACATGTCCCCATCATTCTTTTTTTTAATATAAATTTATTTACTTATTTATCTCTGGCTGCATTGGGTCTTTGTTGCTGCGTGCAGGCTTTCTCTAGTTGTGGTGAACGGGGGCTACTCTTTGTTGCTGTGCACGGGCTTCTCATTGCAGTGGCTTCTCTTGTTGCAGAGCATGGGCTCTAGGCGTGCGGGCTTCAGTAGTTGTGGCTCACAGGCTCAGTAGTCGTGGCTTGCAGGCTCTAGAGCGCAGGCTCAGTAGTTGTGGCGCACGGGCTTAGTTGCTCCGCAGCATGTGGGATCTTCCCGGACCAGGGCTCAAACCCATGTCCCCTGCATTGGCAGGCGGACTCTCAACCACTGCACCACCCGGGAAGTCCCATATCCCCATCATTCTTTGAGCATTTCCTTGTTTTCTGGCACAAGAAGATTTTCCAGGCTCCCTTTAATCCTTTCCCTGTCCCAGAGCTTGACTCAGCCATTTCTCCAAGGACCCCAGGTCCTTTTAGTGGGCAGTGAATGGTATTTAGAAACTAACATCTGAGCATCTAGGTGAAGTCACCGATATTGGAGGGTCACCCAGGCCCTCTTAGTAGATACATGTACATGCTTATCTATTTCTCTGTCAAAAACCACGAGTTCATATGAATTCCTTCAGTTCAAACTCAGCATCACAGCACTCACTCCAGTTTTCTTTCCTTTCCGTGTTTGTAAGGCCCTTCTTGAACAGGGAGAAAACTGACTCTCCTTCTCCTCAGTGTATTTATGTATTTAATCGATACCCCTGAATGTAACCAGCCTCCCAAGGCTGCCACTGTGCCTTCCCCCATGATACCACCCCCAACCCACCCCCGTGGCCTGCACACCTCGCGTTCGGCCCACGCCCTCCCAGAAGCCTCTCCTACCCTCTGTGGGCTCCCGCACCCGGTGCTGGGCCACTCTGCCGTGCAGGAGCCCTCCTCACCCCACTCAAGCTCCCATACCCCACACCAGGGCACCTGACGCCCTCAAACGACTCATCTGCTCCGGCTCTGACACCCCACGTTGGGCTGCACCTCCACGAGGACACCATCTCTGTGCTGCTTGTTTTACTGCCCTTCCAAGCACACACTTTTCTTACCCTTCTTGGTAAGTCCCACATCCCATACCAGGGGGACTGCCCATCTGCTTGGACGTCCCCCCCGCTAGGGCTCTGACTCTCACACTCGTAAGAGTAGCATTTCTCACAACTTCAGTAGAACCTTGGTAACCTCTTGGTAACCTTGTTAAAAATGAAGATTGGGCTTCCCTGGTGGCGCAGTGGTTGAGAGTCCGCCTGCCGATGCAGGGGACACGGGCTCGTGCCCCGGTCCGGGAAGATCCCACATGCCGCGGAGCGGCTGGACCCGTGAGCCATGGCCGCTGAGCCTGCGCGTCCGGAGCCTGTGCTCCGCAGCGGGAGAGGCCACAACAGTGAGAGGCCCGCGTACCGAAAAGAAAAAGAAAAAAATGCAGATTGCCGGGTCCCACTCCCAGAGATTGTGATTCAGTCAATTGAAATGAGATGGTGAGATCCACATCCTCAACAGGTGCTTCTGACGCAAGTGGTCTGAGTGACAATTTAAGAAATTCTGTTTTCATCTGGAATAACAGCATCAAAAGATAAGCACGTTTAATATTTTGACAAGTATTGCCAAACCGTCTGCCTGAAAGGCTGTACCGCGTTGTGGTTCCACTGGCTGTGCAGGGCAGTGCACTGTCCCAAACCTTTCAGCATACCCCTCTAAGGGGAGGTGCTTCACGAACATTGGGTGTGTGGGTGGAGCGGGGGATCCTCTTCCCTGGGCTTCAGTTTCCTTATAAAATCAGGATCTTGGATTAAATCAGTGCTTCCAAACTTTCCTGATGATGAACATCACTTGGAAGTCTTGTTAAAAATCCAGATTTGCAGGATCAGGTCTACTGCATCAGACTCTCTAGGGGAAGGGAGTGGGAATCTGTTTGTTTAACAGTAATCCCGAGCTTCTCTTGAATAAGTTCCACGTTACTCCTTTGACTAAGTGAGTTTTGTAAATATTGCTCTGATCGACTTTGAATGTTCCCTCCGGTTCTATAATATTTTAATTTCACCTGACTGTACAAGACCTTTTGTTTTAATTATGAACCAATAGCCGTGAACTTTAGAGGAAAAAGTACAAGCTGTCTGCAGAGCAGCTATAATGCTCAAATAAGATATACGTGGATGATAAATTCAAGACATGTCGTTTACATCTTTGTGAAGGCTAAATATTTCAGATGTTTTTACATTTTTAAAGAAACTGCCACTGCAAAGATTTAAAATATTCCTAAAATGTCAAGGTGGCATACTAATACGCCTGTGCTGCTTTCTCATTGGGATTATTAAAGAAATGGACTACTACATAATAAAAGAAAAACTTCAGACCTGAAGGAAGATCAGACTCAAGTAAAAGAAAGTTTTGAAGTTCTCAAGTTTCTCAGTGAAAATGAAATAAGTCCAGTTGAAAACAGTAATAATGATAAAAGGGAATTGAAAGTAGGTCTTATGACACCACGCTAAATGAATGATGTGTAATTTGGAGAAGTTATGGTTAAAGAGGTTGCTGCAGAGGAATGCATTGATTCATCTAAAACAAATATTAAACTGAAGATTTTCCATATTGAAGTGATTTTTCTTTATGTATTATATTGATTTATGAGTCATATTTACAGACACTCTTAAAATTGGAAGTCATCAGGTCACTGTTGGCTATTGGATATTTTGGTCAAATAAATCTTTTGTTATAGACTTTTTTTAAAAAGTTACTTATTGGGACTTCCCGGGTGGTGCAGTGGTTAGGAATCCGCCTGCCAATGCAGGGGACACAGGTTCGAGCCCTGGTCCAGGAAGATCCCACATGCCATGGAGCAACTAAGGTTGTGTGCCACAACTACTGAGCCTGCGCTCTAGAGCCCGTGAGCCACAACTACTGAAGCCTGCGCACCACAACTACTGAAGTCTGCGTGCCTAGAGTCTGTGCTCCGCAACAAGAGAAGCCACTGCAATGAGAAGCCCGCACACCACAACCAAAAGTAGCCCCCACTTGTTGCAACTAGAGAAAGCCCGCTCGCGCAACGAAGACCCAGTGCAGCCAAAAATAAATAAACAAATATTTTTTAAAAAGTTAATTATTTAGCACTTACCATGAGCCACCATCCCAAGTGCTTTGCTTCTGTAAACTCATTTTCTCTTCCATCAACTCTATGGAGCATGTACTTTCATGACTTCTTTTTGAGAGGAGAGGAAACTGAGGCACAGATCACTTGACTTGTTTGCCCACAAACACATGGCTATTAAGTGATGAAGCTGGAAGTCAAACCCAAGGGGACTGACTTTGGGACCTGTGTTCTTGGCCACATCACAGTAGGGTGGTGGTTAGTGTGGACAATTGTTATGAAGAGCACATTGCTTCCTTTACTTTCTGTCTTCATTCAAAATTGAGTCATTATTATTAGCAAACGTTTAGGTAGACCCGAGCCAGGTTTCTCACTGTCCAAAAAAAAAAAAAAAAAAAGTTACAAATAAGCAAGGGGGATATCTAGAGTGAACCCTGTGGTACTAGAATAGTGTTGGAGACATCAGTATGAACTCAAGTTTTCATTGTGTAGTTTAATATAGGAAGATAGGGAAGTAGATAGATAGATAGAAATACGAGTGTATCCATGGGTTTATCTACACACATGTATTTCCTGGCTTATATCATTAGAGGACCTAGAAACAACGGCACCTCTGTAGCAAGAACTTGCTACTAAGGATGCAGTACCAAGGACAAGCATCCACATCTTGGTTTCTAACACCATTTTCCAATAAAAGGAACCAAGGATCCTTGGAGAAGTGCCTGATTCTAGGGAGAGAGCAGGGAAAATACAAGATGTGCCTGGAGCATCTTGTAGTACAAGAAAGTAAAGAAGTTCCCAGAGAGCAAAACAATGGGATATATCAAAGGGACATAGGAGCCAACTGTTATGATTGTATTTTCTTAGATTCTGTATTTGTCCACTTGGCATTCAGTCATCACAGGGCCAAACTAAACAGCCAAGGTTGTTTTCATCTCCCCTATCATCCAGCTTTTGTGGGTGTGTGAAAATCATATTACAAACCCTCCAACCAATCCCAGATCCATATCCCCCATCACCTCTTTTTTTTTTTTTTTTTCGGTACGTGGGCCTCTCACTGTTGTGGCCTCTCCCGTTGCGGAGCACAGGCTCTGGACGCGCAGGCTCAGCGGCCATGGCTCACGGGCCCAGCCGCTCCGCGGCATGCGGGATCCTCCCGGACCGGGGCACGAACCCGTGTCCCCTGCATCGGCAGGCGGACTCAACCACTGCGCCACCAGGGAAGCACCCCCCATCACCTCTTTTATTTAATTCTCACACACCAAGCCAGTATTTCCCCAGCTCTATATCAACCCAGGGCCAGGTACCAGACAACCAAGGACAGCCTCTAGGCTTCAAAGCCCATACTAAAGGACTTCCCTGGTGGCGCAGTGGTTAAGAATCCGCCTGCCAATGCAGGGGACATGGGTTCGATCCCTGGTCCAGGAAGATCCCACATGCCGCGGAGCAACTAAGCCCGTGAGCCACAACTACTGAAGCCCACATGCGTAGAGCCCGTGCTCCGCAACAAGAGAAGCCACTGCAATAAGAAGCCCACAAAGAGCAGCCCCCGCTCACCACAACTAGAGAAAGCCCGCATGCAGCAACAAAGACCCAACGCAGCCAAAAATAAATACATAAATAAATAATTTAAAAACAAACAAACAAAGCCCATGCTAGAATTACTCGGACTAATCCTAAGCGTTGCCTTTCCCGGGGAAAGCCCAGGAAATTCTGTGGCCTGTGCTCTCCCCACGCTCCTGCTGCTGCCCTGACCAAGCCTAGTGCTTCCCCATGTGGCCCCGTGTGCTGTAGTGTGTTCCCTTCTTTTGGAAAATGTAAGTAACAACTTCTTTCAATGGCATTAGCCTCTCCGTGTTCACTTAGTCACCTCCATGAGTTAAAATCCCACAGGTACATTTTAACACAACTGGCGCAATGAGCAGGGTGACTCAGTGTTCTGTAGAGGGACATGCCTCTAGGTGGCTCTTGGCTTGCAAACTGGATTCACCCAAGAGCCAGTTCTGCCTGGGAAGACACGCTGGCTGCTGGTGTCCATGTGCTTTAGCTGTCCCCGCCGTATGCTGTGTCTGCTGTATGCTGCCGTGGCATTCCAAACGAGATGTAAGAGGACTTCAAAGGCGCACACCTTTGCAGTCAACCTCACTGGTCTTAGATGCTGAAGTCTAGGTTGGCAGTTACCCTCATTCCCTAGTTGGTGCCTTACACTGGACAGCTTGGTCCACTGGGCCAAACCTAGTTTCCCCCATTCAATAAACGTAGGTTCCAGGCAGTGACCCCAGGCTGATTAGGATAAGGCAAAAACTCCCCCACAAAAGGAACAAGGACAGGCTTCCTCCAATGAGACTGTGTTGGGGGCAAGTCTGTCCAATCTACCCAACAGCCTTGAAGACGGCCGTGGGCAATCAGCCTCCCTGTTGGAGTCTCCCCTCCCTTCAGTGATTCACCACACTGACAGCCCTTCTAGAGGGTGTCTTTATGGAGATATCTCTAAATGTGCAAAGACCATCATTGCCTTTTGCAGGAGGTTGGTTGGTCTACCTATATGGGGGGAGGCTGCACTGTTTGTTGTCTTGAGATTTTTTCCAGATCTATGATTCCAACTTGATAGGAATTTTATTTAATTCAATTCACACAACGTTGGCTAGTAATCTATGAATACCAAGAAATATATATCATATAGACTGTTTTGAAATATTGTATATTTCGTATGCAACAACCTTTATTGTATGATACAATCAAACCACATGAAATAACATTTTTTAGTACAAACAAGAGTGATTACTGTAAAGCAATTATACTCCAATAAAGATGTTATCAAAAAAATGATTAGAATTTTTTTAAACACCAGACAAAAATCTTTAAGTAGTACTAATTCTAAACAATTTTGCTTGCTTTTCCAGTTTATGTGGACTGATTATGCCTTTCAAACATCCAGTATTCTTTTTTGTTTGTTTCTTTGTTTGTTTTTGGTTTTTTTTGCTGTACGCGGGCCTCTCACTGCTGTGGCCTCTCTCGTTGCGGAGCACGGGCTCCGGACGCACAGGCCCAGCGGCCCCGGCCCATGAGCCCAGCCGCTCCGCGGCATGTGGGATCCTCCCGGACCGGGGCACGAACCCACGTCCCCCGCATCAGCAGGCGGACTCTCAACCACTGCGCCACCAGGGAAGCCCCCATCCAGTGTACTTGAATCGCTATTTTGTGCTAGACACTGAACTGGGGGGTTAAATGCTCAAAGAAATAAGATTCTAGAGACCAAATACAATAAATTATTTAAGATATATAAAGGAGGTGCACATAAAGCCTATTTCAATACATAATGCAACACATCTGTGCCCAATCTTTGGCTAAAAGTTTTTGTTTGTTTAACACTGTATGGCATAAATCACAGCAGATCCTTTTTGACCCACCTCCTAGAGAAATGGAAATAAAAACAAAAATAAACAAATGGGACCTAATGAAACTTAAAAGCTTTTGCACAGCAAAGGAAACCATAAACAAGACGAAAAGACAGCCCTCAGAATGGGAGAAAATATTTGCAAATGAAGCTACTGACAAAGGATTAATCTCCAAAATATACAAGAAGTTCATGCAGCTCAATATCAAAAAAACAAACAACCCAATCCAAAAATGGGCAGAAGATCTAAATAAACATTTCTCCAAAGAAGATATACAGATTTCCAACAGACACATGAAAGGATGCTCAACATCACTAGTCAGTAGAGAAATGCAAATCAAAACTACAATGAGGTATCACCTCACACTGGTCAGAATGGCCATCATCAAGATAACTACAAACAATAAATGCTGGAGCGTGTGTGGAGAAAAGGGAACCCTCTTGCACTGTTGGTGGGAATGTAAATTGATACAGCCACTGTGGAGAACAGTATGGAGGTTCCTTAAAAAACTAGAAATAGAACTACCATATGACCCAGCAATCCCACTACTGGGCATATACCCTGAGAAAACCACAATTCAAAAAGAGACATGTACCACAATGTTCATTGCAGCACTATTTACAATAGCCAGGAGATGGAAGCAACCTAAGTGTCCATTGACAGATGAATGGATAAAGAAGATGTGGCACATATATACAATGGAATATTACTCAGCCATAAAAAGAAACGAAATTGAGTTATTTGTAGTGAGGTGGATGGAACTAGAGACTGTCATACAGAGTGAAGTAAGTCAGAAAAACAAATAACCGTATGCTAACACATATATATGGAATCTAAAAAAAAAAAAAAGCGTCTGAAGAACCTAGGGGCAGGACAGGAATAAAGACGCAGCCATAGAGAATGGACTTGAGGACACGGGGACGGGGAAGGGTAAGCTGGGACGAAGTGAGAGAGTGGCATGGACATATATACACTACCAAATGTAAAATAGATAGCTAGTGGGAAGCAGCTGCATAGCACAGGGAGATCAGCTCGGTGCTTTGTGACCATCTAGAGGGGTGGGATAGGGAGGGTGGGAGGGAGATGCAAGAGGGAGGAGATATGGGGATATATGTATACGTATAGCTGATTCACTTTGTTATACAGCAGAAACTAACACCATTGTAAAGCAATTATACTCCAATAAAGACACTTTAAAAAAAAAGATTAGCTGATTCAAAATTGTAATGCTGGGAGATGGACTAAGTTAAGGTTGCCTGTTAGATGGCTAAAGCTTTCTACTGATGTTTTTTTATTTTTTCCATTATAAAGATTCTTTTAGTGGAAAAAAAAAAATAGTTCAGTATGATGTAGAGGAAATAAAGTCCAACCGTTCACACAGCCAAATAGCAGATGAAACAGATGGACTCTGAGCTGCCATAAAGCCCAGAAAATTCTCCTGACTCTTTTGGCTCTTATTTTGTAGCTGGCATGAAAAGTCCATTTTTCTGCCATTGTGGTTGTAAGTTGCACAGCCTTCTGCTTTTTCACTCTTATATATTGATCCTTCAAAGTTTATATGATGGATAATAGAATAATAATTTATAAAGCATTTACTTAAAAATAAATCTGGGAGATGAAGCTCCACGAAACTAATTTGGGCTCAATGCCCAGAGAAATGTCACATTGAGAATTTCTTGACTTAAATGTATTCAGTACAGCCACATATTAGCTAAACCTCCTGATGGATTTCTGTTTAACTCCGTGAAGGCCGAAAAATGTATCACAGGGCCAGTACTGGTTAACGTTGAACTGTAGAAAGGTTGTGTGTACTACAGTGATTTTGTACGTGAATATACACAAAGCAATATACGCGTGTGTTTGCAAACACGCAGCTAAAAGTCATGGTCATCTGATCACTGTTGGCTTCTAAACAGTCTGGCTGGTCTTTGGTTTTCGAGTTAAACAGCTACAAAGTTCACTTCTATGTTTTGCTCTGGTTTCTCAATGCAAAAAAAAAAACGAAAAAAGTGTGTTGACAAGTGACAACAAAAAGTGTGTTGAGAAAGGGGACTTTTCTTTTTAGCAGAGAGCACTCTTGGCCTCTTTTGAAAAGTCCAAGGTGCAAGCTGGAAGACTCTCCCTACAAACAGGGGAAGCAACCTTGTACCTATTTGATTAAGTCCTGTTCTTGGCTCCATTCAAGGATTCCTGGGTGTGAATGCCTTTGCTACCCTGGCTTCATGAAGAATCAGCCACTCCCCGGGCTGTAAGTCTCTGAAAGTGTCCAGGAAGAGAAACAGGAGGGGTGACCCTGGTATATATGGAAAGATACACCTAGAGAGTTTGACTGTTGTTTCAGAATCTGCTGTCTTGTCCCTTCTTACTTTCTCTTTCAGTGAACATGGAGATAACGGACATGTGCGTAAATACGGAGGCACATGTGTGTATTCCTTTTTCTCTACTTTTTCTGACTGTTTTGTGTGTGTGTGTGTGTGTGTGTGTGTGTGTGTACGTACGCCCAGCAGCTTCTCCTAGGAGCACTAGATGAAGCTACAGTAGCCCTGGGGAAAAGCCTGAATGTTGGGGGGTCAGGAAGATCTTGGCTGCATTCCTGGCTGCACCACATATTAGCTGGGTGACCCTAACAACCACTTTACTCTGAGCTCAGGTTTTCTTTTGTTACGTGGGGACTCAAGTACCCACCTCAGGAAACTGCAGGGAGCATTGAGACAACAGGTCAGCACCATTCAGAGCTGGTTCACTTTTTCTTTTTCTTCTCCCTCTTCTGGCTTCTGACAGTCTTGTCTCTCTTTGCCATCCCTCCGCATTTAACTCCTTACCCCCAAAAGTAATTTGCATTACCTTGGAAAGAAAGTATGTTTTAAAGGACTTGGTCCTTACTGAATACGTTAAGAATTTTTAGGTTTCTAATTTAGACATCCCATGATTTCAAACTTTTCAGTGTCTCCAACAAGTGTTTAAAAATTGTAGTGGACTTTCTTTTTTCCCAACCTCTGAACCCTCTTCCTAAGCTTGGATGCAGCCCCACTCTGGGAGCCTTGACGGTAGCCAGGGAATTCTGCCTTCCACTAGGGGAACCAGGAAGGAAGTACAGGCAGTACGTTAACTTAGCTTAGCCAGTCAGATGTTCCCAATGGAACGTGACTGTGGTTCAGAGAAGCAAGGAGGGCTAGTGCAGCAGCAGCACCCTTCTGCAGGTAGCGCTGAGATCTGGTATAGTAAAGGGTCTGCTGTGCCAGTGATGAGTCAGGCATTCAACAGGGGCGGTAGGTCTCGGTCTTCACAGAAGACTTTCACCCTCAGGCAATTTCATCCAGGCTCTTTTGCCTTCTCTGTTTAGGCAGCTCTTCTGGAGAGGGGTCTAAGAAGGGACTTGTGTCTGAGACATTTCCAGAACCATTTCCCATCTTTTGAGCCATTGCCTGGGGAATCTCTCTCCTAGATTAAAGTGACAGGCTGCCACCTTCTCTTAGGAACCCTCACTGGTGGGTGCTGCTTGAAATTTAATTTTAGTAACCTGATTTTCTCCCTTTTTTTAATTGAAGTATAGTTGATTTACAATGTTGTGTTAATTTCTGCTTACAGCAAACTAATTCACTTACATATATATATATATATATATATATTCTTTTTTCATATTCTTTTCCATTATGGTTTATCACAGGATATTGAATATAGTTCCCTGTGCTGCACAGTAGGACCCTGTTGTTTATCCATTCTGTATATAATAGCTCACATGTGCTGACCCCAACCTCCCACTCCATCCCTCCCCCAACGCCCTCCCCCTTGGCAACCACCAGTCTGTTCTCTGTGTTCATGTTTCTGTTTCTGTTTCATAGATAGGTTCATATTTTATTTTATTTTATTTATTTATTTTTGCGGTACGCGGGCCTCTCACTGCTGTGGCTCTCCCGTTGCGGAGCACAGGCTCCGGATGCGCAGGCTCAGCGGCCATGGCTCACGGGCCCAGCCGCTCCGCGGCATGTGGGATCCTCCCAGACCGGGGCACGAACCCGCGCCCCCTGCATCGGCAGGCGGACCCCCAACCACTGCGCCACCAGGGAAGCCCTAGATAGGTTCATATTTTAGATTCCACATATAAGTGATATCATATGGTATTTGGCTTCCTCTTTCTGACTTACTTCACTTAGTATGGTCCATCCATGTTGCTGCAAATGGCATTATTTCATTCTTTTTTATGGCTGAGTAGTATCCCATTGTTTACATGTACCACATCTTCTTCATGCATTCATCTGTTGATGGACATTTAGGTTGTTTCCATGTCTTAGCTATTGTGAATAGTGCTGCTGTGAACATAGGGGTGCATGTATCTTTCTGAATTATACTTTTGTCTGGGTATATGCCCAGGAGTGGGATTGCTGGATCATATGGTAATTCAATTTTTAGTTTCCTGAGGAACCTGCCTACTGTTCTCCACAGTGGCTGCACCAACTTACATTCGCACCAGCAGTGCAGGAGGGTTCCCTTTTCTCCACGCCCTCTCCAGCATCTGTTATTTGTAGACTTTTTAGTGATGGCCATTCTGACCAATGTGAGGTGGTACCTCATTGTAGTTTTGATTTGCATTTCTCTTTTAGTGACCTGATTTTATTTCTTCTCCTCTCACTTCTTTACTTCCAAGTGTACATGTTTGACTGTGTATGTGTGTGTATCTTAGTGCGTGTTTCTTTCTCTTCGGCCTTCCCACATTAAAGTCTAATCTGGAGTCAAAAAGAGTTGTCCAAGTTTTCTCTGATTAAAAACCAATAAAGCCCAAATCACTAGAAAATCCAGGATTAAAAGCAGTTTGCACATACCACAATTTTTAAATACCCTTATTTGTAGACATATAAGTGCAATGTTGAATATTTGCTCCCCGCATTTTACAGTACTTTCTTGGATTGCAGCCCCACCAGTAGGAAGCACAATTTAAATAAGTGTGAAGTCATAATAGATGTAATACATTTGAAGTCATAATAGGGTTACTTTCTTTGAGCTTTTCAATCAGAGGCATTTGATCAGAACCATCTGTTAGTTGTTGTTTCTTTTCCTTTCTCCTCAAACTGCTGCATGTAGCCACCAGAATTCACCTCACTCCAAAGAAAGCCTGCAATCAGTGCCAGCTGATGGGAAAATGCTTCTGTCTTACTTAGTATCAGAAACATCACCACTTCTGCAGATCTCTGCTGCTGATAGTAAACTAAGAAATCATGACCAAAATCCACTGCATAGAAACTGAGCTGAGGGACTCTACCAGCTGTGTGACCTTGGGCAAGTTATCTCTTGGTACCTCTGTTTCTTGCTCTGGAGAAAGAGGTGATGCTTATACTAGCACCTACCTCATAGGGTGGTTATGAGTCTAAAATGAGTTAACACACGTGAGGTGCTCCCGATGTGGCCCAGCGTGTACTTTGTGCTCAGTAAGGGTTAACTCTGCCCATTACAATCCATATCCCTTAGTTGGCCAGTGAGCAATGTTCAGTTCTCCCAGCCTGTTATGGGCTGGATTGTGTCCCGCTCCAGTTCATATGCTGAAGTCCTAGCCTCAGTGTCTCGGAATGTGACTGTATTTGGAAGTAGATCCTTTAAAGAGATAATTAAGGTGAAGTGTGGTCATGGGGGTGAGCCCTAACCCAATGTGTCTTTATAAGAGGAGATTAGGACACACACACAGAGGAAGGACCATGTGCAGACACACTTTCTACAAGCCGAGGAGAGAGGGCTTCAGGAGAAAACAACGCTGTCCACGCCTTAATCTTGGACTTGCAGACTTCAGAAAATAACTTTCTGTCGTTTAAGCCACTTGGTCTGTGGTAAATACTAATGTTTTGGTGCTTTGTTATGGCAGCCTTAGCAAACTAATCCACAGCCCAGTCTCAAGCTTTGTCCTTGAAACTGGCTGCAGTCTTGGGTTTCCTGTCCTTGAACCCTGCTGCTTCTCCCCTTTCTCTGGCTACTCATTGCTCCCCACTGGCTGCTCTGCCATCTCTGCACCCCAGAATAGAAATGTTCCCCAGGTTCCTTCTCAGCACCCTTCTCTTTCTTTCTACGTTTTCTCACAAGGTGATTATCCATTTTCCCGGCTCCACCTCTGGCGGTCACACAGAAGAATTCCAACTCTATAGCTCTAGTTTCACCCTTCCTGAGATCTACACAGACTCCTCAGATGCCTGTTAGACATCTTCACGGCTGTGTCTTACTAATAAATCCTCCAGCCAAACCCACTGTCTTTTCGTACTTTTTCCTCCTCTTTTGCCCCGCCCCCTCCCTTAATGACTTCACTGTCTTCTTAGAGACCCAAACTATGAAACCACCCAACCATCGCTTATTTCCTTCCCTCACCACTCCCTTGTCCCCAAGCTCCATAAACTCAATTCCCACAAAGTTTTCCATACTTCTCACCTGTCCCAGTCACCTCACAAGTCCAGGACCCATCAGCAGTTGCCCAATATTTTGCAATTACTCCTTATTTCCCCTGACTTCAGCTTTGGATCTACATCCTTAAAGGAGTTATTTTCCTAAAACACAAATGCTAGTATTTTCTTCCCAAAATATCTTAGTGGCCCTTTGTTGCCTAATTTAACAAATAAAGCCCAAATTACTTCCATTGGCATTCATGATTTTCTATGATCTATTAAATAGCCTTCCTTTTCAACTTTAAAGGATATTTAAAAAAATATCCACAAAATCAGCAAATATACTTTACACTGCTGCCATATCAGACTACTTCAGAACCAGTTGTCGAACCTGCAGAAAGCAAGCACTTATATGCTGCAAATATATTGCCCTTGTCTTCTGTATATTACAAGACTTCCCTTCAAAGTAGGTCCTATGTGGTAAATGGAACAAAGGAGAATTCTGGTGTTTTTTATAAATGCTATTTTTAATATCATGGACTCCCATCACACCTTTTGTTATTGTTGTCGTTTTCCACTTTGATTGAAATATAATTGACACACATCATTGTATATGTTTAAGGTGTACAGCTTAATGGTTTGACTTACATATGTTGAGAAGCAATCATCGCAGAAAGTTTAGGTATCTTGCATCATCTCATGCAGATACAAAAAAAAAGAAAAAAAAATTTCTCCTTGTGATGAGAACTCTTAGGGTTTACTGTCTCAGCTTCCCTACGTATCACACAGCAGTCATCATGTTGTACATGACATCTCTAGTACTTACTTATCTTATGAATGGAAATTTGTTCCTTTGACCACCTTCCTCTAATTTCCCCTTCCCCTACCCTCCGCCTCTGGTAACCACAAGTCAAATTTCTTTTCTTATGAGGTTGTTGGGTTTTTTGTTTTGTTTCGTCTTTTAGGTTCCACATATAAGGGAGCTCATGCAGTATTTGTCTTTCTCTGTCTGACTTATTTCACTTAGCATAAAACCCTCAAGGTCTATCCATGTTGCTGCAAATCCTTGTTTTTTATGGCTGAAATACATGTATATGTATATGTGTGTGTGTGTATATATACACACACACATACCACAGCTTCTTTATTCATCTGTAAATGGCCACTTACAAATAATGCTGCAGTGAACCTGGGGGTTCAGATATCTCTTTGACATAGTGTCTTCGTTTACTTCAGATATATTCCTAGAAGTGGAATTGCTGGATCATATGGTAGTTATATTTTTAACGTTTTGAAGAGCCTGCATACTGTTAGTGGCTGCACCAATTTACAATCTTTCCAGCGGTGCACAGGGTTCCCATGTCTCCTCATCCTCGCCCACATCGGTTCTCTTGGCTTCTTTTTTTTTTTGCAGTACGCAGGCCTCTCACTGTTGTGGCCTCTTCCGTTGCGGAGCACAGCCTCCGGACGTGCAGGCTCAGCGGCCATGGCTCACGGGCCCAGCCGCTCCGTGGCATGTGGGATCTTCCCAGACCGGAGCACGAACGTGTGTCCCCTGCATCAGCAGGCGGACTCTCAACCACTGCGCCACCAGGGAAGCCCTCTCTTGGCTTCTTAATGATGGCCGTCCTAACAGGCCTGAGGTGATATCTCATTGTGGTTTTGCCCTCATCACATTTTATCCACGTTAAACTGTAGACCTGAGGATAATAATATGGGTGTATGCATCCTTCATTCATCCTAGGTCTATTTATAAAACTTCAAGGATACCATGGCCCTGCACCCACTACTGCAAATGGTCAAGGCCCAGAAGCACTCCTTGGAAAGTGTCAAGAGTCCAAGACTCAAGTCCATTGCAATCAAATGCATTTCCAGTGAGCCTTGCATAAATGTTAGAATTCATATGTGAAATCCTGCCTAGTAAGGAAAAGGAAATGAAACCTCACTTCAATCTTGTTCTTGGGGCGATCCAAGATTCACAGATTCCCAGTAGCAGGTGTTCAGCAGATAAAGGATCGAGTCTTGGCAGGGAAAGGGAGATCTGTGTGAGGGCTATAATTTTGGAGTTTTCCCCCAGGAGATAAACAGAACTGTGCTGAAGGATGGACCGTCAGCCAGGGAGTACAGAAGGAGAAGAGAGGCGTGAACCTTCAGTGTGTACACGGAGAAAGGAGAATTCATGAAAAGTGATCCCAATCTAGCAGTCAGTGCTTAGATAAATGAGAAAAAAAAAAAATGAGGGGAAAAAAAGAGAAAAAGAAAAACACATTATCTCTGAGTTATGTTTTCTATCTTCTTAAGGATTTATCCAAATCTTTGTCAACACGTTCTAAGAACATTTTGTTTTTCTTTCTGCTTAGCTTGCTTTAAACTTTTAAACTATCTTGGTATCATTCTGTAGCATGGGCAGAGAGAAGGTTTTTTTAAAAAAGGGGTTCTTTGGGGATCATTAAATATAGTTTTTAATCTGTTTCACTTGATTTTTACTTTAGTAATACCCAGAGGAATATTCATATATGAATCAGTCTGAAATAATGGAGCTTGGAATAATTGTATTTTGGAGAAATAGGTCATTTCACAGCTGCCACTAAAAAGGTAACACCTTGTAGCAATAGTTATTTCTGAAGGTCGGTCATCAAAACTGTTGCTAAGTCACCCAGTCCATGTGTTTTAAACTTGATATTAATGGTTAGAAATGTACACATGTAGTTTTTTGGGGGAGGCGGTGCAAATTTTTGAAGAACAATGACTTTAGGTTAAGTTAGATAGGGAGTTTGGGGCCAAAATTCCATCAATAATATTACTCCAGTGCACTTCACCTGATTTGAGAAAGGTCATATAGGTTCTTCCCCAATTATGAACATTTGACTGATGAACTTTCATACACACAATTCAGTACCTGTAGACTGACCCCTCTTCCTGCCCTCCGGGTTTTTCCTGGGACACCGGAGAGGTCATGAGATGCTGCTGCCACCTGGTGGTCAACAGGGGTAACTAACATTTACCCCCAAGCTGTTCTCTCCTGGGCATCCTCCATCCAGTTCAGTCCAGGTCTGCCGTGTTCAGTAAACATTTATTGAGCTTACATGAGGGCCAGGGATTGTGATCATTCCTCAGGGGACATACCTGTCCCTGTCTACTTTTCCTTTTTTACCATTTACAATTTAGTTTATTTAATCTCATGCAATTGCTTTATTGGGAACGGACTCATTCTCTTTTACCCTCTCTGTCCCCCATCCTCTCTCAGTTCTTTCTCCGTTCCTTTAGAAATGGTTAGCTCTATTCTTCTTTCTTAGCTTCCATTTGGGCACCACCAATGACACTAACCATGACTTAAAGCGAAAATGTTATCCTGTTAGACATTGTTCCAAGGAAAAAGGAAATCATACAATTTATAAGTTTTCCACAGACTTCTAAAGGCTTCCAAAGGGCCCAGAGTTTCACAAAAGATGCTATTTGTCTCCTGTCTAATTGCATCTACACTATTTTTACTCATTTTTCCTGAGGCACCAACATTGAAGAAAAATATTTCTAATTCTTTTCGATTTTCTATTTTCTAGCCATAGTCAATTTTCCTTTTTCTATTTTCCAGCTCATTGTGGGTTATATCAGCTTGCTTGAGATTGTTTGTAAGCATAATCATTATTGATAAAACTGCTTTTAGGGAAAATTCATTTGAACTCAAACAAGTAGATAAAAGCTTTTGAAATGTAGTCCGCTTCAACAAGAGACATTTCAGCAATTAAAAAACATAAATTAGGGGCTATTTTGTTTATAATATTAAAAAGAGTTGTAACTTCATAGATTAACTTGTCACGGAATCTCTAAATAACATGATCTCCTGAATGCATTTAAATTGTGATTCAATTGTAAAACATTTAGAAATAGAAGTTGCTATAAATCCAGTGGGGGTAAACAAACACAGAGCCAGTAAGAATCAAAGAATTTGGGAAGAATCACACAATTTCAGGATTCTGTTAGTTCCACTAAGTGTGCACATGTCTGAAATAGTCTTATTTGTAATCAAAGCATTTGGGAAGACTAATTATAATAAGAACTATGTAACCTTCAAATAAATTCCTAGAATTCTTGGTGGGATTGCTAAATCAAAGGGCATGTACATTTGTAACTTTGATAGATATTGCCAAGTTTCCCTCCATAGAGATTATACCAATTACCTTTGTATCAATTTTTAAATCCCCAAAGACGTCATTATTATTGGTTTATACAGTCTGTGCTTATTAAATTTATCCAAGCATTTATGATTTCCTTTGCTATTCATTCCTTCCTCATCTCTGGCCCTCCATATGGGATTATTTTCCTTTTTAAAAGTATATCCCTGGACTTCCTTGTTGGCGCAGTTGTTAAGAAACCGCCAGCCAATGCATGGAACACGGGTTCGAGCCCTGTTAAGGGAAGATCCCACATGCCGCGGAGTCATGAGGCCCGTGCGCCACAACTACTGAGCCCGCATGCCACAGCTACTAAAGCCCGCGTGCCTAGAGCCCGTGCTCCGCAATAAGAGAAGCCACCGCAATGAGAAGCCCGCGCACCGCAAGGAAGAGTAACCCCCGCTCGCCGCAATTAGAGAAAGCCCGCGCGCGTGGCAACGAAGACCCAACGCAGACAAAAATAAATAAATAAAATAAATTTTAAAGTATATCCCTTAGAATTTACTTTAGTGAGTTTCTGCTGTGGTGAACTCTCTGTTTTGTTTGAATGAAAATGTCTTTATTTGCCCTCCTCCCTGAAATAATTCTAGGCTGACAATTATGGTCTCTTAGCACGTTGAAAAATCTCATCCTTTAAGCTTCCTTTGTTGCTGTTAAGGACTTAGGTCTCAGTCTGACTGTAACTCTTTCCAAGGTAATTCATGTTTCCCCCTCTGGCTGGTTTTAAGGTCTTTCTCTTTGGATTTTAAAATAATTGATATTGTTTTAGGGTTTTTCAGAAACTTCTTTTGCTTTGTTTTAGTTTCCTTTGATGTGTCTAGATGTGGATTTTCTTTTTTCCTGCTCAAGATTTGATGAACTTCTTAATCTGTGGATTTGTCTCTTTTATTAGTCATTAGTTATTATCCTTTTAAATATGGTCTTTTACTTGTTCATTTCATCCTCTCTAGACTCTCAATAAATGTATATCAGACCCTCCTCTTCTATCTTCTATGCCTTTAATCCTCTCTTCTGTATTTTTTGTCCTCTGTGCTGCGCTCTAGATAATTTCTTCTGACCAACATCAACATCCAGTTCAGGAATGTTCTCTTTAGCTCTGTCTCGCCTGCTGTTGAACTCTTTTTGACTAACTAATTTCAGTTACAGAGTTTTTCAATTTTAGAGGTTCTATTTGTTTCTTTGTTAATGTAATGTTTATAGTTTCTGGTTTCCTGGAGATATTTTCAAGCTAGTTTTTTACTCCTTAATGCATAAAAGCAGTTGCTTCATAGCATATGCCTGGGCATCCCAGTGTCTGAGGTGTCTCTGTGGTGGCCAAGAACATGCACCTCTCAGATACCTGGCGATTAAGAGCATAAATAGCTGATGGCACCAGCGGCTGTGCTCTGGTACCCATGACCACATTCATGCAGAGGACATGTCCAGGCACAGCAAGGACCCGGAGGAAAACCTGTTTATGGGAGACACGAGACTCCTTTGAAAGGTGACTTTGGCTCAAGGACTCCCCTCCAGCCTTACTGAACTTTCTTAGCACTGCATTGCAGTTTAAGACTCTCCCACCTAACCTTCCACCCTTCCTTGTCTCCTTCACAGGGGCCTGAACTGCAGTGCGGTAGGTCCCTAAGCCCGCGCCATTCCCTTTATGCCTCTTCTTTTTCCTTCACGGGCATTTCCCCTCATAAATTCTTGCATGTCTAGTCTTGTCTTGGTGTCTGCTTCCTGGAGCACCTCAACTAGCCCGAGTGGTACCAGGATTAACCTAAGACAGTAGATGAGAAATGTGCATTTGAGATTGCCCCATGCACTGCTAAGTGGGCCAAGAGGATGCCAACCCGGTTGGTCAGTGGGGCGTGAAGCGTCTTGGCACAGGGTGGAGGCTTAATTACTAACAATTTCACCAGTGGTGATGTGAAAAAATGCCCCAGTGCCAGGGCTACAGCAATGATGCAGGCACTCAAGCGATATGGGGGAGCCATAGCTACAAAAACAGAGTTGACTGGTTACTGTTAAATTGTACTGATGCCCTGCAGAGGGATAATGAGAAACTGAGGGCAGTTAATGGCTAAGTGTGAGCCTCAGTGGTAACTTACAGAGGGGCCCTTCTCTCCTGCAGTGGAAGAGCAGATGCAGTGGAGAGTAGGCTGAAGACAGCTGTTAGAGACGTCTGCAAGCTTAGCCAAGGCAGGCCTGTAACACAAAAATTTGAGCCCCGTTGGGGAAAACCTGAGACTCTGAAACATACGATGGAGTCACCTGAATGGATGCCCTGCGCATGTCAGCTCTGTGACCACCAGCCACCTCCATCCTCCAGGCTTACAGAGGTGCCCACCCTTCCCCAGTCAGAGTTAGCACTTGTGCTAGATGGGAAGACACTGCAGAGACCTTGCCTATGAGGCAACAGTTGTCCCCTCTTGGGGGTCCCCACCTCTTCTCTTGGCAGCCAGAATGATCACTAGGGTTACATCCCAGTGCAACCAGCTGAAGATGCACTGGGCATGATAAGGGAGGAAAGAGACCATACACCAAAAGAATGGCAGGGAGCATCCAGCATCTGCTGGCAGGAGCCAGGGGGGCAGCCCTGGAATTAAATTTTAAAGATGCTCAGTCAAGACTAGTGGAATGTGACGCTGGATAAGCAATTTCTTGGGAGATGGGATTTAACATCTGGCAAGGGCCCCAGGGGATGGGGAGAATTCCTTGCTGGGGTGGCTCCTGGAAGCCTGGAGAAAGGGACGACCAGTACGCAGCTAAGTGGAAAGGCCTGAGGTACCCAGGCAAACGGTAGAGTCAGGAGACGCTGGGATGGGCGGATGGTCTCACTTCAATGAGACGGGATGACCAAGAAGTCTCTGTGAGACACACATACTCTAGAGGGCGGGAAATGAACTCTGTGAAGACTCAGAGCCCCGCCATTGGACGGAAGACTTTAGAGCTCAGAGATCTGGCACATCCTGGGACGTCTTCTCTAAAATAACATCCTTACCAGAGGGAAGGAAGCACTGCCCCTGGTGGGATACCCTTGGGTTCTGGAAGCAGTGCATTCCACAGCTGAGAATACTGTCACCTCCACCTACTGGATGGCGTGAAGGCTGCCAGCTTTGAGTGGAGCAGAAAGGGCTCTGGCCCATGTTCAGGCTCTGGTGGTGCAAGCGGCCTTACTTGGGCCATATGATGCAGCAGACCCTGTGGGGCTGGAGGTGTCAGTGGTGAGAAAAGATGCGGTGTGCAGCTTGCTGCAAGCCCCAGTGGGAGAATCACAGTGCAGGCCCCTGGGATTCCAGAGCAGGGCCGTGCCATTCCTAGCAGAGAATTATATGCTCCTTGAGAAAGTCCCTAGCACGTTACTGGGTCCTGGTAGAGATGTTTACCATCTTTAGGAACTGTCTAACCTTTGGGTGGGGGGCAGTCTCGCCAAGGTCAGCCGGGCCCCAGAGGTCAAAATCATCAGAACACAGCAAATAAAAGATGTGGTTGTTAGAAGGTTCAGGAACAATTTGCTTCCACCTCCTTCCAGGAGCCAGCGGTGTCACAGCTTCGGCCCCAGCTTCGGCCCCGAGCCTGGCTTAGCCCTTGGCCTGGCTTAGCATCCTTCCACCTCATCACCCTCACCTGGATCTGGAGCCCAGCTGGCCTATTGCTTTGCAGTTCTGTTCTGTTTTGGGTCCATAGTGATGTTTTCTTGTTTTTGAGCTCAGTTTGCATTTCTGTCTTCTGTTTTTGTATTTTCTCTCTCATTACTATACGTTTCGAGAAAAAGAGTGCGTCAGAGCACGAACACGCTGCACCGTCTTAACCGGATGTCCAGTTCATCCTCTGTCTATCTGTTTGTTAAGGTGGGAGCTACCAGAGCAGGAATATACGCTTATGGGAGAGGCTGAACGGAGAAGGAGAAGTGGGATGAGAAGGGATCATCGGTGCACGGGTCTTCCTGAGGGAGTGGGAAGTGATGGCTGGAGAGCACGGCGGGCGGGGGGGACCTTTGCTACAGGGAGAGATGCTCTCTGCTGTGGAAGAAGGAGGGGAGGGCAGCAGATCGGGGAGCTTCTACTTTAGGGGACAGGAAGTTGGGGTGGTGCCTGTCTTTATGAAGCAGGACATGAGGCCATCAGCTGAGAAGAGGAGACAATGGGGTGAAAAGGAAGGGATATTGGCAGACAGAGAGGATTTCTAAAACAGGAGCTGGCGGCTCTTCCAATTTCTTTTTTTTTTTTTTTTTTTGGCTGCGTTGGGTCTTTGCTGCTGGGCGCGGGCTTTCTCTAGTTGCGGCGAGTGGGGCCTACTCTTCGTTGCGGTGTGCAGGCTTCTCATCGCAGTGGCTTCTCTTGTTTCGGAGCACAGGCTCTAGGTGCGCAGGCTTCAGTAGTTGTGGCACGCGGGCTTAGTAGTTGTGGCTCGCAGGCTCAGTAGTTGTGGCGCATGGGATTCGTTGCTCCGTGGCACGTGGGATCTTCCCGGACCAGGGCTCGAACACGTGTCCCCTGCATTGGCAGGCGGATTCCCAACCACTGCGCCACCAGGAAAGTCCTCTTCCAGTTTCTAAAAACTACTTACATGTTGGAGCTGATTGACAAAGCGTAAATGTATTACATTTTGAGTATTTTGCAAACAAAAAGGATTTTGAATGGCCCTGTTGTTAGGCATGAGAACTATATTTCCAGTGTTATTTTGACTTTTAGTAACTCTTCAAATGACATAACCCTTTTGATTGTGCCTCAAAGAGTGACCAGGGAGGAAAATTTGTATTTGTTTTTGTGAGCTTCGGTGAAAAGAAATCCACAGAATTGCGTATAAAGGTTAGGTAGCCTGAAGACTAAAGGGATTTGCTTATTTCTGGTTTTCTTGATTACTTTTGTTAGATTTTAAATTTTTATTTTGGACCATTTTATAATAACTATGGAAGTCAGTTTGCCTTGGAATGAATCCTGGCCTCTATTTATGAGCTACGTGAAATTGGGCGAGCAATTTTTTATCTTTGTGTCTCAGTTTCTTCTCCTGTAACAAGGGTAGAATAATAATATTTACTTCATGGAGCTGTTGTAAGGAACAAATTAGATGATGTCTGTAAAGTGCCTAGCTCAATAAAGCTTAGCTGTCCTTGTCATTTTTAATGGTTGAAAAATATCCCACTCTATAACTAACATAATTTATATAGCCAACTGCCCATTGATAGATATTTACATTGCTTCTAATATTTTTGCTGTAATAAACAAAATTTGGTAAATATATGAAGATGTGGAGCAATGGGATCTCTTACATACTGTTAGTGGGAGCGTAAATAGGTACCAACCCTTTAGGAAATAGTTTGACACTACTCTGTAAAGTTGAGTATGACCATACCATGTGACTCACTAATTCCGTGCCTAGGCATACATCCTAGAGAAACTGTTACATATCTGTGCCAGGAGATTTGTGTAAGAACGTGCATAGCAGCCCTCTTCTTGGTAGCCCTAATGGAAAGGACCCAAATGTCCAACAACAGTAGACTGAATAAAGGTGGCCTTGGAGGGCTTCCCTGGTGGCGCAGTGGTTGAGAGTCCACCTGCCGATGCAGGAGACACGGGTTCGTGCCCAGGTCCGGGAAGATCCCACATGCCGCGGAGCGGCTGGGCCCGTGAGCCATGGCCGCTGAGCCTGCGCGTCCGGAGCCTGTGCTCCGCAATGGGAGAGGCCACAACAGTGAGAGGCCCGCGTACCGCAAAAAAAAAAAAAAAAAAGGTGGCCTTGGAAACAAATGAACTACCACTATGTGCAACCCAGGAGAAACTCACAAGCATTTGACATTTGATGAAAGAAGCAGGTCATATCCTAAAATTCATATGGAATCCCAAGGGACCCTGAATACTCAAAATAATCTTGAAAAAGAAGAAAAAGTTGGAGGTCTCACACATCCTGGTTTCAAAACTTACTAAAAACCTCTAGTAATCACAAAAGTTTAGTGCTGGCAGAAAGACAGACATATAGACCAATGGAATAGAATAGACAGCCAAGAAATAAACCCTTATATGTACAGTCAAATGATTGTTGACAACCATTCAATGAGAAAAGGACAGTCTCTTCAACAAATGTGATGGGAAAACTGGGTAGAGACAGCAGAGAATGAAGATGGACTCTTACCTTACACCATACACAAAAATTAACTCAAAATGAATCAAAGACCTAAAACTATAAAACTAAGATCTAAAACTATCAAACTCTTCGAAGAAAACATAGGGGGAAAGCTTCTTGAACTCTGGACTTGACAAAGATTTCTTGGATATGTTACCAAAAACACAGACAAAAAATTAGATCAAAATTAGAGACTTCTGTGCATCAAAGGACAAAATTAGAGAGAAAACAAAACAACCTACAAAATGGGAGAAACATTTGCAAATTATATATCTGATAAGGGGTTAATATCCAGACTATATAAAGAACTTCTGCAACACAACAACAAAAAAACAAGCAACCCATTTAAAACATGGAGAAAGGACATGAATAAACATTTATCCAAAAAAGATACACAAATGGCAATAGGCACATGAAAAAAATGCTCAACATTATTAATAATTAGTGCAAATCAACACTAGTGAGATGCTACCTTACATCCATCAGTATGGCCACTATTAAAAAAAACAACAACTGAAAATAACAAGTGTTGATGAGAATGTGGAGAGATTGGAACTTTTGTGCACTGTTGGTGGGAATGCAAAGCAGTGCTACTGCTGTGGAAGACAGCGTGGCAGTGCCTCAAGCAATTAAAACTAGAACTACCGTGTGATCCAGCAATTCCTCTTTTGTATATATACTCAAAAGAATTGAAAGCAAGGACTCGAAGAGATATTTGTACATCCATATTCATAGCAGCATTATTCACAACAGCCAAATGTGGAAGAACCCAAGTATCCATCAATGGATAAATAGGTAATCAAAATGCGGCATACATATATACAATGGAAAGTTTTTCAGCTTTAAAAAGTAATGAAATTCTGATACATGCTACAGCATGGAGACCTTGAGGACATTATGCTAAGCGAAATAAGCCAGTCGATAAAGGACAAATACTGTAAGACTCCCCTTATTTGAGGTACCTAGATTAGTAAAATTCATAGTGACAGAAGTAGAATGGTGGTTGCTAGGAGCTTGTGGGGAGTGGGGAATGAGGAATTATTGCGTAACAGGTACAGAATTTCACTTTGTGCGACAAAAAGAGTTCTGTGGATGGATAGTGGTGATGATAGCATAATAATGTGACTGTACTTAATGCCACAAACTGTACACTTAAATATGGTTAAGGTGGTAAATTTTATACTATGTGTATTTTACCACAATTGAAAAAAAGAAGCAGGTCACAAAATAATACATACAATAAAATTCCACTTACATAAAATTCAAAAACAGGCAAAACTATGCTTTCATAGACAATAAAACTGCAAAAAAAAAAAAAGCAAGGAAATGATTCTTAGAAACGTCAAAATAAACGGCAGTCGTTTCTACTGGGGACAGGAGGGAATGAGGGAGGGACTTTTGGGTGCCGCCTACGTTCTGATTCTTGGTTCGGGTTATATACGGATGTTTGCCTTATTACTCTCTTGAACTGTACAGATATTTTAGGTATCATTTATATTTGATATATTTCCTAGTTAAGAAGGAAAAGAAAAAGTTAAAAGCACTTTACTGCTATAGATTATTCAATCAGACAATGTCGTGGAAAAAGCAACTAATGGTTTGCTGGAAACCTCGCAGCCTCCCACCAAAATAGGTGTAAGATTTCTCCTGTCCATTGGCCCTGGTGGATTTGGAGTTGGCAGCAAGTGACACCACACAAGCTGCCGGGCATTGTGGGGGAAGGTGACAGAGCTAAAGAGACCACCAACAAACGGGGCTTCAAAGTGGATCTGGGGCTTGATTTTTCTTTCATTCCTCTTCATGACACTGCTACCTTCACAATTTTTCGGTTGTTAAAAAGCGTCGGGTGGGGAGTTCCCTGGTGGCCTAGTGGTTAGGGTTCAGGGCTTTCACTGCTGTGGCCTGGGTTCAGAACCTGGTTGGGGAACTGAGATCCCGCAAGCTGCAAGGTGCAGCAAAAAATAAAAATAATAAATAAATAAATAAATAAAAATTTAGAAAGTATCAGGTGAATTTCTTTTAATCTAAATAATTTCAGTTCAGCGTGGAAAGGAAAGATGTGCTTAACAAATACCTAACTCAAAACTCTGCTTGAAAGTGTTTCTGGTGACCAACCAGGCAGGCGTCATCAGTATTATCACCCACAAGAACTTGCTGGCCACTCACCATGTGCCTTATCTGAGATGCATGCTGTGATTTCTGGTGAAAAACTACCTTGAAAAATATTATTCACTAGTAACCAAGCAACTTTTTGCATTCCAAGAACTTCAAATAAAATATAAACAACTTCAGATTCTCTTGAGTGTGAAAGACCAAAATAATACATGCCATGCCCACGGCATCTAAAGAGCTGGATGCTCTCCCCTGGGGTGAGGAGTTGGGAAGCACATGGTCAACATCAAGGATTTGGAGGAGGTTATCGCCATAAAATATGATGGATTAACAACAGAATAAGGAAGTAAATCCTGGTAGAGTCAGAGGGCGATTACTATATTGCAATGCTAATGAATGAATTACAGTTACACATGACAACCTGGACGAACCAATGCTAAGGGGGAAACATGTCACAAAAGAATATAAACATCATGATTTTATTTAAAAGTCCATATGATGTTCATAAATAGGCAAAACTATTTTGTATTGTTGGGAATGCATATTTGGGGGGAAATAATGAGAGCGTGACCTGCATAGGGAGGAAGGGGCGTGGGGCGGGGCGACCAGGAAATGATGGTTAGGGAGCTGCTCTCTGACAGCCATCATTTGCTGTTTCTTGACTTGGGTCATTGTTACACCTGTGCTTGTGTTAAACTCTACGTTTGTATCTGTTATATGGCTCAAAGCATCAATAAAAAGCATGATGGCATTTTACTCATTGTGAGAAACGTGAAGATGGAACCCGTAATGTTTTGCTGTGGTGATTTTCCCCTTGAGCCGCCCAGACCTTTCTAAGATACTGACTTTCATGAACTAGAAAAGTCTTTTCTTTCTCTTGATCAGAGCAGGGGGGGAGGGGGGGTTGGTTTTTCTTTCTCTTTCTATTGCTATTTCTCCTTCCTTGGCTATAAGGAGAGAATTGAGCCCAACAAGAGTCTTTTCCATCCGCCTGTCAATGCAGTGGACACGGGTTCGAGCCCTGGTCCAGGAAGATCCCACGTGCCATGGAGCAGCTAATCCCATGCGCCACAACTCCTGAGCCCGCGCACTGCAACAAAGAGTAGCTCCCCACTCACGGCAACTAGAGAAAGCCCGCGCACAGCAACAAAGACCCAACACGGCCAAAAGTAAATAAATAAAATAAAATTTTTAAAAAAGAGTCTTTTCCAGAGACTTTGATTTTTTTTTAGAAACGTGTGTGTGCGTATGTCTGACCCGTGAAAGGATAAAATTAGACCCTTGGGGACAGCCACCGTACATAACTTAGTGCTAAAGAACAGGTCTTCTGAAGAGCAATTGACATCTCCAGTGTTTCAGGAGTTTGTAATAAATATTCCACACAAGGAACACCTGGTTCTTAGGGTCTTGGGAAAGGGGTTTGCTGGAACCTATTCTTTTTTTTTTTTTTAAGTTTTTTTTTTTAATTTATTTATTTTTGTCTGCATTGGGTCTTCGTTGCTGCCTGCGGGCTTTCTCTAGTTGCGGCGAGCGGGGGCTACTCTTTGTTATGGTGTGCGGGCTTCTCATTGCAGTGGCTTCTCTTGCTGTGGAGCACAGGCTCTATGCACGCAGGCTCAGTAGTTGTGGCTCGGGGACTCTAGAGCGCAGGCTCAGTAGTTGTGGCGCATGGGCTTAGTTGCTCTGCGGCATGTGGGATCTTTCCGGACCAGGGCTCGAACCCGTGCCCCCTGCATTGGCAGACGGATTCTTAACCACTGCTCCAAGGAAGTCCGGAACCTATTCTTGTAAACTGTTGGCAGTTTGCCTCTCTAGTGCAGAAACGTTTCATTTCTGTGAACCATTTTGTACTTTAAAGGTTCAAAGTGAATCCGTAACTCACAGTAGCATCAACAAACCTGTCTCGGAAACTGTCTACGTAATAAAAGGAAAGGTGTAAGAGGAACCCATCCATGAAAAACGATCTTCTTCCCATTTTTGAGGGAGTGGGAGACAGGTGCTGCTCAGAGCAAAAGTGGTTATTGAGAGTTATTTTAAGACTTTATTTTAATGTACTTTGTTTCAGTATTTACTTAAGCCTTTGGGAGAGAGGAAAGGTATATACGATAGTATCAAAGAGGGAGGCTTGATTTAAAATGTGATCCCATTTAAAAAATAAATAAATAAATAAATAAATAAAATAAAATATGATCCCATTTTTTGACATAAGCTGTAGATCTAAGCCTTAGGTCTTGACAATATTGTGCATGAAATATATTGAAAACCCCCCTCCAGAGAACTCCTCGAAATGCTAATAAAAATGGAACAACTATTCTCTAAAATGTAGAGCTGAGTGCTCAAGAAAGCATCACCCAGAGAAATATGGGGAGCTGTGAGCACATGGCTGGGAGCAGCAGCAAAGTGTCCCTTGGAAATAGGGACTTAGGTTTAACCTTACTGTGGGTACAAGAAACGGGGCCTTGGGCCTCCTGTGGGCAAAGGTAGGAACTGAGATCCCCACGTAAATGTGGAGCCCCTGAAAGACAGTAACCTCAGGGAAAGAGTAGATTCGGCAAATACCCACGGTCCCAGCCCACAGATATCAGTTTACGGTCATTTCTTGGTTTGGGGGGTACTTGGACCATGACAGTGTATTTACTTTAACAGACTCATACCCAAAGCACCATTTAATTTTCCTCTTCAGGAAGAATAAAACTACACTTAGAAGGGAAGACTGAATTGCAAGAATAAATAGAAAGCAAACAAATGTATACATTTTGGCTAAATTTTAAAAGCACTAGCTATTGTTGTTGTAAACTAACAATAACAATAATGACTAATTTGAGCATATGTGAACAATGTTGTAGCTAAACTACTGGAAAATGTAACATATAAGGTTATAGGCATTTTAAAATGCATTTTGAAATCCTGGTGACATTTGAAAAGAGAGTAAGGATATTGGTTAACTTTTGGCTTTAAGTCAAATATACGTCATGAGTAGTAAGGGTAACTCCTAAAGAATAAAAGTAGAACCATAACTTACAAACGAGTTGGAAATAAAAGAGAGAGGCAATGAAAATTATTAATTCACTAGGAGATGGGAAGGGAGAAATAGGAAGCAAAGTATGGAAAGTAGCATGAAAATAAGATGGTAGAAATAAATCCAATATATCAGTAGTCCTAAATGGATACAATATCAGTTAAAAATTGTATTTTAAAAATTTGTGCTATATTCTGTGTTCAAGAGATATACTTAAACCATAATGACCTAGAAAGGTTAAAAGTAAAGAATCAAAAAAACCCAAAACCAAACATATACCAAAACAGAAGCAAAAAAGAACAAAACTTGTGAGCTATAATGATACTGGGCATCAAAGAGTTGAAGGTGAAAAGCGTTATTGGGGATCATGAAAATCGTTAAATAATGAATGAATTCACCTAAAAATATAATTCTGAAATTGTATGCACCTAATGACATAGCCTCAAATGTAAAGTGCAAATATTGACAGAAGAGAAATAAACAAAAGCACCAGGGTAAGGAGAGGTTTTTAACCACATCACTCTTTGTAATTGATAGATCAGGTAGGTAAGGGTTTAGCAAAGACACATAATGTTTTAATAACACAACAAGTGTGATCTAATTGCTGTATAAAAAACCCTATGCCCCACAGAGAACAGACATAATTTTTACGTATATGTGGCAAGATATTTTAGGGCCACAAAGCAAATACCAAAGCATTTTTATCATATTGGCCACAATTCTCTTTCCTCAATGCTATTAACTTGAAATTAATAACAAAGTTTCATATATTTTGAAATTTAAAAGAACTTCTAAAACATAGTAAATAAAAAATTAAAATGGAATGATAATTGCTAATGTTAACTGAGCAATGATTGTGTGCCAGGCACTCTTCAATGCATCTTTCATGGATCAGCCAACGTAATGCTTGTAAAGACCCTGTGCCATAAGAACTATCATTATCTCCATTTGCAGATAATGAAACTGAGGCACAGAGTGGTTCATTAAGTTGTCCAAGAGGCAGAACTGACACGGAGCAGGACCCTGCGGTCCTTGCCCCGCCGCCCCAGGTCCTCCACCTGCCTTTTGTCTGTGGAAAAACGTAAGCCAAAGAATAAGTTTAATCAGAGAAGTGAGAAAATGCAGAAACGAAGGAAAACCGTCAAAGGAGACCAAATAATAATAGTTTAGCCATTAAGCAAAGTCAAGGACTTTTAGGTCCTCCTCGAGGGCTACAGATAATATCCTGAGCCGTATCCTGTGAGCTGTCTTGTAGCTACAGAAACCCACACCATGTGGAAGAGGTTAACTACATGATGACCAGACTGTAGCCATGACCTAAGCTGCCACAATTCTGAGAACTGGCCTCAGAGAAATGGAAACAAACTGATCCTGGAACTCAAGATTAACTGTACCTACACAATCAAGATGACGCTGGTCAGACCACCGATGACCATTTTCAAGATGACTGTCAGAGCCGGCTGCCTTGTTTCTGCACGTAGCCCCTCCCTCTGTCTATAAAAGCTCTTGCCCCCTGGTTGTGGGGCTGCGGGGAGTGGGCCTTTGGGCATCCGCCCTCCCGCGCACCGGTGGCCGGCGACCAAAATAAAGCAAACCTTCCTTTCCACCAACGTGGCCTCATTATTGTGCTTTTGAGCAGCGAGTGGCCGGACGCCACTTTCGATTACAGAACCATCCTCTTTATCACAACCCAAAACTGCTTCTCCACTTATAAAATAAGTCTGTAACTGAATGATCATGAAAATAAAATAGACAGAAACATGCAGGGTCCATCAAAAGTGGCAGTGACTAGGACATGTATAATCTTAAATGCCATAGCTTAGCAAAAAAAAAAAAAAAAAAGACTGGAAAAAGAATGAGATATATACTCAGCAGAATGAACCCGAAAATAGGAGATACCAGGAATTAAGAGAAAGCATAAATTAATAAAATAGAAAACAAAGAAACAATGAAGAAGATTATAAAAACCAAAATTGATTCACTGCAATAAAATGGTAAGGCCTGCAAGCAAGATGGAGCAGGAAAAACCTGAGATTAAGCACACACAACGCACTAAAACTAAATAAGACAACTTTTGCCAAGAGGGAGCAGAGATTTTGAAAACCAGAGGAGAGTGCTATTCACGACTTAATGCCAATGCTGGGAACATATAAAATGGACAATTTCCCCAAATAAATATAACTTATCAAAAGGGACTGGAAAAGGAACAGAAAAGCTGAATCTCAAAAGTCATGGAAGAATTTTATCAGTAGTTCAAAATCAACCAAAAAACCTAACCCCAGAAGTGTTAAGTGTATAATAAATGATTATCTGGATGGTATAAGAACTCTGAAATAGCAAATGAGGAAATGCTTCCCAACTCAGACCAGAATAGTGGAAGAAAGGAAAGTTACAAAGGCTCTCATATGCAAACATTGTTACAAAAATCCTAAGTAAATTTTGGCAAACTGAGCTTTGGCAATATAGAAATAAAAGAATATATCACGAACAAATTGGATTAATTGCAGAGTGCAAAGATGGTTTAAAATTAGAAAATTGCTTTTATGTTATTTGTCACATTAACAGATTAAAAGAAAAAACGAGAGCATCTTGGAAAACACAGATATAGCACTTGATAAAATTCAACATCAATTCCTGATAACACTTTGTTTTTATTAAAACAGGAATAGAAAAGAACTTGCTTGACCTATTTTTTTTTTTTATTTCCCAAGAAAATTAAAATCTGAAGCCAACTTAGCAGAATAGTGGGCCCAGGTGTTTGTAGTGTAATTCTCTGAACTTGGTTTTTTGTTTGTTTCATTTTGGTTTTGGATCATCTAGATTTTAAATGGAAAAATAATTGAAATAGTAGAGGAAATGATGACATAGAAAATTTATAAAATGGAGACACTGATGAAACAAGAGAAAACAAATGATCACTAAAAAGATAAATAAGAGGACCATTATAGACACCACATTTTAGATGTTGTGTTAGTCCGTTCAGGCTGCTTTAACAAAATACCACCAACCAGGTGGCTTATAAACAACAGAAATTTGTTACTCACAGTTCTGGAGGCTGGAAGTCCAAGATCAAGACGCTGGTAGATTCAGTGCTGGTGAGGGGGGTGATCTGCTTCCTGGTTCATAGGCAGCTGTCTTTTCACTGTGTTCTCGTGTGGTGGAAGGGGGTAAGGGACCTTTTTGGGGTCTTTTGTAGAAGAGCGCTAATCCCATTCATGAGGGCTCTGCATCTCCCAAAAGCGCCACCTCCTAATATGGTTACATTGGGCGTCAGGTTTCAACAGATGAATTTTGGAGGGACATAAACATTCAGTCTGTGGCAAAGGGTTAGACAATAAAAGTAAAGGGTTCAGAGAATTGGGAAGTAGAAAAGAAGAGGTGAAAACTTACAAGACATAGAAAAAGAAGGACTAGTGAGAACAACAGAAGTTCATGTAGATGAAAAGTAGAAGGAAACAAAATGGCAATTTGAATCTAGTAAAATAGGTTTGTGGGAACAAGGAGTGTTAATTTAAAAAAAATAAGAGGAAGAAGAGGAGGAGAGGAAGGGAAAAAATATACCACTCACCCTGTTCATATATTAAGCAGAACACTTCCTTTCAGGACTAAGGGTTTTTCACCTCACCTGAGCCGGAGAGCTAACGTCATGCTGTGCTCCTGCTATGGCTTTTTTGTGGAACCAGAGAGCTGTCAGCCGGGCACATCTCTAATTGAGGTGCAGGCAGCCAACGGCTGGTTGTAATGGGGGCAAAAGAACAGGTGCACTGTCCTCCAAATATCACATGCATGGCACAACATTGGAAATTTACATTGGCTTAAAAAGTAATGTCTATGAAAATGCTTGAGCAATTTTAATATGCTATATAAGGGGCATTAGAATTATCAAAGATAAGGTGACACATGTTATAAGGATAAGAAGAGCTTTATTTTAGTTTGTAATAACACCTTGGCAGGCGTTAGGACATAGTAGCCTTTATTTGTGCCTTCTTTCCAGAATCTTTCCTGAGTGCCTGCTAGAGATATGTGAGACAGTCTCTGCCCTCATGGAGCTGGCAGTGTTTTAGGGGAGACCTGGTACTCATGTATAACATCAGGCAGATGGAGGTGAGTGCCACGAGTGCAATAGCCTTGTCCTATAGGGGTAGAGCTTTGTAAACTGTGGGGATCAAGAAGGCTCCAAGGAGGAGGTGGCATCCACGTGGACCGTGAAGGACAGGGGACATTTGAATATGAAAAGATGGAGAGAAGGCTCAGACAAAGTAGTTCTCTTTCATTTCATGAAACATTGGATAATTTGCAGTCACCCATCCCTGCCTTGAGAAACACAGACATAGGTCAGGCACATTTGGGTGAGGAAAGGGGAGCTGAAAGTCTGTCGTGGAGAGCACTCAGGATGAGCTGGAGCATCAAGGAGTATGCAGGCATCCGGCTAAGTTCCTTGACTTGGGACGGTCTTGGAATTCCAATTCCAAGTCTCAGATGCCCACGATCCTTTCTTCTCATGCAGCCTCTGGCAGTGTCTAAAAAGGAAACAGTAAGGAATGGTGCCTTGTCCAGCCCCTGCCCTCTAGGCACAGGGGAATGCCGATGGGGTGGGCTTGGATCTCCACGCGTCTCCCCTGTTCAAAGGAATTAATGTAATCATACAAAGCCCTCCCCCTCACCCCCCGCCATAGCCAAAAGCAAGTGCACCCACTTGTGAATAATTTGAAAAGGCAAGTGGAAATCATTTACCACATTACTTCAGAATATCTCATAATACAGAGACTCCTGTATTTAAATCATCAGAATTATAATATCCTCCCACTTTCTCACTTATGATGACCATTTTGAGCATTTGCGTTTCTTACAGGGCTGGGATAACCATGGTTAATGCCAGACAGGAATTTCCCCTGCCGGGCTCATAGCGATTTCCACTGGGGAGTTTGCCCTGAGGAACAGATTTCTCTAAAGGAATCAGTGCTAAAGGACAGACAATAAATAATGAGCATGTTGTTTAGAGATGTTTGTAAAATGTTTTACATGCCAAGTTGTATAAATGTGTCGATAGGTATGAAATACATCAAAATCTTTGGTGGCTGATGGCCCAGACCTTGTTGCTTAAAGTCCTGGGACTAGCAGCCTAGCATCTCTGCCCCACCCTGAACCCATATCCCAAGACAGTTAGTATGAAGATTAACTTTGGAAAAGTCCTGGTTTAGATAACCTTGAGAGGAAGCTTTCAGTCACCCTGCCCAAACCCCCATGAGGTTCCCCAGTGGAAGAAAAGCCAAGCATTACTAATATTTTATTTACTCTAATATTAACGTTATCCAACGGTCAGATAACATTCCAATTATTTCCCGTCAATATCCATGATCCCACTAGATACACTGTTTTTCTTTAGTTCTCAGGAAGAATCGTGAGGAAATTCAGTCTATTTAAATCCAAATTAAGCTCTGGTTTGCAATAGTCACACTATGAAACCATATTAAAAGTCACCACACCACTTCTGATTGCATGACTATTAAAAGTAAAATACTAACCCTAAAAAGGCCTCAGCTTGTCGTGTCTTATTTTCCTCATACAAGGTCTTATTCATTAAATGGCTGAATGTTTGTGAATAAATATCATTCCTATTTTTAAGATCCAAAGACAGATAATTAATGAACTATACTGACAATTACAGAATTTTAATATTTATAGACGTCTGTCACTTTACTTTCTTTTTAAATTTTTATTTATTTATTTATTTATTTTTGGCTGCATTGGGTCTTCATCACTGAGTGCGGGCTTTTCTCCAGTTGCGGCGCGCGGGCTTCTCATTGCGGTGGCTTCTCTTGTTGTGGAGCACAGGCTCTAGGAGCGTGGGCTTCAGTCGTTTTGGCATGCGGGCTCAGTAGTTGTGGCTCACGTGCTCTAGATCGCAGGCTCAGTAGTTGTGGCGCATGGGCTTAGTTGCTCTGCGGCATGTGGGATCTTCCTGGACCAGGGCTCGAATCCATGTCCCCTGCACCGGCAGGCAGATTCTTAACCACTGCACCACCAGGGAAGCCCTGTCACTTTACATTTTAAGATAGTCTTACCATATGTGCTGCTCTCTTTTAATTCCAGTAATTAAAGTTTATAAACATATACTGTGAAAATGTAGCTGTAACATTGTCAAATAGATTATTAGGAGGCTTTCTTACTGATAAGCTGTCTATTTTTTTAAAGGGAAATTATTACAAAGATGAAGCTTATCCTAGAATTTCGTTCCTCTTTCGTTAAAAAATTTTGTTGTGCACTTTTCAAGTCTCTTAAATTCAGCCCCCAAATATACCCTACAACCCTGGGTATGTGGCTGTACTTAGGTTATATCTATATTGGCGTCATTATTTAATATGTGAAATGTACCAGTAATTTACCAGAACTTCTGCCTAATAAGGAAAACTTATATTCTTTTTAATCTTCCCTAACTTTTCAGGTTTCTCCTGCAGCAGCTCTGAAGACACTGCACAGGTTGAGAAATGCCTTTCTCGCTTCTTTCACTCACCACTCGGTACAGCATCCAAATTGATTATGGTATAGTTGATATGGGTGAAGTTGTTTTTCCCTTTTTGCGCTTGCCTTAAATATCACCCCAGATCGGGTTTGATTTTCCACATCCAGGTTGGATTTGAATCAGCCCTTAGGCATTAAAAATAGTAGACACATTTTTATTTAAGTTTTAGCAACAAAGACAACAATTCCCCAACTATCTCTTGATGTCAGTTCGGGAAAGGAGTCTGTCAGCTGAGACACTGAACACGCTCACAGACAGTGGCCCGACCATATGTGAACACAGAACGTTGATCCACAAACCTGCAGCAACTAGCCCAGGAATTCGGCCTGCTCTAAGTCCGACTTACAGGAAGTCAGGCTACTCTCTGGTAGCAGTGCAGGAAACCAAACAGTAACCTCTTTACCAATCAGTTCAAAGTGGCCAGGACTTGAATAATAACTGACAGCTTCCTTAATTTTTTTTTTTTTTTTGCGGTACGCGGGCCTCTCACTGTCGTGGCCTCTCCCGTTGCGGAGCACAGGCTCCGGACGCGCAGGCTCAGCGGCCATGGCTCACGGGCCCAGCCACTCCGTGGCATGTGGGATCCTCCCGGATCGGGGCACGAACCCGTGTCCCCCGCATCGGCAGGCGGACTCTCAACCACTGCGCCACCAGGGCAACCCCCTGACTTACTTCACTCTTGATCGTTAACATTTACACACCAGCTGTAGCAGCAACACGTTACATTCATTTGCAAATTAGCTTCCAATCTAGTATATCTCCAGAAAAGGGAATAAAATCCTATCAAAGAACACAAGACAGCTCTCATAAACCAGAATATTATATTTTTGACAGAAACTAAAGGGAAGAGGGAGAGAAGAGAACTCAAGATTTGCTAAGCATTTAACGTGATGGGGGCTCGCTGCTGTAATGTTGATGCACATTTCATCCTGTAATTCTCACTACAGCCCTGAATGTAGAAAAGATCCCCATTCTATAGATGAGGAGTATTAGCCTTGAGAAAATATGGGAATTTCCTAAATTCAGCCACTGCTCTCACTAGGGAAGCGTGGCGCTTGCTCGCGGATCCTGGTGAGTTTCACTCCAGAGCTGGCTCGCTTTGCCAATCTGCCAGACCGGCCACAGGGAGATGCCACACCACAGCTCTGTCTTCAAGTCACATCTAGTCCAACTGGCTCTCCAAAGGAGTGAGGGCATGCATCTTCAACAGGGACCATATTGCCCCCAAGGATGCAGCAGTTGGTTCTTGGGAACAGTAACCTCATAGTTATTATAAAGTACGAGTATACATATGGTACAGAAATAGATATCTAGTATACCTATACTATTAAAATTTCATGGAGGGGAACGATCAGGAAAAAATGTCTTAAAAAACCTCCTTATGATAATGATGAAAAGGGTTGTGAACACGGGGCGAAGGGAAAGTGTAGAGGCATAGGTGGCTGTTAGACCTGCCGTTGTGCGCTTCATGGTCTGGAGCCTCCACAGGGGGGTGACCTGGAACCCCGGGGTCCTCCAGCTCTTTCTCCCCATTCTGAGCATGGAAGTCCAGAGGAGGCACAGGCCACGGCTGTATAGAGAGTCTGGTGCTAGATGCAACCCAGACCTTTCACTCTCTAGCTCTTGTTGGGAACGTTGCTGGTGGATTCATCCCACACACAGCAATGGCAAAACGTCTTGGAGGAAATGAACAGGTGCTCCTTTCCTTAAGCAGCGTGGGGACGCCTGAAGTGGGAACACTCACTGGGGCGAAGATTCAAAGACCCTCACATCCATCCGGTTCACAGAACCTCTGGATCAGGCCACATGTGGAGCTCTCCAACTGCTTTGGTGTAATTGGCACCAAGGGTGAGGTAGGTGGAAGGCTTTTCAGAGAATGAAATGTATCTTTAGGTCTACCTAAAGATTCCTCCACCCAAGTGGGATTTGAAGCTTTTCCCCTGTGAGCTCAGGGGTTTACCCTCTCACTCCTACAGAGGACAGCGGAAGTGGCTGCAAAGATGGAATTCTTTTGTGTCACTTCCCGGTCCTTGACGGAGCAGAATTTATGGCAGGCATCCTCTGCATTATGGCCCTGCTCAACCGTCATTTCAAAAATGACGTTAGCTGTAGTCCAAGGATCAGTTAAAAAAAAAAAAGGTGAAATATGAAAACTAAAGAACAGGGCTCCAATGCCTGTGCCTTCTCTGCATTGTGATGGGGTACGACGTGTTTTCACAAACTTCTGTCTTTGTCTTGAGGAAGGGAAAGGACTGTTTAAGATTTTTAAATGCAAGACAAAGGAAGACTCTGTTAAGGGTTAGGAGGAAAACTCTACATTTAGGTCACTCACTAGCACACTTAAAAGAAAATGTCTCCAGTGACCATAAATTATTGGATATCTTACGGGGGCACACAATGCGTCAGATAGCTCCCTTCCCCTTTATCTGCGTTTTTTGATACCTGGTAGGAGGGAGTGGGGGAGAGACACTTCACAGTGAATGGAGGTAGATAAAAGGGGAAGATCTGACAGTTGCCGTTATTACCGTGCCGTATCATTTACCTCAGCCAGGAGTCACTAACGCACCAGGTCACCCCCGAGGTCGAGGGCAAGACGGGGAGTTTACATAGCCAAACAGGGTAGCTTGCTGGCTGGGGGCACACATCAAAGTGTGACAACAAACATGAGAAGAAGATTTGTTCAGGTACAGAGATCAAGATAACAGTGCTTTCCTTGCAATATTCTACCACTGTGGTGGAAGGGATGCTTTAAATTTCAACATCAGTTCTTTCTGATCTTTTGAGAAGTAGCAAACACAATTAAGGGTTTAGTGAAATATCCTGTTTCTTTAGAAGTGGGCTCTTCCTAATAATGTATTGTTTCACTGATGTCTTCCTCTGCACCAACTCCAAATTTGAAGTAGAAATCTCCCCCTTTTTTACGGTGGCAAAATATACATAACGTAAAGTTTACCATTTTTAAGTGTACAGTTCAGTGGCATCAAGTACATTCCTATTCTTATACAACCATCTCTACCATCCGTCTCCAGAACTTTTTGTTTTCTTCAACTGAAACTCTGTACCCATTAAATACCAACTCCCCATTCTTCCCATAACCTCATAACCCCCAGCCCCTGATAACCACTCTACTCTTTCAATTTCTATACATCTGACTAATCTAGGTAACTCATAAAAGTGGAATCATATGACATGTGTCCTTTTGCATCTGACTTACTTCACTTAGCACAATGCCCGCCGGATTCTTCCATGTTGTAGCATGTGTCAGAATTGCATTCCTGTTTAAGAGTGACTGACATTCCATTGTATGTATAGACCACATTTTGTTTATCCAATCATCCATTGACAGACATCTGGATTGTTTCCGTCCTTTGGCTATTGTGAATAATGCTGCTATGAACATGGGTGTATAAGTATCTGTTTGAGTCTCTGCTTTCAATTCTTTCGTATACCCAGAAGTGGAAAGCTAGATCACATGGCAATTCTATGTTTAATTTTCTGAGGAACTACCATGCTGTTTTTCTCCCCCCTCCCCGTATTTTTTGTACCTTAAACCTATGTGGCTTTTTTATTGGGCATTATATGAAATTGGTTCTGTACAGTAAATAGTTTGAAACAGGTTATAGTTTCCACAGTGACATTGGTTGCCGTTTATAGTCTCCGAACAGTAGGTATCTGGACAGTCAGGTAGCAGGTGAGAGATACCCGGTGAGCATTGTTTCCCATGAGACATTATTTCAGTGAGATCAAGCGTGCAGTCCTTAATGTCAAGCCAAAGACAGCAACAAAGTAGATGTCACTAACCCAGGGTGGCTATTCTCCACTTGGGACATGGGACTTGCAGCCACATAAGAACTCCTATGTGTTCTGAATTCAGTTCACCAGTGCAGAGTTCCCTGAGACCTTGGAGTAGTGGCGGTACAGGGAGATTTGGGAGACCTGGGTGCTAATCTTAATCCTTCCATAAATAATGTGTGACATTGAAAAAGACCTTTAGCCTCTCAGACCCATAGCTTCCCTAAGGACATTTGAGTTCAGTGTTCTCTAAATTACTTAGAGCTTTGTAATCCTGTGAAGTAACAGTTACCTTGATACTATGCTGTTGTTAAACACTGATGACTCCTTTTTAATCTGCCTCCTTTAATGAGTCCAGTAATTTTCAAAAAACCTGTAATAATTCTTCACTTTTTGTTCCTGGTTACTGAAAGTTCGGTTATGGAGGATTTCTAGTTGCAGCAACATTTCAGCAGCTCCACTGGGTGTTTTTGGTTTTGCCTATTTGCTTAGCACTTGTGAGTTTCCCTGGTTTCACCTCTCTCAACATTATGAGGTCTGAAAAGCACCCTTGGAAAGAGAAAGACATTGGGGGCCTCCCAAAGGCTGGGCAGGTCCAGTGAGTGTCCGTAATTGACTGTACGAAGATACCAATTTCCCTGCAGTTGAAATAAAATTCAGTGCAAAATATAAGATTTTATGTCTGTACAGAGTCATAGATTATTTTCCTCTCAAAGGCTACTGTGAGATAAATATGATTTCTCAGGTTTTCATGAAAAAGTGATTTGAATATTGGGCCTAGACTTCCAAGTTCAAACTATTTGTTTATTATAGTTCTTGGTATAACAGTGCTTGAAGGCTGACCAAAATTTCTAGGGCCATTGGGAAAACCCGTTGATGGGAATTTTTGATTTGCAAGAAAGACAATACCAGCTTAAAGTATACTTTCTTATTAGCTAAAATCTTGGCCAAGCTTCTGGTAGAAAAGGCTGATCCTGTGAAATGTGCCATCCGGGTCCTCTGATTCTGCGAGGGGTTCATTTGTTCTAAATGGTTGGCACAGATGTTTGTGTTTTGTTTCTGACGTTGCTTAACTTTGTGTGACGAGTGGTAGGATTTCAAGCAGTCTCAAATTTCTGCGATGATTAGGAAAACCAGCAAATGACTGTGTCACAGCATTAGAGAGATCATGATAGGATTAAATAATGAAACTTTTGCACTGCCACTACTGGTAAGGGGGTATTTGTGTTACACTGAAATCTAAAATACAACAAAGAATATAAAAGGTATATGTATGACAAAGACCAGTGTTCCAAACAATCTATCACCCAAAGGAAAAAATAGAACATTTCTAGCGCCTGGGAAGCCCCATGTGTCCTTCCTCCAGTACCTCCTACTGTTTTCCCCTGGAGGAGTGGTTTATAGCCCTCATTACACATTAGCATCACCTGAGGGGCTTTTGAACCATACTGATGCCAGCGCTGGTTACACATTAGAATGGGGAATTATTCTAATATAATACAATAGTTTTGATTCTATTATACTGCATATAGCTAAGGGTAAAAACCACTGTACTAAAGAGTTCTTCTCAAACTTCAATGTGTGTTCAAATCCCCTGAAGATCTTGTCAAAACGTAGCCCCTGAAGTCTTGTACATCCTCTGTAAGATTTCTTCCTAGGTACTTTATATGTTTCTTACTATTGTAAATGGTATTTTAACTGATTGTTACCAATGTGTTAAAATATATTGGCTTTTGTAGATTGATACTGTCCAGCAAACATGCTGTATCCTGTTATTAATTATGGTAATTTATCTATAGATTATTTGGAGTTTTCTATGTAGACAGTTGTATCATCTTGCAAATAATAACAATTTTGTTTCTTTCTGCCCAGTCCTTCTATGTTTTCCTGTTTTTTCTGCTTTTCTTCCCTCATGGCTAGGCCTTCAAAACAATCTTAAAGAGAAAGAGTGACGGCAGGTGTTCATGTTAGTTTCTGATCTTAAAGGGAGTGTTTTTAATATTTCATAATTGAATATGGTATTTTCTCAGGTGTTTTTTTTCTTTTGATGAGGATGTGTTTTATCAGGTGAAGGAAGTTTTCTCTATTCTCAGCTTGCTGGATTTTTATTATGGAGAACATTGAATGTTATCAAATGATTTTTCTCCGTTATTTTGTTTTTCTGATTTAAAGATACATTATTGTGAATTACATTAATAGGCCTTCAATTCTTAGGATCAACCCAATAAGATAATCAGGTACTGTATTTTTTATATATCACTATATTTGGTTTGTCTACATTTTGTTTAAAACTTTTAGATCTATGTCAGGCTAGCTTTACAACCTCTTTTTCTATTCTCTGGAAGAGAAATTATCTGAATAGAATATAATAGTTGAATATTTGGTAGAACTAGAAGTAGCCATTTGAGGCTGCTGTTTTCTTTGTGACAAGATTTTTAAACTATAGATTTAGTTTTATTAATGGTTGAGATGTTTTCTGGGGATGTGTTATAGTTTGCTAGAACTGCCATAAATAAGTACCACCGAGTAGGTGGCTTTAACAACAGAAATTTATTTTCTCACTGTTCTGGAGGCTGGAAGTCCCAAGATCAAGGTGTGGACAGGGTTGTTTTTTTCTGAGACCTCTCTCCTTAGCTCGTAGATGGCTGTCTTCTCCCTGTGTCTTCACATGGTCTTTCCTCTGTGTCTGTCTGTGTCCTAATATCCTCTTCTTATAAGGACACCAGTCCAACTGGTTTAGGGCCCATCCTAAAGATCCCATTTATACTTACTTCTTTAAAGATCCTACCTTTAGATCCAGTCACATTCCAAAGTATTGGGTGTTAGGACTTCAGCAAATGAATGCAATTCAGCCCATAAAATGATGTATCCATTTCCTCTAGGTTTTCAAATTAATTGGCCCAAATTTGTTTATATCTTGTTTACTGTCTCCAGCCTCATTTAATATGCCCACACATTAATTCTTGATTAGTTTAGTTGTCTCCCCCTCTGTGTTTCTCTTTTATTAATCTTACGGCTATCTATTTGTCAGTCTTGTCAATTGTAGGAGTTCTTTATATATTCTGTGTATAATCTCACTGTCATATAAATATATCAAAAATATTTTCCCCCAGTCTGTAGTCATCTTCTTAGCTGTGTCTTTTGAAGAATAGAATTTTAAAGTTTTCATAAAGTCCAATTTGTCAACTTTTCTTTTCTGTTTAGTGCATTTTGTGTCCTGGCTACGAAAGCTCTGCCTACCCCCAGATTATAAAGTTTGTCTCCTATGTTTTCTTCTGGAAAATTTATAATTTTAGCTTTTACAATTAGGTCTATGATTCATTTAGAGCTAATTTTTATGTGTTGTGAGGGAAGGATTGAGTTTTATATTGTTTTCCATATAGATAATTAGCTGTTCCAACACCATTTGTTGAAAAGATTGTTTTCTTCCCTCAATGAATTACCTTGGCATATTTGTCAAAAATCTGTTGATTTTATATATATATATATAATATGTATATATATAATATGTATATATATAATATGTATATATAATATGTATATATAATATATATGTATATATATAATATGTATATATAATATGTATATATAATATGTATATATAATATGTATATATATAATATATATATAATATGTATACATATAATATAATATATATATATATATATATGGCTCTTTTTGGACTCTATATCTGTACCATTGATCTAATGTTTATCTTTATCCTAAAACCACACTATCTTAATTACTGTAGCTTTTTTTTTGTGTGGTAAAAAATCCTCTAAGGATTTTTAAAATATCATGTTTGTTGGCTTGTCCTGTTCTTTTTTTTTTTTTTCTTGTGCTGTGCGGGCCTCTCACTGCTGTGGCCTCTCCTGTTGCGGAGCACAGGCTCCGGACGCGCAGGTTCAGCGGCCATGGCTCATGGGCCCAGCCGCTCCGTGGCATGTGGGATCCTCCCGGACCGGGGCACGAACCCATGACCCCTGCATCGGCAGGCGGACACTCAACCACTGCGCCACCAGGGAAGCCCTACTGTAGCTTTAGAGTAAATCTTGAGAGCAAGTAGGGTAAGTCCTCCAACTTTGTTCTTGTTTTTCAAAAGAGTTTTGGCTTGTCTATGTCTTTTCATTACCATATACATTTTATTTATTTATTATTATTATTTTTTTTTGCGGTACATGGGCCTCTCACTGTTGTGGCCTCTCCCGCTGCGGAGCACAGGCTGCGGACGCGCAGGCTCAGCGGCCATGGCTCACGGGCCCAGCCGCTCCGCGGCATGTGAGATCTTTCCGGACCGGGGCACGAACCCGTGTCCCCTGCATCGGCAGGCGGATTCTCAACCACTGCGCCACCAGGGAAGCCCCAACATATACATTTTAGAATCAGCTTATCAGCTTCTATAAAGAAGAGTCTGCTGAGATTTTTATTGATACTGCGTTTAATCCAAGATCAATTTGGGAAGAATAAATACCTTAATAGTATCCAATTCTTGAGCAAGGTATATAGCTTTATTTATTAAGGTCTCTAATTTTTCTCAATCTTGTTTTATAGATTTTTAATGTGTGTAAGATGTCTTGTATATATCTTATTAAATTTATCCCTAAGTATTTCATGTTTTTATGCTATTATAAGCAGTATTGTTTTAAAATTTCATTTCCATTATTTACTGTAGTGTAGAATTATAATTGCTTTTGATGTGTTGCCCTGCCCCATGACCTTGTTCAATTAATTAAATTGCAGTAGCTTTTTTGTAAATTTCTTAGTATGTGATCATGTTACTTTCCCCTTCCAATCTGTATGTGTTTTTTTGTTTTTTTAAAAATTCTTCTCTTATTGCACTAGTTAGGACATCCAGAAGAATGTTGAATAGAAATGGTGAAAGAGGACATCTTTGCCTGGTTCCTGATAAGGGGGAAAGCCTTCAGTCTTTTGCTATTAAGTACATCAGTGGTAATGTTTTTGTAGATGCTGGGTCAAATAAACAGAAAACCCATTCTAGGGTTTTCAGTATGGTGGAACTAGCAGTTGAATAACAGGACTTTACTGAGCCTTCTTCATAGTTGTACATACTGATGCTCAGATTAACAGTAAGGGTACAGAGTTCTCCCTTCAGAGTGAGGGTTACGTCATTCTTGTCAGATCTTTTCATAACATCATAAGGTCTTAGGTTATAAAACGACTCTAATACCTTGTTATATGAAGACCTCTGGGCTGAGAGGATCCTGGCTGAACATCACACTGAAGATTCTGATGATTAGCAAAGCAGCACCAGTTACAAACTTATTCAGCTGTAGCCTGTCGTATTTTGGCCTATAAGTGCTATATATTTACTTTGTTTTTAATTTTCTCTTCTCAGGCTTAATTTTTAATTAATTAATTAATTTATTTATTTATTTATTTTTGCGGTACGCGGGCCTCTCACTGTTGTGGCCTCTCCCGTTGCGGAGCACAGGCTCCGGACGCGCAGGCTCAGCGGCCATGGCTCACGGGCCCAGCCGCTCCGCAGCATGTGGGATCTTCCCGGACCGGGGCACGAACCCGTGTCCCCTGCATCGGCAGGCGGACTCTCAACCACTGCGCCACCAGGGAAGCCCTTAATTTTTAATTTAACAGTGGCTTTCTGGTGTGACTACCTACCAGTAAAGGGAACTATCTTTACAGTTCATGCACTTCACATATTACATTTCAGACCACATCTAGGTTTTAAAAGAAAATTTTTAGTGTTGATAGACTTTATAAAAATTGTTTCTTATACAAATTTTCCTTTAAGCCCTAAAATAAAAACCAACAAAGATTTAAGGTGCATGACTTTTCCAATTATTCTTCATTTATTGTGGAAACTAGATGGAGTTTTGTCTTTAGTCAGGGTATATGTAAGATATGTCCAATGGATGCAGTATCATTTACCTTTATTGTACTTATAGATCTTGGTTAAAGAAAATAACTGGATTTATTGAATGTTACACAGAAGAGAAAATTATTAAGTTATTGCTTGCCAGGGTTCTTCTTTCATACCTCTTCTGGAGGAAAATTGTCAATTCAGAATTTCTCTTACGGGTCTCAGAGGCTAGTAACTTATTGAATACAGAAAATGTCTTGTTTTAAACTTATATGCATGTGACAAATCACCTCTTAAAAAGTCTCCAGTGTGATATAATGTACAGCTTATGCAATAGCTGTAGGTAGATTTAACTATATTTATAGGGATGCACAGATATATATTCTTGGGCTTCTCTACACGTCTTTGAGGATTTTTCGTCTGAGGCCCATTCCCAGGGCTTTTTGTTTAGATGAAAGAAAAGATGACAATTTGGCCTTCACTGACAGTCCCCATTATTTATGAGTTTCAGTCTAAAATTTAGTCTAAAAAGCAAAACGCACCTTCTTCACACATGAGCATTAGAAAAGACCCTAAGGCACTGAATACTTATAAGTTTTCAGAACTTGAGGAACTGTATTTGTCAATTATTGCCTGAAACTGGCAAACTGAGAATTTGGTTTTACCTTCATAATTTTGACGCACTTGGTGCTACAGATATTTGATGGAATTCTACTGTCTGTGATAATGAAATCGTGATTCAACGTTCCTGTTTAAGGCACACAGGAAGAGGAGGCAAGATGAATCTTTGCTGTGTTTTTGATTCGTAGCCGTAAAGTTCTGCTGTGAAACTATACAATCAGGCATTCGTTATGTAAAAATGTGAATCTAGCAGCAACTAATCCCTCTCTAATGTCACCCTTTTTTCACAGAATATTAATTTTAGGAAATATGGTTGCATGGGGCTTCATATTGGATTCTGACTATCTAAGCCTTTTTTTGTCCTTAAACAAATAAAAAGGATTTTAGGACTGAAATGTAATTTTAGCCATCCTGGGAACTTTCTAGTAATAAGAATACATGTTTGAAAACAGCCCTGCTTTTTGTCTATGTTCACATATTTTTAAAATAGTCCTTCGTGAAAATCCTAGATGGTTTCAAAATGCCTTTAGGCATATGCCAGATGCTAGTGGGAAAACAGGAGGTTCCTTCAGTTTTTTATGATAGAAAAGGGAACATTAGGACCTCTTGTCAAAGGAAACTTGCCAAGTGTCCAGATGCCATAGGAATTAGCTCAACCAGCTTTGTGCAAGTCTGCCCATGGATATACAGAATTAAATAAAACAGTAAAAGAAGAAATACTGGGCTTCCGTGGTGGCGCAGTGGTTGAGAGTCTGCCTGCTAGTGTGGGAGACACAGGTTCGAGCCCTGGTCTGGGAGGATCCCACATGCTGCGGAGCAACTAGGCCCGTGAGCCACAACTACTGAGCCTGCGTGTCTAGAGCCTGTGCTCCGCAACAAGAGAGGCCGCGATACTGAGAGGCCTGCGCACTGCGATGAAGGGTGGCCCCTGCTCGCCGTAACTAGAGAAAGCCCTCGCACAGAAACGAAGGCCCCACACAGAAAAAATAAATAAAATAATAATCATTTCCAGTCATACCTTCTGGTCATTTCCCTTTAAAAAAAAAAAAAGAAGAAGAAATACTGAGAACTAGGATCAATATTTACTTAACAAAGTAGATTTGCCTGGAAAAATTAACTTTAGCCTTGTTGTCACAGTAAGAGTGACAGTTCCCAGCTCTTGGTTCTGTGGGAGAACAGCTAATAAGGTTGCAGACATGAGGAATGTATTCTTCCTTGGTAGGTGTATGTGACGCTAACAGAGAATATTGAAAGCATGCCAGCCAGCCAGGTCCTTTTCCTTGTTAATTACCTGCTTCAAATCCTCCTGGCTTCAGAGGTGAATTTTGCTGCTTATTATTGAACACTGGGAGTCATAGCTTTAGGTGAGGGATTTACCTCCTTGAACTACACACAGGCTGAGAGAATGTCAGCAGAAGGCGGAAGAGCTGCCTCCACTCCTTTATGATTCTAAAGGCCACTGTATTAGCTAGGAAACCATCACCTGCTATAGCAAAGCGCACAAAGGAACATGGTGACTCACACAAGATAGCAGTTTATTTTTCATTCAAGTCACAGGGCATGTGTTCTGGGTTGGCAGGTGACTCTCCGCTACATGTGTGTCATTCAGGAACTCTGGCTGACAGTGGCTCTACCATCTTCAATACATGACTTTCAAGGTCAGCGTGGACTCTGCCATCTTAGCTGAAGAGAATGATGGAATGCCAAGTCCAGGGTTAGAGACTGTCTGTTAGGTAAGTGTTCTGAAAACCGTACTCAGCACTTCTGATCACATTTCTTTAGCAAGAGCTTGGGCACACCAAATTAGGAGGGCTGGAAAGGCAATCCCTAGCTCACATAGTCTTTTGAGAAAGTCTCTACACTACATCTTAGATCTGTGTATGGAAGGTGCTATGAAATGTTGACTCTAAAACTGTGAAAGGTCAGATGTTACACACACACACACATTTCAAGGCGTATCATCATGAAATGCCATATTTCCCCCTCTTTGTGCAATTATTGTTTTATGTGCTACATCCATAAATATCACAAACCCAACAATACATTGTTCCAGTTATTAATTTATATAATTTTATGTATTTTAAAGAAGCTGAGAGAAGAAAGAAGACCAAGTATGTATTTATAGCATTTGTTATATTAATCTTCCAATTTACCATTTCTGGTTCTCTCAATTTGTTTTTGTGGATCTGAGTAACCATCTGGTGTCATTTCCTTACTTTGATATAGCATTGCTCATACGCACCCCCTTTGGGCTGTTATTCGGACATATACATTTATATATGTTTTTGGCCCAACAATTATATACATATTATTTTATAAAGTTGTTTTTAAAATTATTTTTTAAAAAAGAAAGAAGAAAAAATGCTTTTACAGTATCTTTCATAATTATATAATGAACTTTGCTTGTGCTTTTTGTTTTTTCATGGAGATTAGAATTACTGCCTGGGATCACTTACTTTCAGACTGAAGAACTTTCTTTAGTTTTTCTTGTAGGGTGGATCTACTAGCAATGAAGTCTCTCAGCTTTTGTTTACCTAGCAGTGATATTACTTTACCTCCGTGTTTGGAAGCTAGTTTTGCTGTGTATAAGATTGTTGTCTGACAGGGCGTTTGGGTTTGTTGAGGGTTTTTTGAGCACTTTGGTTGTGTCATCCCACTGCCTTCTGACCTCCGTTGTTTCTGATGAGAAGTAGCTGTTAATCTTATTGAGATTTCCTTGTGATAAGCTGTTTTTCAGTTGCTGCTTTGAAGATATTCTCTTTGTCTTCCCGTTCAACATTTTTACTGTACTGTACCTGTGTATGGATCTCTTTGCATTTATCCTACATGGAGTTGAGAGTTTTGAATGAGCAGATTCCTGTTTTTCATTAAATTTGGAAACTTTTCAGCCATTATTTCTTTGAACATTTTCCTGCTCTTTCCTGTCTCTGTTCTTCTTCTGGTACTCCCATTATGTGTATACTGGAACACTTGGTAGTGTTCCACATTTCTCTGTGGCTCTGTTCATTTCTCATTCTGTGTTTTGGCTGCCCTCACCTGGACTGAGATTTCCTCATGCTGAGCTGGAAGTGAGGACATAAGGAGAGAGTTGTGGTTCACATGGCATAGACTCTTGCTATCCTTGCTGAATTTTGGTAGATTTTCTTCAATAAATTTTTCTTCACTTGCTGTATGCCTTTAGGACAATTTTTAAAGACATTACATTTTTATAATTTTCACCAGTTAGGCTTATTTCACTAAGAAGTGGGTCTGTAGGGCTCTTCACATTGCCATTCTGAAAGTGGAACTCTTGCAATGTAGTTTTTTATAAATTTATTTTTTGACCTGTGGTAAAATATGCATAACATGAAATTACCATTTAAACCGTTTCTATGTGTACAGCTCAGTGGCACTGAGCACACTCACGGTGTTGTGCAGCCATCACAACATCCACCCCCAGAACATTCTTCGTCTTGCAAAATTGAAACTCTGTGCCCATTACACAATAAATAATGTGGTTTATGTCCTTTTGTAACTGGCTTATTTCACGTAACATAATGTCTTCAAGGTTCATCTGTGTGGTAGCATATGTGGGAATTTCCCTCCTTTTAAGACTGAATACAGTTTCATTATATGTATAGACCACATTTTGTTTATCCATTCATCAGTTGGACCCTTGGGGTGCTTCCATCTTTCGGCTATTGTGAATCATGCTGCTATAAACATGGGTGTACGAATATCTGTTTGAATCCTTACTTTCGATTCTTTTGGGTGTGTACCCAGAAGTGGAGCTACAGGAACATATGGTAATTTTATTTCTAGTTTTGGAAGAACTGCCATACTGTTTTCCATAGTAGCTGAACCATTCTACATTCCCACCAACGGTGCACAAAGGTTCCGATATCTCCACATCCTCACCAACACTTGTTATTCACTTTCTTTTTTTCTCTTTTAAATAGTAGCCATCCTAATGTGGTATCTCGTGGTTTTCATTTGCATTTCCTCAGTGATTAGTGATGTTGAGAATCTTTTTATATGCTTATTGTTCATTTGTTTATTTTTGGAGAAATGTTTACCTAAGTCCTTTGCCCATTAAAAAAATTTTTTTGGGTTGTTGTTGAGTTGTAGGAATTCTTTATATATTCTAGCTATTAACCACTTATCAGATATTGATTTGCAAATATTTTCTCCAATTACAAGTGTTGTCTTTTCACTCTGTTGATAGTGCCCCATGATCCACAAAAGTTTTAAATTTTGATGTAGTACAAGTATTTCCTATTTTGTTGACTGGGCATTTAGTGTCATATCCAAGCAATCATTGCCTGCAATATACTTTCAAAGATAAATATAGTTAGGTAGGTAGAGAGATAGGTAGATGGACAGAAGATAGATAATAGATAGATAGATAGAATGAACCTATGTGGAAAAATGTTATTAACTGGTGAAACAAAGTAAAAGATATATAGGTATTCATTGAACTGTTTTTCAATTATTTTGTAAGTTTGAAATTTTTCAAAATAGGTATTGGGGAAACATTATAATTCATTGAGTTAAAGGAATAAAAGAAAATTTATAAAGTCAATCAATAGATGCATAAAAGAATCTGATAAAAGTCAGGATCCATTCTAAGATTTTAAAACCTTAGCAGGAAGTCATAAGATTGATAAACCAGGCAACTAATAATAAGAAATTCTGTTCATCAAAGTATTTTATTAAGAGAGTTTAAAAGCAACAAATATATAGAATATATATGCAATACATGTAACTAAGGAATTGTTTCCAGAATTTACACAGGACTTCTGCAAATCAATAAGAAAAATAGACAATGCATCAGAAAAGTGGACAAGAGTTTTGATCACGACATTCATAAAAGGGGATATTAAAGGGCCAATATAAAAAGGCACTCAACCTCATTATTTTTCAGGGAAATGCAAATTAAAACCACAGTGGGTTACAATTACAATTCACCAAAACGGCCAAAGTTAAAAAGGCTGACACTATTACAGGATGGCAAGGCATGTCTTGTGGTAGCGTAGTGGTACAACCCCTTTGGAAGACTGGCATCATCTACTGGAGTTAAGTATATACTTGTATATACCCTATGCCCAAACAATTTCACTATGAGCTAGAGACCCAACAGAATGCATACTCATGTGTTTAAAAGACATTAACAATAGTGTTCTTACAGCATTAGTCAGCCAAAACCAGAAACAACCAAATCTCCAAGTAACATTAGCATGGATAAATAAATTGTGGTGGAATGCTATCGGTGATGAAAATGAACAAACCGCTGTTCTACATAACAGCATGGAGGAATCTCACAGACATATTGCTTAGTGAGAGAAGCCAAACACAAAAGAATATATATTGTAAGTCTACTTATGAGTTTGTTATATGAGAACACATAGAGTCCATTTATATAAAGTTCAAAAGGAAGCAAAACAAATCTACAGTGTTAGAAGTCAGTGTGGTTGCTACCTGTGGGGCAGAGGGAAGAAGTGGTGATTGAGTGTTGCAAGGTAAGGGGGGTCTTGAGAACTGGTAATCTTTTATTAACGTGGATGGAAGTCACATGCGGTTATTCACTTGGTTATAGTTCATCAAGCCGAACACTTATGATTTGTGCCCTTTTCTATATAGTGCACATCACTATACTTCATGTATGCTGTATATGCTATCCACCAATAAAATAGTGTGTGTGTGTGTGTGTGTGTGTGTGTGTGTGTGTTTTCAAACCTTGGACTGGGGAACTGAGCAGGGTTTCAGCTGAAAAGTGCAAATCACTGTCACTTTCGTTGACCAAAGCCTCTAGTAATTTCACCTTACAGCAGCTTAAAAAATTGTTTTTAAAGGAATGAACAAACTTTTAAAGGTTGAATCTGCATACCTAAAGCAATGAAATGATGACAAATGTCAAGGGTCTTCACTCATGCTTTAACATGCAGACATAATGATAATTAAGAAATATCTCAAGTAAAGTTTCTTATCTTCCTTCTTCATTTTTTGAACTCTGGGTTACTTTTCAAATTTACAAATTGATGCTAAGCACATGCTAGCATTAAGTACATTAACATTCCTCAGAACAAATGTCACAGTGTATACAAAACCTGTCCTCTTACCTAGAACATATGGCTTTAACAACGGTGATAATTTTTCAGGTACCAGAGATGAGCAGTTTGGCTTGTGCCTTTTTTTATGAATTCAGTCTCTTCTGGTCCCAAGCTTGTAGTATGCCTCTTTCTCTCTGAATGGTTCTCAAAAATGAGATGACAATCTGTAGATGTTTCCATTTACCACCAAGGGTCCTAATCTTTAGGAAAACATGGGAACAGATGAAAGTGTTTGGTTCTGGGAATGGAAATTACAGATGGATAGAATCCCATTACAGTGAGCTTCACTGGCATTTTCTATTGAGCAATTAGCCCTTGTCCGACTGAAAAGGCTTCCTGCCATGTCCGGAAGGGAATGCATAAGGCAATATTGGTTTTTATTTATTCCAGAAAAACAAATATTTTTTTATTTTTAGCTTCTTTAAATTCCAGATAAATGTATTCTTTTGCCAAAGAGGATGATTTTCCACATCGAAGGCTAAGACTCTGTGTGTGTGTCTGTGTACATAGTATGTATCCCTTGTGACTGGAATATAAATGTGACTGTAAATAAAAGGTGTATTAGAGGTACTATTCGTTCCATTAATTTGTTTTACAAATTATTTAAGACCCAATTAATTTAATCTAAGTTTTAATATAGTAGAAGCTACATGCCAGAAGCTTGCGTGACAAAAATGCTATAAATGATATAGTAACTCATCTAAAACAAGATTTTCTCAAAGTAGCAGACACAATAAAAACCACCAGGTGTCTCTTACTTGGGTATATGCTGTCATTAGTCAAAAGTAAGTACACATGCAAGGAAAAATACTAAGAAAGACTTTTCTTATAAAACTGACCAAAATATTGATGGATACTCTCCTTTTTGTGGACACTCTTTTAGAATAAAGCATATCGAAACGCTACCAGTTATTCTGTGTACTTCTGTCACTAGTTTTTCCTAGTCTTTAAAAGGCTATATACTATGACTCAGACATGCCAAGAACACATGATTTATTCCTATAATTGTTATAATCTTGTTTCAAACTTCCAGTCTACGTGTATAGTAGGCTTGTGGGAGAGGAGGAAGGACTTGCCAATTAATGCTTTCTCTTCCAGTTCAAGTACACTCCTCCAGGTAAATGCTCAGGTGTTCAGAGTTTTTCCCCCTTGCTTTTTCCTCCTCCAGATGTTGGGTATAGAGACAAGCTTCAGTGTCCTCTTGGAGGTCAGGAGAAGAGGCCTCAGGTCCTCAAGTTCAGGTCCTCTGCTGTCCTCTGAGCCTTTGCTGGTTTTGGGGTTGAAGTCCCCATCGCCTGCTGCCTGCGCACTGCTGGCAGTCACTGTTGACACCTGTGGCTGATGAGCTTGTGGTCTATCCTCTTGGCTGGTCAGGGCTCTGTTGTCGTCGCGTGCCATCTCAATCCTACCTCAGCTCTTGCCGTTACTGTCGCTATGACTCTTAATGGTTTCCACCTTCTGCCTTTGCTCCTTCACTCTTCACTCCTTCCTTTCTGCCTTTCTCCCTCCGTGCTCCCTTCCTCCATTTCTCTCTCCCTCCCTTCTGTCTTCTCCTCCACTAATATTTGTTGAGTATCTGTTATGTGTAAAGCACTGCATTAGGACATGGAGTCCAGGAATAACGCTAAGACTCCTGCCCCCTTGGAGCTTACATTTTAATGAGGGGGCTCAAACAATAAGCAACAAGCAGTAAATCGAATAGTATGTTCAAAGGTGATGAGGGCTATGGGAAAAAGAAGAGAAAAATTAAAGCAGGGTAAATGAGGTCACCATGCGGGAACGGGCAGTAGAGCAGTAAAACAGAGTGGTTGGAAGAGGCAGGGACAGCCGGGCTTTGTGGTACCCAAAGCTTGTAAAGTTTGGGGGGCTTCCTCCTTAAGAAATAAATGCAAAATTGGGAATTAAAAACTTAGTCCCCAAAGTGAACATTTGTGGAATGAGAAAAGATTGTAAGAAGTGAGTCACATCAGAGTTATAGGTCCTATCTTCTGCTTAAACCATTCATCAGAAATGTTTACATAGAAATACTTCCTAACTGTAAACCCGTGTCCTGTTCTCCACACTCGACTACCAGCAACTTCCAGCCCTCACGGAGGCTTGTGTGAGTGATGTGTCCGGTGACTGAAACTTCGCTAGCTTCACACATCACTCTGCCTCTGCAGGTGTGTCTCACTGAGAAGGGAAGATTTGTCCAGGACTTGAAGGGCAGAGAAGTCTGCAAAAGACTGTTCCAGGAAGAGGGAACAGCTAGAGCAAATTCCATAACAGTCTCCATCTGTGCCACCTGGCTGTTTTGTTCATGAGCACTTTTGCAAGCACTGGGGTGGCAAGGATAGAGGCTGGCTAACATCAGCTGGATGAGCCATACCATCTGTCTGTCTGTTTAATGCCCTGTATGTGGCAGAAGCTCTCTGATAGGCATTACTGCACAATGGAAAGAGCCTCACACTTTGTGTCCACTTCCGTAGGTTCATCCATATGTTTCTTCCCTAGACCTCCTTGTCGCCTTCCAAACCTACCCCTCCGATGCCCATAACAAATGTACCAAAATTATTCACCACTGCCCAAGAGTCCGCATATATACGTACCTTCGACAACTTCTCTCTCGATACAGAGGGATCACTAGGTACAGTGCCCATTGCTTTGCCCAGTGTAATCGCTGCTTTTTGAGGGCATCTCTGAGTGGATCTACAGGGCAGCAGCTGTCTGCTTTAGCTCACTTCAACATAGCCTGTTGACTCATCTTTGAACCAGCCCATATTTTCTTCTGGTGAACTGGCCATAGGTGTGAGATGAGAGAGAGGTGATGGTGCATGAATTCGTTTTCTAGGGCTGCTGTAACAGAATATCACAGACCGAGTGGCTTAAAACAACAGAAACTGTGCACTGTACGTTGGTGTCTGGCCAATGGTGAGAAGGGAGACTCTAATGCACACAGTGATTTTCAGGGCTGCATCTACACAAAGGGAGGACTTTTTCTAGTTGCACAAAGGCTAGCAGAGGTTCTGTGGGAGAAGTTTAAGGTGCACTGGTGTCAGGTAGTTTAGCCCTACTTTATCAGGGGCAGAGCCAAGGTTAAGGTGATTTGAATGTTACCCAAAGATTTTATACCTTAAACATCCCAATTACTTTGTATCTTTGGAGTCACAGTGGGGTCCAAGAAACAGAAAGCAACATATCTGAGTCAAAAATCAGAAAGAAATTTGGAGGATAAGACTCAACAGCAACAAAGAAATTTTTTATTATGCATTTGTCCAACAAAAAATAAAAACAAATTTCAAGGCACGTCTTGAAAATGGGAGAGGAAGTACCTGAAAAGTTCCCAGTATATTATAGCTGGCAAATGAAAATAAGTTATAGTAATTATTATTACCAGTTATATATATATGTACATTTAATTGCTATTTCCTTAATTGATTACTGTTTCTTATCTAATATTTATTACGTATTTTGTGGATACAAAACTACTCAGAGGGGTCTCAGTATTTATTATTTTATTTTTCTGAACATAAAAATTCATACAGCTTTCACAAGTTTGGGTACAATCCTTGCCCCACAATTCTGTTTTTCTCCTATAAGGTTTTAAGTTATTCAACTATGTATCTCCTACTATGGGCTTTTTCAGGATCTTAACTCTCCTGTTCAAGACAATAATACTGTAGATTCTGCATTGTTTATGTGGGCCTTTTTGTCAGTGGCAATTACAGTGTGGTTCACATGTCATAACTGATTCCCCTTGTTTCTTCCCAGCCAGCCTAGCTCAAAATTTCCACTTATTGTTTGACATTTTTTCATTCCTAATATTTAAGATTCTTCTTTTACAACATCTCTTGCAAGTATGGCTTTCTGCTTCCCCCTTGTCACCACCCTAGTTGATATTTAGATTCTTGCAATAGCCTCTTAAGTAGTCTTTCTAACTTCAGCATCTACTCTTTCCAATCTAACCCCTATACTGCTTTTAGATTGTTTTTCCCCAGATTCTCCTTTCATCATGTCATTTCCCTGGCCAAAATTTTCAGTGGTGCCCCATCATCTCTAGTAGTAATCTCAAAACTCATTTGATTGTGTACATATCAGTAAAAGTATTTTGAGCATGCATCCCTAATATATATATATATATATATATATATAGTATATATATATGTATTTATAAATTATACATGTGTACTCCTATCTCTACATATACTTAATATTAATTAAGCTTAACTTTAAACTTTTTTAGATAAAAATAATTATAAATGGAAATTCTAATATTTTTCTTCTGCCATCCCAAAGGGACATTTAGTGCAACTCATTTTGGGTAATTACATGTAGGCCGAATATTTTTAAAAATCAGAGAGGGGGCAGTGGAGTGCTGTTCCACTGTCCGTGGTGCTGAACTGTGATTGCACATTACCGCATCATCGTATCTCCTGACCTTCGGATACTGGGGATTCCTGTCTAACTTTCCCCCATATGAAAAAAAATAAAAAAAACCTCCTGTTTATTTTGTTTGTTTGTTTGTTTGTTTTTGGCCACGCTGCGCAGCTTGTGGGATCTTAGTTCCCCAACCAGGGATTGAAACCAGGCGCTCGGCAGTGAAAGTGCCACGTCCAAACGACCTGTACCTCCAGGGAAGTCCCTCCTCCATATTTTTTAAACAAAAGGAAATGCTAGAGACTATACTCTCAATAGGATTCTAACTCCTAATACGGAATTCCAGAGGAGTAAAGATTCTTTTTCTTCCATACTGAAGAACAAAGTATCTCTTTTCCTTGGAAAGAAGCAGACTGAGAATAAAAAGAAATGGAGGGTTTAAGAAAGTCTCCATATTAGCTGAATCATTTCATTTCTCTGTTGAAAAAACACAGTCAAGGAAGAAGTTAAAAGAAGATTCTAATACTCATGTTTTCTTAATTTTATAGCTTCATAACCAAGAATGACTGAAAATAGGTGAAAGAAGTACTGTCAAAGATAATACAGTACAATGAAGTTGTACAGTGAGGCTCAAGAATATAAATGTTAGCAGGCACATGAATACTTCTGTGACTATTGGCTATTATAAACAGACTGTAAATTTCTGCCTTGAGGAAGATTCTGATGATCTATAAAATGTCAACTGATGTTGCCACAAATCAGTGGTTCACATGAATCTCATAAAGATTGTAGAACCTGCAGCACTTGTTATATAAATGATGAAAGAATGTTTCCTCTTTAAATCTCCAGCTAGCTGCAGTTCAACTGAATGCAAAGTAGAAAGCTTAAGTGACATCCAGAGTGTTGAAAAATAGTTAGGTTTCTCATATAAGTAAAAGTATATTGAGAACTTAGAAAAACAGAACAATATCTTGTTATCAATGGTTCTACTGTAATGTCATTAGAGAATTTACAACCATTATAGCAAATTCCAGTAGACCATTTTAAAACTTACTTTTTCCTTTCTATGGCAACAAATCTCTGGTCACTTGACACTGAGAAAAACTAGTGTTTGATTGTGGATCTCACCACCAATGTTCAACTTCAGTATTAACTGTAACACTTGAATCAGTGCACTGAAATTCTTCTTTGATGCAAATTTTTAACATAGATTTCCATTTAATAAATGTTTGTTTGCAAATGTTATATGCCAGGCCATGCAGATACAGAGATTAAAAAGACAGAGTCTGGGGGCTTCCCTTGTGGTGCAGTGGTTAGGAGTCCACCTGCCAGTGCAGGGAAAACAGGTTCCAGCCCTGGTCCGGGAAGATCCCACATGCCGCAGACCAACTAAGCCTGTGCGCCACAACTACTGAGCCCTCGTGCCACAACTTCTGAAGCCCACAAGCATAGAGCCCGTGCTCCGCAACGAGAAGCCACCGCAATGAGAAGCACGCACACCACAACAAAGAGTAGCCCCTGCTCGCCGCAACTAAAGAAAGCCCACGTGTGGCAACAAAGACCCAACGCAGCCAAAAATAAATAAATAAATTTATTAAAAAATAATAAGACAGACTCTGACTTCAGGAATTTCATGATCCAGTGAAGGACACAGACAAGAAGATAAACTAATATCACTATATTATATTGCATGATAGGCGTATAAACAGAATAGCATGTCAACACATAGAGAAGCACCTAATCAGACTGGGACAGTCTTCCCAGATGAGCTGATGCTTCAGCTCACTCTTTCAAGGACAGTAGGAGTTAGCTAGGAAAGCAAATGGAAGAAAGTTATTGCAGAGAAAGAAAGCAGTGTATGCAGGGGCAAAGAGGTGTGAGACAGCAGAGCAAGATTTGGAAATTAAATGCAGTTCATTATTGTGACATAACACGTATGAATGGGCAAAAATCAAGATCAGAAAGAGCTATGTAGGGGATTCTAAGGAGTTTGGATGTTCCCTGAGAATAAAGGGGAGGTATTATTAAAGGGCTCTGAGCAGTGAGGGGACATGATATTATTTGCATATTAAGAAAGTCCTTCTGACAATAATGTAAGGAGTAGATTCACAAATAGTCACAAAAAAGGGAGATGATTTTGGAATATTACAGAAATATTGAGTCATCAATCAAGTCATTGAAAGTGAAGATGGAGAGTAAGAGACAGATTTAAAAGATGTTTACACTATAGTTTCAATAGACACAATGAACAATTAATTTTTGGGCAAGGAAGAGAGAAGAGTCTCAGATAATCCCAAAGTTTTGTGTGGGAAAAAGATATCACTTGCTGAGCACGGGGATGCAGAAGGAGGAACGTAGTTGGGGGACAGGTAATACGAGTTTTGGACATGCTGTGCTTGAGTACCTATGGGTCATATAAGCAGAGATGTCCAGCAGGAAGAAACATACTTGAGTTTGAAGTTCTGAAGAGCAATGTTGGCTCAAAGGAAATATTTGGGAGTCGTCAGTGGTAGGTGGAACCATGTGTAGGATCCTCAGAGAGAGTGTGTAGAATGAAGAGAGAACCAGGTAAAGTCTCCAGGGAAAGATAATATTTAAGCAGTGATTGGAGGAAGAGGAACCATCAAAGGAAGAATAAACTTTAGTAAACAGAGAGGTCAGAAGAAAACAAAGAGAATGTGTATCATGGAAGCCAGCGGAGGAGGAGTTTCCAAAAGTGGAAACAGTCAACAGTGACTAGGAAGACAGAGTCTGTGCCTGACTCACCCTCATTGATAATTTTTTGACCAATTGAAATTTATATTCTATTCATATTAGATACTAAATATAAAAATATTATGTTTAAATAAATTACTTAAAATATACATGGTCAAATTACAGACATTACAGCTAACAATTATGACCAGACCAGTACATCTTCACTCTTGTATTCTTATGGTTATGCCAGAGGCGTTGTTTCTTATTGTGCTTGAAGCAAAGCCTGGAACCATATAGAGCAACTATTCCTGAGATTCCCCAGTGTAAAAATGAAATTCCATGTTCTAGAAATGAACTCTAATATATGACTGAAAGGATCCTTTTCAGAGATTCTTTATAATGCCATAATATAACTACTTTGCACTCACAAATTCAGCCATTCAGGTTTTTATATTTGTCATAATGTCAGAAATTACCCTGAGATGTCCAGAGAGTAGAAATATTTTGAATATGATGGAAACATATTCAGAGTTCTCAACACTGTCACGTAAATGTTGAATCTAAATAATTGAATGAGAAAAACACATTTTAAAAGGTTTATTCCATGAGTTAAGATTACAGCATTTTATAATAACCTCAAAAAGAATGTTGAAATCTAAAACTGGGATACTAGTCTTTCAGGGCTGAAATACAAGTTAGTTGAAACTCAGAAAGTTACTTGTTAGATGTGGTGCTTGCATGTGTGTGTATGGGTGTGTGTCGGTTTTATGGGATGTCTGCCCAATGACACATCTAGAGTCTAGATTGCCTAAGAGGCAGTATGGCATATATGAGCAGGAAATGGTGCACAATTCCCAAAGGGGTATAAGCTTTAGATGATCTGCTCAGTATCCTTCTGGTTTCTCAAAGGGGATGCATTCTTCTTTTTTTTTTTTTAGCCATGCATCATGCAGGATCTTAGTTCCCTGACCAGGGATCGAACCCATGCCCCCTGCAGTGGAAGCATGGAGTCCCAACCACTGGACCGCCAGGGAAGTCCCGGGGATGCATTCTTATATCCCATATAGCCACCCACTTAAACAAGATGTGGATTGAACAAAAGTCAGCCAGTTTTTCACAACTAGTTAATTTGTTACAAAATAAGTGTAAGCATCACAGCTGTGAAAGTTTATGGTGGTTGCCATAGACCACCATCCACAAAAAATATACTGGTTCCTTCAACTTATTATCTTGAAAATTTACAAAACTAAAGAAAAGTTGAAAGAGTGTGCATTTATTTACCTTTCATCTAGAATCACCAGTTGTTTAGCCACATTTGCTTGATCAGTCTGTATGTGGGGACATTTTTTTTTTAAATAGTTTTCTTGGAACCATTTGAAAATAAGTTGTAGACATCATGACACATATTCCTAAGAATGAGGAAGTCTCCTGTATAACCACAGCAGCATTAGCAAACCCAAGAAGTGTACATATTGGCATAGTAATCTCATCTATCCATATTTAGATCTCTTGGCTATCTTAATAGCCAAGATCTAATCAAGAGTCACACACTACATTTAATTATCATGTCTCCTTAGTCTCCTTCAACCTAGAACAATCCCCACCTATTTTTTGTGTTGGTGCTGTTTATGACATGGATATGTTTAAAGGATCAAACTAGTTGTCTTGTAGAATATCCTACAATCTGAATTTGTGTGTTAACAGTTTACTAGGGCTACTGTAATAAAGTACCACAAACCAGGTGGCTTGAAACAACAGAAATTTGTTGATTCACAGTTCTAGAGGCTAGAAGTCCAATATCAAGGAGTTGACAGGGCCACACTCCCTCCAAAGGCTCTAGGGGAGAATCCTTTCTTGCTTCTTCCAGCTTCTGGTGGCTCTTGGTGTTCCTTGGCCTTGGATAACATAACTCCAATCTCTGCCTTTGTGTCTTCACATGGTATTCTCATAGGGACACCACTTGTTGGATTTAGGGTCCACCCTACTCCAGTGTGACCTTATTTTGACCTAACTAATTATATCTGCAAAGACTCTATTTCCAAATAAGGTCACATTGTGAGGTACTGGGGGTTAGGGCCTCAACATATGAATTTTGAGGAAAACACAATTCAACCTGTAATAGTGTGATTGTTTCTTATGATTGAATTGAGCTTGAAGATTTTTGTTGAGAATATTTCATAAGTGATGTGGGGTACTTCCAACTGAATCAGTTTCTCCCATTATTGGCGATGCTAAATTTGTTCACTTAGGGTGGGGTCTGCCAGATTTCTTTTGTTATTAATAAGTAATTAATAAGTAATCTGTGACGGTGGGGAGAAAATGAAGACAAGATGCAAAGCAAGTCATTATTTGGAAGCTCCTACACAGGTGGGAGAGGGGAAGAGTGAGACAGGGCAGGAAAGCAGCCTAGGTGGGGTGGAGCATCAAGCTAATTATCACTGTGGTTGCAGAGCCCAATCCCACTGGGAGCCAGTGCAGAACAGAATACTTTCTCAGTCTCCAGCTGGGGGCCACTGGGGTGGGGCTGAGTTGCTTAATTCTCTGGAATTTCCACCCTCCACTGCTGCAGGCAGAGCTGGCTCTGGGACTGGAGAAAGCCCCGAGGCCTTTGGGTGCTTGTGTTTCACAAGGTTAAGGCTGAGGGGGATGGCCGGGGCACAGACACCATCTGCTACAATCGCCTGCCTTTACTCATTTATCTATTTATAGTTGATTTACAGTGTTATGTTAGTTCCTAGTATACATCAAAGTGATTAGGAATATATATATGGAATGTATATGTACATGGAATATATATATGAAATATATATATATATATATACACATGTATATATGTATATATATTCTTTTTCAGATTTTTTTCTATTATAGGTTATTACAAGATATTGAATATAGTTCCCCGTGCTATACAGTAGGTCCTTGTTGTTAATCTATTTTATATATAGTAGTGTGTATCTGTTAATCCCAAACTCCTAATTTATTCCTCCCCCATCCTCTCCCCTTTGGTAACCATAAATTTGTTTTCTATGTCTGTGGGTCTATTTCTGTTTCATAAATAAGTTCATTTGTATCATTTTTTTAGATTCCACATATAAGTGATATGATATTTGTCTTTCTCTGTCTGACTTACTTCACTTAGTATGATCATCTCTATGTCCATCCATGTTGCTGCAAATGGCATTATTTCATTCTTTTTTGTGGCTGAGTAATATTCCACTACAATGACCTTTTAAACTTACTTTATGAGCAAGTGATAGACCTCAGCTACTTGGTCTTTAGCCATACTTTTAAGAGTTTTCCCTATACAATGTCCTGCCTTGTCAATTTCAATTAATTTTGGTTTCATTTTGATGACCTTAGGTACCAGAGTTAAGAAAGAATCCACTTCTCACACTCTACAGATTCTGAGTTATCAGAGACATGGCAGGGGAGCAAGGGTGTGAAGTGAAGTACCAGATGACCAAGAATGAATGGTGAGGAAATGCATATGGTACGACTGCAGGCCAGGAATGTGTCTTTCTTCCTCTCTACACAAGCTTGCCGTACATCCTGCTGCTGCCATGTAGCCCACACTGAGGACAACTCTCTGAGTAGTGGCCGAGGCCTGGTCCTGTCATGGACTGAATTGTTTTCCCCAAAAATACACGTAATGAAGCTTAACCCCCAAGGTGACTGTATTCAGAGGTAGGGCTTTTAAGGAAGTAGTTAAGGTGAGGTCATAAGGGTGGGGCCCTAAGGATATGACTGGTATCCTTCTAAGAAGAGGAAGAGACACCAAGGATGCGAGTACACAGAGGAAAGGCCGTGTGAAGGTGCAGCAAGAAGGTGGCCACCTGCAAGCCAAGGAGAGAGGTCTCACCAGAAACTAACACTGCCGCCACGTTGATCTTAAACTTCCAGCGTTCAGAACCATGAGAACATAAATTCCTGTTGTTTAAGCCACCATATCTCTGGTAATTGTCATGGCAAGCCTAGCAAATGAATACAAACGGTTATGCTTGCCTCCTCTTTTCTCATCTGTCTCCTCATTTACCTTCTTATACCTCTCTTTGAACTTAAAGGAAGAGATACCTCACTTCCTGGCTCTAAATCCCTTTTCCTGCCCAGGAGGTAGTTTATTCCCAAACATATCCCATTTGTTGTCTTTCCAGTTCTTTAAGAAAATAAGGTAGAGCCACTGTCAGCCAGAGTTCCTGAATGACACACATGTAGTGGAGAGTCCTTCATTTGTAGAAGGCACACATGTTCTAAGCACACTTGGCGCTGATTAAAATCCACTTAGATTTGGGCTTCCCTGGTGGCGCAGTGGTTGAGAGCCTGCCTGCTGATGCAGGGGACACAGGTTCGTGCCCCGGTCCGGGAGGATCCCACGTGCCACAGAGCGGCTGGGCCCGTGAGCCATGGCCGTTGGGCCTGCGCGTCCGGAGCCTGTGCTCCACAACAGGAGAGGCCACAGCAGTGAGAGGCCCGCGTACAGCAAAAAAAAAAAAAAAAAAATCAAAATCAGCAATGAAAGGGGAGACATTATCACCGATATGACAGAAATACAGTATCATAAGAGACTACTATGAATATATGTCAACAAGTTAGATATTCTAGAAGAAACTGGTAACTCCTAGAAACACACTACCTACCAAGACTGAATCAGGAAGAAATAGAAAATCTAAACAGACTAATAACAAGGGATTGAATCAGTAATCAAAGAACTCCCAACACAGAAAACTCAAGGACCAGATGACGTTACTGGTAAATTCTACCAAGCCTATGAAGAAAAATTAACACAAGTAATAACTCTTCCAAAAAATTGAAGAGAAACGAATACTTCTAAACTTGTTCTATGAGGCCAGCATTTCCAAAACACCAAAGTCAAAAAAAGCCTCTGTAAGTAAAGAAAACTACAGGTCAATAAAAGTGATAAACATAGATGCAAAAATTCTGAACAAAATATTAGCAAATCAACTTCAACAATACATTAAAAGGATCATACACTATGACCAAGCGGGATTTATCACTGGGATATAAGAATGCTTCAACATTCACAAATGAATATGCAAGATACATCACATTAATAGAGTAAAAATTAAAAACACATGATCATTTCAATACATGCAGAAAAAGCAATGGACAAAATGGTACTCTTTTATGATTAAAAACTCTGAACAGATTGAGTATGGGGGGAATGTACCTCAACATAATTAAGGCCATATGTAACAAGCCCATAGCTAACATCATACTCATTGGTAAAAAGGTAAAAGCTATTTTTCTAAGATCAAGAACAAGACAGTGATGCCCACTTAATCACTCTTATTCAATATAGTACTGGCAGTGTTAGCTAGAGCAATTAGGCAAGGCAAAGAAAGGTGTCCAAATCAGAAAGGGAGAACTAAAATTATCATTATTTGAAGATGGTATGATTTTGCATATAAAATATCCCATGGAATTCACCAAAAAGTTGTAACTAATCAACGAAGTATGTAAAATTGCAGTATATAAAATCAATATACATCATCAGTTGTATTTCTACACAGATAGTAAAGCATCTGAAAAAATAAAGAAAATAATCTAATTTACAATAGCATAAAAAATAATAAAATATTTAGAAATAAATTTGACAAAGTTGTTGAAAAGTCTCTACATTGAACACTGTAAGACATTGATAAAATGAACTGAGGGCTTCCCTGGTGGCACAGTGGTTGAGAGTCCGCCTGCCGATGCAGGGGACACGGGTTCGTGCCCCAGTCCGGGAAGATCCCACATGCCGCGGAGCGGCTGGGCCCGTGAGCCATGGCCGCTGAGCCTGCGCGTCCGGAGCCTGTGCTCTGCAATGGGAGAGGCCACAACAGTGAGGGGCCCGCATAACGCAAAAAATAAATAAATAAAAAATAAAATAAACTGAAGTCACTAAAAAAATGGAAAGATATCCTATGTTCATAGATTGGAGGAATTTCTAAGATTAAAAGTCCTTAACACCATCTGTAGATTCTAACAATCTCTCTCAAAAATCCAATGACATTTCCACGGAAATAAAAGATCAATTCTAAACTTTCTATGGAACCAGGGAAAATGTGAATAGCCAATACAGTCCTGAGAAAGAAGAACAAAACCTGAGGCATCACAGTTCCTAATTTCAAACTATCCTACAATCTATATTAATTAAAACACTACAGTACTGGCATCAAAATAGACACCCAGACCAATGCGACAGAACAGAGAGCCCAGAATTAAACCCCTACATATAAGGTTAACTAATTTTTGACAAGGTAGCCAAGAACAACCATAGGGAAATAGTGTCTTCAATAAATGGTGTTAGAAAACTGGCATAAGCACAAGCAAAACAGAAATTTGAACCCCTATCTTACGTCAGTCACAAGAATTAACTCAAGATGGATCAAAGACTTGAACTGAAGAAATGATACCGTAAAAGTCTTAAAAGAAAGCATAAAAAACTCTTCCACATTGGTTTTGATGATTATTTTTTTAATATGACACAAACAACAAAAGCAGAAATCCACAACCAAGAAGAAATCAAACTTAAAAGCTTCTAGGGACTTCCCTGGTGGTCCAGTGGTAAAGAATCTGCCTTACAATGCAGGTGAGGCGGGTTTGACCCCTGGTCAGTGAACTAAGAACCCACATGCCACAGGGAAACTAATCCTGTGCGTCACAACTACTCAACTCACCCGCCTCAGAGAGGTTGCGTGCCACAAACTATAGAGCCCACGCACCCTGGAGCCTACGCACCACAATTAGAGAGAGAGAAAAAAAAACCGCATGCCACAGCTAGAGAGAAGCCCGCACACCGCAACAAAGAGCCCCCATGCTGCAACTAAGACCCAACGAGGCCAAAAAAAATAAATAAAATACATGAATAATAAATAAAGCTTAAAAAAAAGCTAAAAAAGCTACTGTACAACAATATAGACAATCAACAAAATGAAAAGTAAACCTACCAAATAGGAAAAAAATGCAAACCATAGATTGGATAAGGGGCCTGTAATCAAAATACATTTTTTAAAAAAACTCATAAAACGCCACAAGAAATCAAAAAATCCAAAGTATGAATGGGCAAAGGAAACAGATTTTTCTTCCAAAAAAGACATACAGATGGCCTATAAGTATACAAAAATGTACGCAACATGACTAGTCATCAGTACAATGCACATAAAAACCACAGTGAGATATTATCTCACACCTGTTAGAATGGCTATCATCAAAAAGACAAGAAAGTAAGCGTTGGTGATGATATTGACAAAAGGGAACACTTATGAACTGTTAGTGGGTATATAATTTCACAGCAACTACGGAAAACAATATGAAGGTTGCTCAGAAAAGTTTAAAATAGATCTGTTACATGATCCAACAATTCCATTTCTGGGTATTTATCCAAAAAAATAAAAGCACTAACTTGAAAAGAAATATGCACTCCCATATTTCTTGCAGCATTATCCACTACAGCCAATATATGGAATCAACCTAAGTTCCTATCAAAAGATGAACGGATAAGAAAGATATCTATATCTATATACTTATCTAAATTTACATACACACAATGGATATTATTTAGCCATTAGAAAGAAGGAAATTCTACCATTTTTAACACTGGTGCACCTTGGGTAAATTATGCTGATATAAGTCAAAAGGAGAAAGACAAATACTATGTGATATCCTTTATATATGGAAATAAAAAGAAGCCACACTTATAAAAAGTAGAATGTTGGTCACCAGGGGCTGGGGTGTGGGGAATAGGAGAGATGTTGTAAAGGATACAAACTTCTAACTAATAGTAAATAATTCCTAAAGATCTGATGCACACAATAGTCAATGTAGACCATGGTATTGTTTATAATCATCAAACTTGCTAAGAGACTAGACCTTAATTTTTCTAACTGCAATAAAGAAATAATTATGTGACATGATAGAGGTGATAGCTACTTCTACAATGGCAAAGGATAACACTTAACTGTATCAAAGCACCATTATATTCAAGTAATATTTTATGTTAAATATAAGAAAAAAGAAATGCAATAAGCATAATCAATATACAAACAGATCAAGCAGAATAAATTTTCTGCAAGTTAGAAGACAGTAAGTTGAAAATATCCACTGAGAGGAGAACACAGAAAAAAAGAGTGAAGAAGGATTTTGTGATGTATAGGATACAATCAAAAGAAACCTTCTGTGAATTATGGAGTCTTAAAAGGAAAAGATAGAGAGAGAATGCTTATGTAAAGAAATAGTTGCTGAGAACTTTCGTAATCAGGGGAGAGATTTGGATATCCAAGTTCATGAAGCTCATAGGGCACCAAACTGAAAAAGAAAGAAAGAAAGAAAACAAAAACATTCCTCAAAACACATTATAGTAAAACTGTCAACGATCAAAAACAAAGAATCTGGGCTTCCCTGGTGGCGCAGTGGTTGAGAGTCCACCTGCCGATGCAGGGGACACGGGTTCGTGCCCCGGTCCGGGAAGATCCCACATGCCGCAGAGCGGCTGGGCCCGTGAGCCATGGCCGCTGAGCCTGCGTGTCCAGAGCCTGTGCTCCGCAACGGGAGAGGCCACAACAGTGAGAGGCCCGCATACCACAAAAAAAAAAAAAAAAAAAAAAGAATCTGAAAAGCAGCAAGAGGAGAGAAGCTTATAACTTACAGGAGAAACCTCATAAGGTTATCAGTTGATTTCTCAGCAGAAACCTCACAGGCTAGGAGAGAGTGGGATAATACATTCAAATTACTCAATGAAAAAAAAACTGCCAACAAAGAATATCCTCTCCATCATAATCGTCCTTCTTAAATGAAGAGATTAACAACTCTCCCAAAAAAGCTGAGAGTTCATAATCACTATATCTGTCTTAAAAAAATTCTAAAAGAGTTCCTCAAGCTACAATAAAAGTAAACTAAATAGTACCATGAAAACATATGAAAATACACAAGACTTGTAAACATAAATATATAGTTAAGGTAAGAATACTTTTAATAATATGATACGGTGGTGTGTAAACCGGTTAACTTTAGTATAAAGGTGAAAGTATGTGATTATTAAAATAACTGCAGCTATAATAATTTTAATGTATAAACAATATACAAAGAAGTAAGTTGTAGCACCATATACAAAAATTCATGGAGGGGAGTAAAAGCATAGTTTTGTGTTTGTGTCATGGAGTTATATTATTATCAATATAAAATAGACTGTTATACCTGTAAGACGTTTTCTGTACACCTCATGGAATCACAGAGCAGAAATCTTATAGATTTAGAAAACATAAAGAGAAGGGAATCATAACATATCACTACAGAATATCACTAATTCACAAAGAAAGGCAGCAACAGAGGAAAGAACAAGAAACAACAAAAAATCCAGAAAATAAGATGGCATCGGTAAGTCCTTAACTGTCAATAATTACTGTAAACATACATGTATTAAATTCTTTAGTCAAAAGTCATAGAGTGGCTAGACAGATAAAAATACAAGATCGAACTATATGCTGGCTATGAGAGACTCACTTCAGAGTTAAAAACACAAATAAGCTCAAATTGAAGCTCTGGTACAAGATATTCCATACAAGTAGAAATCAAAAGAAAGCAGTGGTAGCTAGAGTTATACCAGACAAGATAGACTTTAAGCGTTAAGCCACAACAAGGAAAACAAATAAGGTCATTATATAAAGATAATGTTTTCAATTTATGAAGACAAAAAGCAAAAATAAATACGCACCCAACAGTGTAGGATCTTAATATATTAAGCAAACACTAACAGATTTGAAGAGACAAATAGACAATATTAAAAAAAAAAGTGTAGGGATCTTTAATACCCAACTTTCAACAATGAATAGGTCATCCAAAAAGAAAATAAGGAAGTACTGAACCTGAGCTGTATATTAGACCAAATTGACTGAACAGACAAAAACAGAACAGTCCACCCAACAGCAGCAGAATACATATTCTTCTCAAGTGAACACTGAACATTCTCCAGGACAGATCATGTGATGGGTCACTAAACAAGTCTTCGCAAATTTAAGAAGACTGACATCATACTAAGTATTTTTGCAACCATAATGCTAAGAAACCAGAAATTAACAGGACAGAATCTGGAAAATTTACAAATATGTGAAAATTAAACAACATGATCCTAAATAATCAATGGGCCAAAGAAAAAAAATAAAAAGACCAGGGGCTTCCCTGGTGGCGCAGTTAAGAATCTGCCTGCCAATGCAAGGGACACGGGTTCGAGCCCTGGCCCGGGAAGATCCCACATGCCACGGGGCAACTAAGCCCGTGCGCCACAGCTATCGAGCCCACGCACCACAACTACTGAAGCCTACGTGCCTAGAACCTGTGCTCTGCAACAAGAGAAGCCACCGCAATGAGAAGCCCGCGCACCGCAACGAAGAGTAGCCCCCACTCGCCGTAACCAGAGAAAGCTCACGCACAGCAACAAAGGCCCAACGCAGCCAAAAATAAAAAATAAAATAAATTTATTTAAAAATAAATAAAATAAAAATAGAATTGCCTTATGAACCAGCAATCCCACTCCTGGGCACATATCCACACAAAACTATAATTCGAAAAGATACATGCACCACTATGTTCATAGCACCACTATTCACACAATAGCCAAGACATGAAAGCAACCTGAATGTCCATCAACAGATGAATGGATAAAGACGATGTGATAAACATATACAATGAGATATTACTCAGCCATAAAACAGACTGAAATAATGCCATTTGCATCTACATGGATGGACTTAGAGATTATCATACTAAGTGAAGTCAGACAGAGAACGACAAATACCATATGATATCACTTATATGTGAAATCTAAAATGAGACACAAATGAATCTATAAAACAGAAACAGACTCACAGATATAGAAAACAGACTTGTGGTTGCCAAGGAGAAGATGGGGGAGGGATGGATTGAGAGTCTGGGATTAGCAGATGCAAACTATTATATATAGGATGGATAAACAACAAGGTCTTACTGTACAGCACAGAAAACTATATTCAATACCCTGTAATAAACCATATATATATATAATAAACAGTATGTGTGTGTGTGTGTATATATATATATATATATATATATATCTGAATCACTATTGTACAGCAGAAATTAACACAACATTGTAAGTCAACTATACTTCAATGAAATACATTTTTTAAAAATTAGGTTGAGGGCTTCCCTGGTGGCGCAGTGGTTGAGAGTCCGCCCGCCGATGCAGGGGACACGGGTTCGTGCCCCGGTCCGGGAAGATCCCACATGCCACGGAGCGGCTGGGCCTGTGAGCCATGGCCGCTGAGCCTGCGCATCTGGAGCCTGTGCTCCGCAACGGGAGAGGCCACAACAGTGAGAGGCCCGTGTACCCCCCCAAAAAAAAAAAATTAGGTTGAGATTATACCATCAATTAGTTTAAAGTCACTTTTATAAAGTAGGCCTTATTTTTCTTGTCCTTTCATCCTGGGACAAATGTATAACAGATAGAAACTCACCAGGATTACTCCAGTCTGAACTCATATCACACAGAACTTTAATTATTGAACACACCATTAATACCAATTACACCATGGGATGTCCTGATCCAGTATCAAGTTTGTGAACCTTGTATCAAGCCTGCAGAATCCACTAAATTTGGAAATTCAAACTGAAATGAAGCCAACTATCTCATGACTTCTCCAAAACTAGTTATACGACAATCAACTGGAAACCACATGCAATCAAGTGAATGTAGACAGAAACAACCATACCCTTCCTTTTTTTTCCTTTTAGATGAAGATGGTATTTAAGGTGATGTCTTGGGCCATTTCAGGGTGTTACTCAATTTCTTGGGTATCTCCCATGCACACAGGAGGTACACATGTTAGTTAACTTCTTCGTGCAACTATATGAAAGTAGTTAATATCACAAAACTGTATACATAAAATGAATTAAATGGTAAATGTCATGTTTTGTATTTTTAATGACAATGAAAAAAAGTGTAGTGCCGATATTTCTTACAGCATAAATGAACATTAAAAACATCCTTAGTGAAAAAAGTAATACAGAAAAGGCCACCCAGATCCCATACTCATCTTGTCTGCTTCAAATCCATCAAGGTTGTCCAAATGAGGGAAAAATTCAGTAATGCTTCCAGAAAAAGAAAACTGGATCTGACGGAAAAAGACATTTTCATACAGTTGGGACAACAGGTGAAAGTTGAAGTGGGGCTGAGTATTAAATTATAATGTGGACATCAGGATTTCCTCATTTAGGGGTTATGTGCTGATTCCTCAGGAGAGTGTCCCTGTTTTGGGTAAAACACATTGAACATTTTGTGTGAAGTGGCAAATGTGAGTACTTTTGCCATTACTGAAACTTTTCTGTACATTTTAAATTACTGAAAAGTAAATTACTTTTCAAAGCAACCATGTCAGTACCATGCCAGAAAATCAGATAAGACAGCCATCAAACTTTGTTATAGAGGCCAAGACTTACCCAAACAAAGTTCAACCAAAGTTGTGACTATTATTTCCTTTGTAGGAGTACACATGGTATTAAGGGGCACAGTGGGAGGGACTTCCCTGGTGGCTCAGTGGTTAAGAATCCATCGGCCAATGCAGGGAACACGGGTTCAACCTCTGGTCCGGGAAGATCCCACATGCCACGGAGCAACTAAGCCTGTGGGCCACAGCTACTGAGCCTGCGCTCTAGAGCACATGCACCACAACTACTGAGCCCACACGCCTAGAGCCCGTGCTCCACAACAAGAGAAGCCACTGCAATAAGAAGCCCGTGTACTGCAACAAAGAGAAGCTCCCACTAGCAGCAACTAGAGAAAGCCCGTGCATAGCAACCAAGATGCAACACAGCCAAAAATAAATAAAATAAATAAATTTATTTAAAAAAAAAAAAAAAGAAAATCTACATGACCTTGGGTCTGGTGATGCGTTTTAAACACACAACACCAAAAGTCTATCAACAAAAGAAAAATAATTGATAATGTGGACTTTATAAAATTAAAAATTTCGACTCTATGAAAGAACTTATTCAGAAAACCAAAAGACAAGCCACAAACTGGAAGAAACTATTTCCAAAACACACATCTCTTAAAGGGTTTGTACTCAAATTACACCAAACAATGCCATTAAAATTTGGTAAAGATTGAAACACACACCTGGCCAAGGAGGATAAACAGATACTAAATAAGCATACAAGAATATACTCAAGATGCTGGTGGAATGCATGTACAACCAACTTTGGAAGACGGTTTGGCAGTTTTTTCCAAATCTAAATAGTCTCACCTTAGGATCCAAGAAGCGTACCTCTTGTATGTAGACAACCGCTTTGGAAACCTGTGTTCAAACAAAAACTATCATCAAGTAATGCACAGCAGCTCATTCATAATATGGCTAAAAAGTTAAAGGTATCAGGATGTCCTTCTGCAGATGAATTCATAAGCAAATCAGGGCCCATACATGTCAAGGGGAGCAGAATACAGCACCCCAAAATGTGCCCATTTGACAGAAGGATTATTTTAGACAGATTAATTTAAAAGAACAGCAGACCCAGGAGAATCTTTGAAAACCAAGTAGAAAATGCCCTTTTATGAGGTAAATTTACATTTATTAAGGATATCTCCATTTGTAAGGGTATGTCCCTCTCTGGACCAGGAATTGAATGATGACTAAATATCAAGAAAAACTTGTCGGGACTTCCCTGGTGGTCCAGTGGTTAAGACTCCACACTCCCAATGCAGGGGGCCTGGGTTCGATCCCTGGTCAGGGAACTAGATCCCACATGCCACAACTAATACCTGGCAGAGCCAAATAAAATATATTAAAAAAAAAAAAAGCTTGTCAATGAAATAGGTCTGGATGTAAATCCACGTAACAACCATACCCTTGTTTACTGTGCTTTGCCTAATAACCTCCCTTAAATGGCTTCCTCCATTCCCTAACATCTTTCTTCGGTTCTTAGCTGAAGGTAGCCTTTAAGGTAATGGCTTGGGCCAGACTAAGTTTTCCTGGGTATCTTTCAAGTATACAGGAGGTATGCATGGTATATATTAAACTTCTGATTGTTTTTCTCCAGTTCATCTCCCTTTCATTACAAGGGGTATCTCAATGAAGAACATAGAAGGGCAGAGGGAAAATTATTTTTCCTCTCATATACATGCAATGCAATAGTATTCAGAGATATAAAGGAATGAATAATCAACCGTGCAAAAAAAATAGATGAATTTAACACTTATATCGCTAAGTGAAAGAATCCAGTCTGAAGTGCTATACACTGTATGACCTCATTTATATGACATTCCAGAAAAGGCAAAACAGACATGGTAAACAGTTTATGGAATATGTGGTTGAAAAGGTCCGTGTGATACTTTAGTGGTGAATAACTGTCACTATGCATTTGTCTACACCCACAGATTTTTTACAACCCAACAAGTAAATTATAATCTATTCAAATTTAGTTACTTAGGATATGGGAGTGTCAAAGACTGGCATACAGAATGTAACAAACAATCTAACTGATTTAGAAAGGTATGAAAAAAACTCACTGTTGGTGGTGGGACACAATGGGCTGACCTAAGTTAACTTTGGAAATGAGCATACTCTGTAGGCCAAAGACAAAATACACTGTACATACACAGTGGACCCTGTAAGTTCTTTCCCATGGGGAGCAGTAGCTAACAGTACTGAAACTACTATATCAGTAATCGAATGCAACAAACACTGAAGTTAATGACAAATGGTGGAAGCCAGATTTCTTCCCACTGGAGTGGGAAGTCACAGACAAACAAAGGGAGAAGGTTACAATATCCATGTCATAACAGATCAGGTTGGAGACATCAGTATAAAGTATCTTTAGCCTAATAGAGATACACATAGCTCCACATGGAAATCTTCATAATTATGTGTATATGCATAGGCTGGGATACATGGATATATTTCCATGCACTGTCAGCTGAGCATATTTAGCTCCCACATGTAAGCTTTTAATACCAGTCTCTAATAAAGGGAACAAGGGCTCTCTGAAGAAAGGGCTGATGCTAGGACTGAGACAGTAAATATATGAAGCAGGATAATCTTAAAATATCAGAAAGTAAAGAAGTACCAAAAATTTTAAAAACCCGCAAAAGAAAAATTATGTAAAATGAAAACAGGAGCAAACGGAAAAAGCTCTCAATAGCCAAAGCAAGAATGAACTAAACAGTCTAATAATGTAGTGCCGGCTTATGACCAAAAGTTTACAATAATTACTCATGTGTCCAAACTGGTAAAAATAAGTTACATAGTTTTTGATGAATGATGTTAAATAGAAATCTCCTATGCAGAAAGCTTCTAAACAATTTATATAGACACTCAGCTGTCCATCAAGGATGTGAAGCCAACCCCTCTCTCCTCAAGTGTGGCTTCTGCATTATGACTTCCTCCTAAATAAGACACACAGGATGGACATGGGAAAAAATTAACCTCACTGCGGGAAAACTTCACAAACACCACCTCAGCCTGGTGACCAAAGTTAAGAATATAAGTGAGAAGTTCCTTTAAGAGCCTGTTCTCTCAATATATAGTGAAGAGGAAGCACTTTACCTCTGTGATCTGCTTTTTCAAAGCCAAGTCTAATTACAACAAAAACACCAAGCAAATCCCAGTGCAGGGCAGTTTACACAAAACCTGACCAGTCCTCCTCCACACTGTCAAGGTCATGGAAACAAGGAGAGTCTGAGAAACTGTCAAGGCCCAGAAGAGACTAAACAGGCATGATGACCCCATGTCCTTTGAGACCCTGTAACAAGGAAAGGTATAACAAAGGGAACATGTATAGGGACTTCAGTTAATAATAAAGTATCAATGTTTTTTCATTATTTGTGATGATTCTGTAGGAAATTAGACTGGAAACATTAAAAGTCAAATAAGAGAAACCTATTGGAAACAAACTGGAAATCTAGAGGAAACGGGTGATTTCTTTGTGAAAACACATTACCAAAATGGACCCTAAATTAAGGAAAATAGAAAAAGACCAATTAACCACTGAGGAACCTCTTCCCCATACTGGTTATCACTGTTCCAGGGTTTCCTTCTCCGAGGACAGGGAAGGAACAGGGACAGAGCTGTTTGGCAGCTCCCCTCGTGTATGACCCCACCCAGTGTTTTCATCTCCCCCAGCCACGCCTACCCAGGGAGGACATCTGAGGAAGGATCGGAGATTATTGATCCAGATGTGTCAACTAGGACTTCTTCTATTCCCAGCAACTGGACACACTTACTGAAGTAAAATAAATTAGTATTTATTGTAAGGGTAGAAATAAATTAATACTTGCAAGTGGCAAGTTTAAGAATGGATTTCGACCTGGCAGGTTCAGTGTCTCACACTCTCTCAGTGTGACCTTACTTCTCTCCAAAGCTTTGTCCTGTTCAGTGCCTTTGGGGGACCCCATTCACAGGCACGGTCTCCCTCACTGCCCTTGGGCCAACAGCAATTCTAGGCTGACAACCACTCACCATCCTTTTTCCAAGAAAAAGTTTCTCTTTTTCTTGGGTTCTAAGAAAAGTCATGGTTTTGAATACCTTTGGCCTGGCTTGGGTTTCATTCTCATCCTTGACCCAGCACAGGAACCAGAAGATGGAAAATGGGACTGGCTAGATGTGGGCTGTAAACCCATCTTCGAGCTGGGTGGAACATGGGGTCATCCTTCTGGAACTATTTGGACTGGAAGCAGGTGAGATGTAATTCCCAAAGGAAAATGGAGGCACTAGACTTGGGCATGAGAACAGATGCTGGTTGGGGGAAAGCAGCAGATTCTATGTCAATGACAGCTCACTGCACAGCACAGAATCTGACACAAAAGGAAGAAAGGGGTTCACTTAGGGTCAGGGGCTGCAGCTACTCATCCAGTGCTCTTACTGTCCTCTCAAGACTGCAAGAAGTTTTTTCACTTGCTGAAAAGGCAGGATCATTGTTGGTAAACTCAAGTCTCCTGCCTTGGACATCAGGTCCTCACATCTCAGAGGCTGGCCCAGAACAACCCACGTGCCCTCAGAAGACACATAGACCTCATTCCTGCCCCTGAGAGGTGGGAGCCCTTGAGTTATGCCATCTCCCTGGCCATATTAATTACCCATCCCTGAAAAACAATACTGGTCCTTTTCCAGTTTCTTCTGTCTCCTATACTAAGGGAAGAAACCAAATGCTAGGGTGGTAAGGAAACTCTTGTGCAATGAGGTAATGGGAGGCTCAAGAATTATTCCATGCCATGGAACCCATAATTGGCAGGTTTTCCAGAGGCCACGTGGATGCATATGGCTCTCCAAGACAATGCAGTCTCAGTGTGAACCTCCCATTGGGAGGCCCAGTTACTCCCATAACTTTGATTCTTAATGAATATGAATGTCAAAATTTCTAACAACTGAAAGGACAAAGGATTGCAGGGCCATGGTGTGCTGTATGGTTGTTGTGTCAGGGACACACTCAAATATTTAGAGGGTTATTACCTCTCTTGGCAGTCTATGAGGCTGTGAAGGCTGTGAAGAGGAGGTCCTTTTCTCAGCCACATGGATGTTGGTAGTTGAAACATCTCAAAAGAATGTCTACAGTGCCCAGGTAGCTGTTCCATTGATCAGCAGCATGGTCAGCTCACTAATTGTCCATGTGGTCTTGACAGGGCCCAGGCTGAACTGAGCTAGAGGACCACAGATGCCTGCCTGAATGGTCAGAGGTCAAGGACTGTCCTGCCTGAGACTTGATTGTCTATTGATACCCACTCAGATGGGACAAAGGATGCCTGCAGTCCCAGGAGGGCCCCACCAGCCCTCAAGTAGGCAGGGGGCTGGCAGGTTGCTACACCCAGTCCTGCATTAATCCACACATGTCCACTGAGTGCCCTCCTGTCTGAGCACTCTGCTGGCACTGGGGCTGCCCAGGCAGAGCAGGGCCAGCAGCACCTTTCCCAGATGGGAGGGCAGGAAGGAACCAGGCATGACTCCTGACACCCTCCACAACCCGTGACTGACATCGAGTTCAATGTGAAACCCTCGGAGACAGTACAGACATTTCATTCTTCTCTCAGAGCCCAGGAATGGGGGGTAGAAAAACAGTGGTCCAGCTCAACTCCCTGACTCATGTGTGACCCTGGGCAAATCCTATCCATCCTGGAGACCTCAGAGAGGAGAAGGGAGGGGCAATGGGGGCCAGTTATGCTTAAACCTAACCCTAACCCTAAAGAATCCTAACTTCTAACCCTAACACCCCAACTCCAGACCCTCTACCCTGACTCTCCAACCCTTACCCCTGACCCCTAAACCCTGACACTGACTCAAACCCCAGACCTAAACCCTAGCCCAGTGGATACCGAGGGATGACATATGTCCTCTTGAATGAACCAAGGGATTCATGACCTTGTATTTAGCAATAGTTTCTTGGATCTGACACTAAAGCTCAAGCAATGAAAGGGAAAAAAATCAGTAAACTGGAGTTCCTCAAAATTATAAACCTTTGTACGCCAAAAGAGGCTATTCATAAAGTAAAAAGACAGCCCACAGAATGGAAGAAAATATTGGCACATTATATATCTGATAAGAGTCTTTATCCAGAATATATCAAGAACTTTTACCAGTCAACAAAAGACCAACCCAATGATAAAGGACTTGCATGGACTGTTCTCCAGGGAAGGCATACAAATGGTCTCAAGCTCATGAAAAGATGTCACACATCAGCAGTCATGATGGAAATGCAAATTAAAACCACAAAGTGATAACCGTTCTAGGGTATGTGAAAGGGTATGTTAAAAATAAATAAAAATAACAAATGATGGAAACAATATAGAGAAACTGGAACTCTTAAACTTTACTTGTGGAAATGTAAAATGGTACAATCTACGTGTACAAAACTTTGGCATTTTCTCAAAAATATAAAAATGTAATTATCAAATGTCTCAACAACTCCACTCCTAGATATATACCCAAACACTTGAAAACAGGCGTTCAAATAAAAACTTTACACCAATATTCGAAGCAGCACTGTTCACAATAGCCCAAGGTAAGAACAATTAAAATGTCCACCAACGGGTGAATGGATAAGCAAAATAGGGTAGATCCATAAGATGCATTATTCTGCCATATAAAGGGATAAAGTAAAATGGTGAAGCAGCTGTGGAAGACAGTAGGGGAGCTCCTCAAAAACTTAAATGTAGATTTAATGTTAGGATCCCTCAACTCCGCTCCAGGGTATACACCCAAAATATTAGAAAGCAAGGACTGGAGCAGATATCTGTACCCCATATTCATAGCAACATTATTCACAATAGCCAAAAAGTGGAAGCAACACAAGTAAGTGTCCTTCAGCAGATGAATGGCTAAACATAATGTAGTATATACACAATGGAATACAATTCCACCTTTAAAACTAAGGTAACTCTCACACAGGCTACAAGGTGGATGAACCTTGAAGTCATTATGCTAAGTGAAACAAGCCAGACACAAAAGGACAAACGTTCTATGATTTCACTTGTATGAGGTATCCAGATAAGTCAAATTCAAAGACAAAGTAGAATAAGGTTGCCAGAGGTTGAGGGGAGTTAGTGTTTAACGGTGACAGTTTCACTTCGGGAAAATGAAAATGTACTGGAGATGGATGGTGAGGATGTTTTTACAACAATGCAAATGTAGTTAACTATATACTTTAAATGATTTAGATTACAAACATTATGTGGTGTTTTTTTTGTGTGTGTGTGTGTGTGTGTGTTTTTTTTTTTGCGGTACGCGGGCCTCTCACTGCTGCGGCCTCTCTCGTTGCGGAGCACAGGCTCCGGACGCGCAGGCTCAGCGGCCATGGCTCACGGGCCCAGCCGCTCCACGGCACGTAGGATCCTCCCGGACCAGGGCACGAACCCGCGCCCCCTGCATCGGCAGGCGGACACCCAACCACTGCACCACCAGGGAAGCCCCATTATGTGTTTTTAATCACAATGAAAAAAAAGGATAAATGTTACAACATGGATAAACACTGAAAACATCCCAAGTGAAAGAAGTCATACAGAAAAAGGCACCCAGATCATACTCATCTTGTACACTTTAAATCCATGAAGGATTTTTAAATGAGGGAAAGCCCCAGTGATGGTTCCAGAAAAACAAAACTGGATGAGAATGGAAAAAGACATTTCCACAAAGTTGGGGCAGCTGGTGAAAGCTGAAGTGGTCCTGTGGATAGAATTATAATGGGTAAACCATAAGTATCCCTCATTTTGGGGTTATGTGCTGGTTCCCTGGGAGAGTGGCCCTGTTTAGGGTAAAACATATTGCAGTATTTGGTGTGAAGGTAGAAAACTTTGTACTGCTATTTAAAGTTTAAACATTTGAAATTTACTAAAAAATAAATTACTTTTCAATACAACCATGTAAATACCATGCCAGAAAATCAGAGATGACATCAAACATTGCTACCCAGACCAAATTCAACCACAGTGGTGATGTGAATCGCGCTTGTAGGAGTCCACATGGTATTAAGAGACACTGTGGGAAGAGTATATTAGTAGCCACTATGTCTTGGGTACTGTGGATGACCTGGAGGTGGTTGAAACAGTGGGATTTCTGAATTCTAGTTTTCCACATAAAACCACGAAAAGACTGTCAGAACTAAAAAAATGAATTCAGTAAAACTGCAGGATCATTTGTGATTCTATACACTAATAATAAACAATCAGAAAGAGAAATTAAGAAAACAATTCCATTTACAATTGCATCCCCCCAAAAAACTAGGAATAAATTTAACCTAAGACTTGCACCCTGAAAACTCTAACACATTGATGAAAGAAACTGAACAGACACAAAAAAATGGAAACGTATCCCATGCTCATGGGTGAAAATGTTATTAAAATGTCCATTCTACCTAAAGCAATGTACACATTCACACAATCACTACCAAAATTTCAATGACATTTCACAGAAACAAAACAAACCATCTTAACATTTGTGTGGAGCCACAAAGGACCCAGAAGAGCCAAACTGACGCTGAGAAAGGAGAACAAGCTAGAGGCATCTCGCTCCCTGACTTCACACTTCATTACAAAGCTCCAGTCCCAAAAAAGTGTGGAATTGGCCCAGAAACAGACACACAGACCAGAGGAACAGAACAGAGAGCCCAGAAATAAACCTACAGGTATGTGATCAGTTAATTCACAAGAAAGGAGCCAAGAACATACACCGGGGAAAAGACAGTCCTCTCAATAAATGGTGCTGGGGAAACTGGAGGCCACACACCAAAGAACAACCCTGGACACCATCTTATACCACACACAAAAACTAAAAACCCACAGCCACATCAAGCCCTTCGCCTCCTGGGTCCTCTGAAGACAGACCCCCTCAGCGGTCAGCAACGCCCAGGAACCTTCTCCCCACTTTTCCTCACCTTTCCCCTCAGCGGCATCACCTCCCGGCAGGTCCTGAGGAGACCAGGCTCCTGTCAGCGTGGACTCGGCCCACGTTGTCCTGAAGCTGAAGCCCCAGCGGGTCCTGAGGAGACCGGGCTCCCGTAGGTGTGGACTCAACCCCAAGTTGTCCTGAAGCCCAGGCCGTCAGCATGGACTCAGCCCCAAGCGTTGCATGCACGGAGCCAAGTCAGCCGGCAGGACGCGTTCCCGCAGAGGGTCAGGGAGGCGGGCTCACGTTCCCTATCAGCCAATGGGAACGTGCAGACCAAGCCTCCCTCACCATTCAGTGGAGACCCCGCCCCCTGAGAGCAGTTCTGCTGAATCCATTAAACTGGAAATTCGAACCGAATATCCAAAATAGTTAATGAACAATTAACTTGAAACGGTAGGGAATGAAATGAATGTAGAGACCAAATTCACTCAGATTTATTAACAGGCACTTAAAATGCAAAACTATCAAAATTATAGAGATAAACATAGAAAGCCTACATGGCCCTGGGTTTGGTCTGTAGATTATGAGCTTTGAGTTTTAACACACAACCCAAAAAGCCAATTCACAAAAGAAAAAAGTAATATTGTGGACTTTATAAAATTAAATATTTCTAGGCTGAAAGACCTTATTCAGAAAATCAAAAGACAAACCACAAACTGGGAGAAAAATATTCGCAAAACTTGTATCTGATAAAGGATTTGGACTCAAAATATAGAAAGACCTCTAAAACAACCCCATAAAATATGGGTAAGGATCTGAATAGACACCCAGCCAAAAAAAAAGATATACAGATAGTAAAAGTCATACAAAAACATGCTCAACATAATATACCGTAAGGGAATTACAAATTAAAATGATGATATATCAAACCACGCCTATTAGGACTGCTAAACTCCAAAAATATGACAATACCAATTGCTAGAAGGTGAGGAACAACAGGAACTCTCTCTGCTTACTAGGGGAATGCATGTACAGCCACTTTGTAAGACAGTTTGGCAGCTTTTTCCAGAGCTAAACAAGTCTTACCTTGGGATCCAACAATTGTACTTCCAGTATTTAGGCAACTGCTTTGAAAATCTATGTCAAAATGCAAACAAGGATGCAATTATGCACAGCAGCTCTACTCATAATGGCTAAAAACTTGAAGAAATCAGAATGTCCTTCAATAGATGAATGCATAAGCAAATTGGGGTACACCCATGTCAAGGCGAGTAGAATATGCCACCCTAAAATACACCTCTCTGGCATAAGAATGATTTTGTTCTGCTTTAAAAACAAACAAACAAAAACAAAAAAACACAAAGAATCTCAGAAAACTGAGATTGCCCTTTTGTGAAGGACATTTACAACAGAGAAATCTCCATTTGTAAGGGTATGTCCCTCTTTGCACCAGAAATAGAAGGATAATTAAATCTCAAGTAATTCTCATCACCAGTGGAGAAGTCCTGACTTAAATCTGCAAACAATCATATCCTTGTTTACTGTGCTTTGCATGATAACCTGCCATAACTGGCTTCCCCCCTTCCCCAAAATCTTTCTTCTGCTTTTAGCTGAAGATGGTATTTAAGGTGATGGCTTTGGTCATTTCAGGGAGTGACTCAGTTTTCCTTGGTATCTCCCCTGTATTCAGAAGGTATACATGTTATCAAACTTCTGTTTTTCTTCTAGTAATCTGTCTTTTATTAAGGGTGGGGGGAGTCTCAACCAAGAACCCAGAAGGGCAGAGTGAAAATTGTTTTTTCTCCCATACATGTGCAATGGAATACTACTCAACCGCAGAAGGGAATGCACCATCAACCTATGGAAAGACATGGATAAATCTTCAGTATACGCTGCTAAGTGAAAGTGTCCAGTCTGAGGAGGCTGCACACAGCATGACCCCCTTGAAGACATTCTGGGGAAAGCAAAGCTACATAGATGATAAGCAGATCACTTCACTGGTTCGAAGTGATACTTTAGGATGGATACATGGCACTATGCATTTGTCTAAGCCCACAGACTTGTATAGCCCAAAGGGTTAATCATAATCTATTCAAATTTAGTTATTTAGGGTGTAAGAGTGCCACAGGGTGAAACCCACAATGCGACAGCATCTAACTGCATTAGAAATGCATGGAAAAAAACTCACTGTAGGGGATGGGGTATAAGGTGCTGACCTAAGTTACCTTTGGAAATGAACAGAATCTGTAGACTAAAGGCAAAATGGACCGTACATAAACAGTGGGCTTTATTTTATGAAGTTCTTTCCAGAGTGTAGTAGCTAACAATTATGAAACCTCTGCACATGTAACCTGAAGAGGAGAAATGAATTGATAAATGGCAGATGGTGGGAGCCAGGCTCCTCACCGTGGGAGTGGGAAGTTACAGATAAGCAAAGGAACAAGAGAATGAAGCTGAGACCCTGATGGCCACTCCTTTTTGGCTCTGAGTTGCTTCCAACAGGACCGCAGTCACCTGCACGTGGTCTGCTGTGACCTACATGCCCCCATTGGCCTTTCCTCTCCCTCCCTGCGATGACTCCAGTGACATTTCCAGCCCGGACCCCTCTTCCAGGCCAGACGCCTCTGTCCAGCCACCACATCCCCATCTCACCTTGGGGGCTAACAGGTCCCTCAGAGGACTGTGATCCTGCAGCTCCCCACACCCAGGAGCAGCCCCAGCTTCCCAGGTTGCCGAGCCCAGGCACCTGGTGTAACCGAGCAGGACCCTATGGGGCCTTCCCAGGACAGACCCCTCCCCCATATCCTCTGCTGTAGCTCCTCTCTGAAGTACCTGGATAACAGTACCTGATGCACGCTTCCTGAGTTGTTTTACAGATGCTAAAACCACCACCAAGTGGAAGAAATTAACTACCTGATGATCATGAACAGGTATCCCCAGAGCTTCTGGTGCCTAAGAATTTACAGCGTTAAATGCCCTGTTACCTCACCATCAGCCAGAGAATTGTGCACCACCTGATCACATACCTTGTGACCCACCTCCTTAAACTGGCCTTTAAAATGCTTTACTGAAATCCCTCAGGGAATTCGGGGTTTTAGAGCACAAGCCACCTGTCCTCCTTGTATTGGTGCTTTTACAATTAAAGCTGCACTTTCCTTCACCACAACTGGTATCAGTAGGTTGGCTTTACTTCACTGGGGCAAGCAGACCCAAGTTTGGTTCAATAACACTGGGGTTTCCCAGTCTCCCCCTTCCTTGTGCCCCAGTGACTGTCAGCAACTCCTCCAGAGTCTGTGGCCAGTCCCCACACTAATTCCCCTCTATACCCACAGCCCTGGCCCAAGCCCGATCTTGTGCCTGATTTCTCCATCAGGCCCTGACAAAGCTCCCCACCCCACGGTGCATCTCACATCCCACCCCAATGTGGTCTTTCTGAAGCACAAACAAGACCTTGACTCTCTCCCTTCTGTGATCCCCCGAAGGTTTTCCCTCATTTGCTGGAGTGTCTGGTGGGGGAGGCATCCCCCATGGCCCTGAGAGTCCCCGGCATCCCCGCTAGGCTGTCGGTTCCTAGGTTCCCTGACGCTGAGCACCTCAGCAGGCCAGGAGACCTTGGAGGCTAACAGGTACCTCAGCGGACTGTGATCCTGCTGCTCCCCACCTCCCCTGGTTGCTGAGCCCCAGACACCTGGTGTAACCGAGCAGGACCCTATGGGGCCTTTCCGGGACAGACCCAGAACTGCTCACCTCAAGAGGGAGCTGGCACTGCCGCTGCCTGATCAAAGGGAGCAGAGAAGGCTTCCCCAGCTGGGACACAATCACTGTAGGAGTGGTCTCTCCCTCGGCCATCACATCACCCCCGTGGGACTTGAGGAAAGGAGGGACCGAGGCACACGTTAGTTCCTAAGCAGGATGGTGTGGGCTCAGTCGCGTCCCCCCAAATTCACATGCTGAATCCCTAACCCCCAGGACCCCAGGATGTGGCTGTATTTCGAGATGGAGTTTTTAAAGAAGTGATCAAAGTAAAATGCAGTCACTATGGTGGATCCTAGTCCAATAGGACTGATGTCCTACAAGAAGAGATTAGGACACAGATTGGCACAGGGGGAGACCATGTGCGGACCTGGGGAGAAGATGGCTGTCTACACGCCAAGGAGAGAGTCCTCAGGAGAAACACCTTGATCTCAGACAGCATCCAAGACTGGGAGATGTCTGTTGTTTTAGCTGCCCTGTCCGTGGTGTTTGTTATGGCAGCCCCGAGCAGACTCACACACAGGATAACTCAGGGCTCAGACTGGACAGAGCCCACTCTCCATTCCCCCTGTATGTGAGTTACAGGAGCCTCAGGAACTGAGGAGGGGGGTCCCTGAAGATAGACACAAGATACAAGACCTTAGGCATAACACGACTACATTCACATTAAACGTGCCTGAACTACACTCACACAAGACGGTTTTGTCCTGTATATACACCCACATTGGCACCTTCAGTCTGAACTGCAGACCTTTGGCTTCACCACCTCCACTGAGGGCATTAGCTTCACCTGCTGTGAACCACCTCCTATAGGATTTCCAGAACCACAAAGCATCGAAGAGCTTATGCTGATGTGTAATCACATTTCATTAGCCCACAGGGACTGTGGGTTAGCGTCCTGGCAACTCTGCCACAGGTGAGCCTGTTTTCATTTTTCTTGCTCCCGGCTACCCTGCACCTCCCAGCGATCCCACCCTTTGCAACTGGGACCACCAAAATGTCTGTGGCACTGTGTCTCATGTTACCAAGGGGAAGGGGTGGAGGTGGTGAGGGCCTTGGCCAGCCTGCATCCTAGGACGGAGGGCATGGTGCCCATATGGTCACCCCACCCTGCTGGTTGGACCCCTCACCTGGAAGCAAGGAGGAGAAACAAGGTGGACACATGCTGGGCCCTGGCACCCGCCTACCCTGGACTTTCACATGAAGGGGACAGAGACACCTTGAGCTTCAGCCCATTTTGGAGGGGACACTTTGTTCCAGCAACAAACATTTGTCCTAAAAGCCGAAGTGCTTTACGAAACCCTCCCCCACTGTCACAGAAAGTAAGGCTTAATTTGATCACACTTTTCTCAAACCATAGCCCAGGCTGAGGCCACCACTCTTGTAATGGTGCTTCAGAGCAGCCCCTTTAAAACATCCCTGGAGCTCAGCTCCCCGAGCTCTGCCTTTGGCTTAAAGAGGAAGGTTCCTTGACAACCTTGACAAAACTGCTTGGTTTCCTTGACAACAAAGTTTCACAATCTCCGGAACGCTTCTCCTTCAAACATTCCTATTCTAGGCTTGATGAGCCTAAAGTGACAGTGCCATCATCACGTGCCAGAAAGCAATTCCTCCAAGCCCATAGTTATTGGTTACATGATTGTAACCTATTGATCATGAAATCCCAGAAGAGCCAGCTTTGCAAGGTAACCACTTCTGCACTTGGCACTAGGTCCCTTTCCACGGACAGGATGGAGTGGCTGCTTTCACGGGCCCTGTGGTGGAAGAGCTCACCTTCTGATGAAACCAGGCCTTGATCCTTTCCAGGTGATGCCAGGGTTCTCATTCTCCCCAGACCCCCACCCACATGGCTGCTGTCTGTGCCAGTCTATACGGGACCTTAGTAATCTCCTAAAATGTGGGTTATTTTATACACAGATAACGGGTTGAATGGTGGCCCCAAAAGATGGTGGCCCCCAAGAACACATGAACAGGACCATTTCTGGGAAAAACGGTCTTTGTAGATGTAGTTAAGGATCTCGAGGTGAGGTCATCTTGGGTTAGGGTAGCCCTCAATCCAATTGACAAAGTCCTTATAAGAGACAAAAGAGGAGAGACAGACACAGAGGAGAAGCCACGTGAAGATGGAGGCAGTGATGGGAGGGATGCAGCTGCAAGCCTGGGGACGCCTGGAACCCACAGACTGGAAAAGGCAGGAAGAACCCTATCCTGGAGCCTCTGGAGGGACTTCATCCCTACAACACCTTGATCTCAGATGTCTCGTCTCCAGGACTGGGGGAGGATGAATTCCCGTTGATTTAAACCACCCAGCTTGTGGTCATTTGTTACAGAAGCCACAGAACAGTCACACAGACCCTGCTCGGTAGGATCCTGGAAGTGTGGGTCTCACTAAAGGCAGACAGAGGCTGGATTGCAGAACCCTTAGAGTCAGCATTGGGCCCCCAGAAATTCTAAAGCAGTGGCTGGACACCAGAATGTTGAGGGGTCAGTCGGAAGTCCATCCCTAAGAGTGCCGGCTGCCCACGGCCTGCCCATGTCCTTACACCTGTAAATGTGGGAGAAGGTATCTCAACCCTGATTGAGGCTATTTAATGTCACCATTCACGTTGCTAATTAAGAACCCGCCAGTTACACAGATAAAACCCAATCAGGACACTTACTACACCGATGAATAATTCTGAAGATGGTCGGAGGTGGGGAATTTTCTCACATGCAGCCAGCAGTCCCCACAAGGAGGGTCCTCATTGGAAAGCTCATGGGCCCTGCGGAGGCGTCTCTGAGTAAACATTAGCTGAACCCCAGGCCAGCTGCTCCTGAGCTATATCCACCCTTCCCAGGGAAGCAAACCTAAATACGTGCAAGGACCTTACAGGCTGGAGGAAAGGGCTTGGAGCCACACCAGGGACAGCACGCTTGCTGAATTGGCTCCTGCAGGCCATGTGGGATGGTCCTGGCCCAGATGCTCTTCGGAAAGCTTTCCATTTACCTACCTGAGTTATCCCTCCTGTCCTGGCTCCTACTTCTTTTTTTCTTGCTTCCTCACCTCTGCCTGGGGAGAACTTTCAACAGTATGTATGGGTGACACACCTTCTTCCTTAGCAGGTGGCAGCCTGGCAACTCCTATAGACAGTCCAGCAGAGCCCCACTTAGGCCGGGACACCCACAAGGCCGTGGCCGCTCACTCCCTCCCACCAGCCCAGTCCCGCGGCTGCTGATGGAGCAGGAAGTATGGTGTCAGGCACAGGTAGAGGAAATCTTGCTGCCTGGAGGAGTGGGCGGGGTGGTTATATTGACCTCAACCCAGGCACACCTGGGAAGGGCTGGCTGGCTGGCGGGGTCAGGCTTCCCAGGCCAGCCAATCCTCGCCCATCAGGGGCTCATAGTTACAGAAAATTGGCCTTGCTGTACCAGCCAGGTCCGAGTAACAGGTGTAGGGTCCTGAGAGTCAGGATACACAAGGGGCTGCAGCTCTGGCTTGTTTTCTAATCATTTTAACTGGCCCATGAGTAGGAAACAACTTCAAGAAGACCCTCTCCACACAAGAGGAATCTGGAAGTCAGGGAGAGGAGGGGTGGTGGGTGGAGACAGAGGCCTGGTGCCCCGGCTGCAGTGGAAGCCTCTGGAAGACCCGGTAGAGGGAGGCCGCAGAGTGAAGCCCAGGATCACAGACCTGTCCAGGAGCTGCTGTTTGTTAGTTCAGATCCTGCTCTGAGGTGCTCAGGCTGGGGGTGCTCTACAACAAGGGCTATGGGCACGGTTCCTGTGCGCTGAGCCCTGCCAGCGTGCCTGCCCAGGTGAGCTCCATATTCTGGGAAGGGCCTGCCCACGAAAGCCCCATGGGCTGGGAGGGGCATGTGAATGAGCGTCCTCTCTTTGCAGGCAGCACAGCTGCTTAGCAACTCCCGCGTGGGTGGTGCTGGGGTGAGATGAGAACAAAGAGCTACTGCGGACCCCCTGAGCCCCTGCCTGGGCCCATCCAGAGTGATGAGGTCAGTAGACGGGTGCTGGCCACTGTGCTGCATGAGGGAAGCCCCACAGGTACCTCTTGTTTCTTCCACCTGACACCACAGAGGCCTCCCCAGGACAGAACAGACAGCCTGCCTGGGGCAGGTGGAAGCTCCTGATGACCCTGCAGGGGACACGGAAGGGAAGGACCAGGCAGGATAGGAGTGGGTGCCCAGGTGGAGCCGTGGGGTGGGGACAGAGGGGGCATTTCTGGGCCTAAGCTGGGAGTGGACAAGCAGGTGGTGAGTGTGACCCAGGAAAGCTGGCCTGGTGACGTGAGACTGAACCCACTTCAGGGTGACAAGCCTCCCACGTGACTGCCCTGCCAAAAAAAAAGGATTGTGAGACGAATCCTGTTAAAAGGTTTTGTAATGTGAATCTGCTGAAGGGAAGGTTTTGCAAAGTGAATCCCCCTAAGAGGAGGCTCTGTGAGCTGGTCCCCTCAGAGGGGACATGTGGAACCTGTTGAGTGTGGGCAGTCACCCTGGGTGGGTGGTGGGTTCAGACCCCACTTTGGGGCCTCACCTTGTGCTTTGCCTAATAACCTTCCTTAACTGGGTACCCCCTTCCCCCAACATCTTTCTTCTGTTTTTAGCTGAAGATGGCACTTAAGGTGATGGCTTGGGCCGTTTCAGAGAGTGACTCAGTTTTCCTGGGCATCTCCCAAGTATACAAGAAGTATACATGCTATTAAACTTCTGTTTTTTCTCACTTATTACAGGAGGGCCTAAGCCAAGAACCTAGAAAGGTATAGGGAAAATTATTTTTCATCCTTATCCATGCAGTTGAGTACTATGCAGCAATAGCAAGGAATGGACCGTCAACCCACGCAAAGACATGGATGAATTTTATGTATGCATTGCCAAGTGAAAGAATCCACTCTGAAGAGCCTACACAGTGCGACCAATTGACACATTCTGGAAAAGGCAAAACTACACAGATGGTAATCAGTTCATGGGGTGGGGTTGGGGTAGAAGTATTCCATGCAATTCTTTACTGACACACACCACTATGCGTTTGCCAAAACCCAGAGATTTTTTTCCAGCCCAAAGAATAAGGTAGGACATCCAGTTGGTGTCAGAGTATCGGTCATTGGTGTGGGAAAAACTGCATGCACACCACACGTGCATTTGTGAGGCTTGAGAAACACCAGCCACAGTTCTCAAAGGTTATTAATCCCCTGCAGAATGTGGAAATGAGAATTAATCAGTGGCCCTTCCTCTCTAGTCAGTGATGGACACCAGGACTCTGCATGTTTGACAAGTGCACCAGGGATCCTTATGAGTGAAACTGTGAAAGCATGGCTGACAAGATAAGGACCAGTTCTTAACATTGCTCAAATCTCATCAGGTATGGCCAGCGGGGTCATTTCAGTGTTACTCATACTTCCCTTGAAGAGACGCACCAGCATTTCCTTTATGGGACACATGCTGGTCTGCTTTACTGTCTTGTCCACACATGGCCTTTTTACTGGAACCTTTTCATTCCTAACTTTGCCCTCCTGGACTTTATCTCATTCTATAGGAATCTGCTTACTTAGGCAGTCTCCTTCTGAAGAAAAGACTTTTTTTTTTTTTCTAAATTCAATGTATGGCTTGTAAAGTGAAGTAAGCACCAACCTCTATGGGAAATACCCTAAGAGACTTAAGGGCATGAGGCTACCTGGGATCCACAGAACTGTCCCAAGACCTCTGTCCAACTAAGTGACACTCAGAAAGTGATCAGGGGATGCGTAGAGGTGTCTCACTTAGGGTCCAGGGATTAACTACCAGTCCTCCAAGCTCCCTGTATCTCCCCTTTCCCATATTATATAGCCTGAGATTCCCACCTCCTAGGTTTGGGGACATGCATCTGTGCATATTATGGGAAAAGACTACCCGGGCAGCAGAAGAGGGAATGCTGAGAAAAAGAGAAACTGCTCATGACTGCTTAAACCTGGGAATTCTTGAGCTCTAGTTTTAGGTAGAGGCATTTACAGAAAGAGCTCTTCAATGCAATTAGAGGGGTAAGCTGAGCTCGGGGGACATGAACTCAGCCCTAGAGACCTGGAGGAGCAGTGAGCAGAGCTGCTCCCCCTCCTCTATATGAAACCCAGGGTAGTTCCAGTTCTACTGCCTAAGAAAAAGATATCTTCCAAAATTTAAATTGATTTTGGTTCACATGTTAATATGAAATAAATGTTAAACTTGGAGAAGACGGTATTTGTTCTATCAACCAAAAAATAATGCAGGAGGCTGCAAACAACAAAAGAGTTTATTTTGGGGGGTCTTAAGAATTGCAATTCAGGAGACACAGACTTGGTAACCCCAGAGGAGTGTTCAGGAGAACAGCAAGAGTCAGGGGCTTATAAAGACAAAAAGCCACAAAGTTGTTAAAACTTGCCTGGTGAGAATTGTAATTAATGCTGATGAGAGTCAGAAATTATTTGTCCTTGGGAATCACAAGTTGTTTTAGGGTAAGGGTGCAATACGTAGATAGGCTGTCATGAGTTTCTGGCAGATGTTCTGGATGACTTCATCAGGTCAAAAGGTCAGATTCCATCCAGGCTGAGAGATGCATTAGGTCACACTTCCTTAACGGTCTCCTGGCTCCATTTTAGAGAACTCTCTCAGCAATACTGACTCCATTTTGATTTTCCTTTCACAGTTCTGGCAAAATCAGAAGCGTGTCTTCTTTTGGAAAAATCTCTGTAGCATGAATAGTTGGGATCTGATCTTGCCAAATTCTAGCCAGCATGAACTTCAAATTTTCCAAAATAAATAGATATTAACTTAAAACATTCTTTTTCTATTATTTATTTTATATGTATTAGTGTATATATGTCAATCCCAATCTCCCAATTCATCCCACCCACCACCCCAGTCGCTTTCGCCCCTTGGTATCCATACATTTGTTCTCTACATCTGTGTCTCAATTTCTGCTTTGCAAACCAGTTCTGTACCATTCTTCTCGATTCCACATATATGTGTTAATATACGATATTTTTCTCTTTCTTACTTCACTCTGTATGACAGTCACTAGGTCCATCCACGTCTCTACAAATGACCCAATTTCGTTCCTTTTTATGGCTAATATTCCACTGTATATATGTACCACATCTTCTTTATCCATTTGTCTGTTGATGGGCATTTAGGTTGCTTCCATGACCTGGCTATTGTAAATAGTGCTGCAATGAACATTGGGGTGCATGTGTCTTTTTGAATTATTGTTTTCTCTGGATATATGCCCAGTAGTGGCATTGCAGAGTCGTATGGTAATTCTATTTTTAGTTTTTTAAGGAACATCCATGCTGTTCTCCATAGTGGCTGTATCAATTTACATTCCCACCAACAGTGCAAGAGGCTTCCCTTTTCTCCACACCCTCTCCAGCATTTGTTGTTTGTAGATTTTCTGATGATGCCCATTCTAACTGGTGTGAGGTGATACCTCATTGTAGCTTTGATTTGCATTTCTCTAATGATTAGTGATGTTGAGCAGCTTTTCATGTGCCTCTTGGCCATCTGTATGTCTTCTTTGGAGAAATATCTATTTAGGTCTTCTGTCATTTTTTGATTGGGTTGAAGACAAACATTCTTTGCTTGACCAAACTTTAGGCTCCTAAAGCTTCTCTTATGCCCATCTATGCACTTCCTTGTAAAATCCAGTTTTAGCAAGAATGCTGCTAACTCAGTTCAACGAGAATCCACCACCCTCGATACCTGCTCAGGTTCCTCATTCTCTACTATTCCACAGGTGATGTCTGATCACCATGGAGTGTCTTCTGAAAGAAACCTGCTCATCAGTTTAGCCAGAATTTCCCTTACCCATGATGCTTCCTCTTAGTAATTTTCTATCCACTGACCCCCCCCCCCCACCCTGCTCATTGGCTATAAATTCCCACTTCATCCTGTATTTGGAGTTCAGCCCAATCTCTCTCACCCAATACAAAATCCCACTGCAGTGGTTCCTATACCAATTGGGGAGATAGCCCACCCCCAGAATAAAATCTTCCTTATGATGCTTTGTCGAGGAACATTCAATTAACTGTCAAGTTAAGAAGAAAACTTGATAGTTAATTGAATTAGGAAGAAAAAAGGGAATTTTTATTTGAACCAAACTGAGGATTATAAGTCGGGAAGCAGATTCTCAGAAAGCTCTGACTGTTAGAACTCTAGGACATAGTCAAGTACATTTTTGAGACAAACAATCATACATCAAAATGACATACTGATATTTTACAGAAAGTTCACCAAGGATACATAATCCAGGTAAGCCCATACAAAGCGAGCTGCGAGTCATCATTACCCCCTAAAGGGCTGGGAAAGAACATTATTGTTTTAAGAAGTTACATTGCTAGCTTAAGAAGAAAGAAAAAAAAATTGATCTTTATGATTGAGCAGGCACCCCCATCTTTGAGGAGCTCTGGTTAACACGTAATGCATATGCACACAGCACGTTATGGAGGGAGGAGGTCCAAACACAGAAAATTTTATGTTTAATTTTTTTCTTGTCCCGCCTTAAAATATAAATTTATTTCATCAGCTTTAACAAGTATTACTGAAGTTTTTTCTTTAACACTAACATTCTTTCGGATAGCTGTGGGAATACAGATAAGGAAAATGGGAAAATATTTAGAAATTAACAACAAATTATGTGATGCCATCCACGCTTGGCCCCATGAAGTCCCCGATACTGAGCCCAGGGCTGCGTCTCTGGTGAACCGGGAGCAGAAATGGAAATCATGGTCGCTCTGGTTTCCATCGCCAGCACAGACAATTCCAGCTCTTACTAAACTGAATAACCCATTCCAAGCGCAGGAACCACAGACGTTGTTCGGGATCCCACCACGGCCCACTTGGACCCAGCGAGGTCCCCGCCCGAGGCCGAGTCGCGCCCCGGGCACTCGCAGGACACGAGTCTCCAGGCGCGAAAGGGGATGTCGACCTAAACCGTTTTCAACATGTTAACAGGGAAACATCCCAGCATTTACCACGAAAGGGCTCACAGCTCTAAGCTCGTACCTAGAGTTGTCCGAAACACTTAACTTGAAGCCCCGAGGAAGCAGCCCGCCTCGCCGGACACCAGCCGAATCAAACGCACACAAACGCTGAGGCTGGAGGTGTGTCCGGCCGGGGTAGGGGCTGACCCGGAAACGGCCGGGAGCTGGGCGGGAAAGCTCAGGCCTCGCCCACGCCCACGCTGCTCCGCCCCGCCTCTCCCTGACTAAGGCCCCGCCCCACTTGCGTAATTTCCTGCCGACGCGGAAGCGGATTTCGGGAGCGAAGGTCCCCTCGGGTGAGTGAGCCCCTCGGCTCTGAGAATCAGAGCCGCGCTCCACAGCCCCCTCCCGACCGCACCCTTCACACGCAGGTTCTGGGGGTCCCCGTTCTCGCCCCTCCGGCCCGCGTCGCCCTGAAACTCGGGATGCCGGGCGTTCGGCTGCCGGGTCCGAGTCCGCGTCCGTTTCCGGTCAAAATCGCTCCGAGGCCGTCCCCGTCAGGCCTTTCTGCCTTCGGTCTCTTCACCTTCTCCCGGCCCGACCCGCGCCGTGACAGGTCCCCACTCGCGACGTGGACTCTCGCCCTTCGCGACCCGCATCGGCCCCTCGGGGCAGCCCGGGACGCCGCGCCCTCCCGCGGCCCTGGGACTCCACAGACGCCAGTGTTCTCCTGAGACCACCTGCCCATCCTGGGCCTCCTGCGGCCTGGCCGTGCCGCTCTCTGCCCTTCGCGATCACCGCCTCAGAAAGGCCCTAGAGCGCCGGGCTGGGGGCAGGGGATCAGTCCTGTGAAGTGACACCCCGTGCCCTTCTGTCCCAAATCCTATCCGCTGGCGATACCGACCAACGTGTGTCCACATTCCCGATGTCTCACGGGAAAGTGTGCCCTTCTGGGCAGAGCATCTTTGTTCCACCCCTGTGGATGTCGAGAGGGCGGGGGAGGATGAGACAGAACAAGGAGACCACTTTTTAATTTATTGGTCTGTGAGCTAGTTTCCAGCTAAGTATATGCTCTTTTCAAATGCCCTTTGTTTTTTTGTTTGTTTTGCAAATATTGAATGATAGGCTGGATGGTTCTAGAACTTTGTTCTCACAGACCTCATTTGTTCATGATGAATACATTATTCAGAGCTATTTCCACAGCTGAACTTTTGTGTTTTCCAATGCCGATAATTAAGTGTTCTTAATGTTATATTTTTTGATATATTCATGGAAATGTATATTTTGATATTTATTATGGAAAAGAGAAATTAAATGATTTTAATCAGTATTATTAAAAACATGACAGAGAACTTGCTCTTGCTCGGGAGAATTAAATATGATCTGGAATCTTTAGGGGCAGGGGTGAGAATGGTAAGCCTTGCCACTATCCAGTCCAGACCACCCCATGCCTGTGAGGCCAGTAATGGTTACTCTCTCCTGTTCACATCTCTTCCTGCCCCCAAACACACACACATAGTACAAAGGCAGCTGGTAGGGAAAGACCAAGAGTTTTTAAACTAAGCACAGAGCAAAGTTATTTCTCCAATGAGGAGATGACACTTGGCTCTGGGAAAGGGGCTGGAGGAGAAAGGGCAATGCAGTTTGGATGTTAAGGAATGGAAGAGAGCCTGGGAAGCTCAGGAACAGGAGAAAAGGAGACCTCTGCCCATCCTTACTTGGGGATCCTGTGCTCAGCAGGTACTAGAAGACACTGTGAGGATGGTGACTTGAAAGGTAGGGTCACACCAACTCACATTCCCATATCTGCCATGTGATGTGTGGGCTTTACAGCGTAGAAGGGTGTATAGAGTAAAGGGCAGAGAAACTTAGCTGTTGGTCTCCATGTAGGAGTTTATCGTCCCTGCTCCCTGATAGTTCAGCAGACAGCAGAGGACTATTTTTTCCAAATGTTGAATTTCTCCCTACATATGTGGTTGTGGCCAGGAAGGGGATAAGTTATTTGAAGACCTGAATGGCACATTCTCAACACTCAGGAGTGACATCTTGCCTGAGAGAGACACTCGGAGGAGGAAGAAGATGAGGAGTCAAGGGCTTCCCTGGTGGCGCAGTGGTTGAGAGTCCGCCTGCCGATGCAGGGGACACGGGTTCGTGCCCTGGTCCGGGAAGATCCCACATGCCGCGGAGCGGCTGGGCCCGTGAGCGATGGCCGCTGAGCCTGCGCGTCCGGAGCTTGTGCTCCGCAACGGGAGAGGCCACAACAGTGAGAGGCCCGCATACCGCAAAAAAAAAAAAAAAAGAGGAGTCAGGAATAAATCTTTATCTGGAAAAGGTCATATTATCTGTTGATTGTTCTGTCCTCTCCTTCCTGAAGTGCTGTTTTTAGGATGTGCTAAAATTTGACTCTCAGATATCCTGCCTAACACATTTCCTCACTCACTGATGGCCTCTCCTATCTCCAGACCAATTCTATCTCACTGTCAACCAGTGACATGGAACTTGTGAAGTGGCTCCATTTGGGGGATCGTTATGAGAAATGCTGCATGCCCAGACATTGATTAGAGACAAGGACTGGGCACCATAGTGTCAGTAAGATTTGCCAGTAGGGATTGCATAGTGACCAGATCTGGATGTACTATAGACCAAGATTAAAGAAACTGCACACATTAGTACTGAATTAATGTTAGGAATACCTAAAAAATCATGGAGAAGAGGAAATTTGTTCTACCTGATTTTGTAATATATCTGAAGCTTAACAAAGTGAATCTGTGTATTTGGCCTTAAAATATTAATGATTTGCAATAGAAGGGAGAGATTAGAAACTTAGCCTTGACAAATTAAGGTGGCATTTCATCCACATAATGTAGTATATTTTATTCCGTAATTGTTTAAAAATAGAATCAACCCAAATGTTTAATAGAGGATTTTAACACTGTTCACATCACATCCGTTCCAGGGAGACTTTGGTGTTCATGGATTTGTAAAGAATTGACTTTTCTACAGATATTTGAGGGTTCCTTCTCTTTGGGTATTTGGGGTTTCATTGCTGGGCCAAGAGATGGTACGTTTCATTTTGTAATAGATCCTGGCACGATTCCCCGTACACACATAATACACAACAAGAAATCCTCATCCATCATTAACTCCTGAGGTTAACCAGGAGTTAACCAGGATTCATTTTAAATGTATTTATTTTTTAATTTATTTTTGGCTGCGTTGGGTCTTCATTGCTGTGTGCGGGCTTTCTCTAGTTGCGGCGAGCGGGGGTTACTCTTTGTTGCACTGAGCGGGCTTCTCATTGCGGTGGCTTCTCTTATTGCGGAGCACAGGCTCTAGGAGCACGGGCTTCAGTAGTTGCGGCACGGAGGCTCAGTAGTTGTGGCTTATGGGCTCTAGACGCAGGCTCAGTAGTTGTAGTGCACAGGCTTAGTTGCTCTGCGGCATGTGGGATCTTCCCGGACCAGGGCTCAAACCCGTGTCCCCTGCATTGGCAGGCGGATTCTTAACCACTGCACCACCAGTTAAGCTCCTCATTTTATATATATATATATATTTTTTTTTTATATACATATATATATATGGTTATAGATTTGGATAAAATGACAACTCTTTTTAATTTCCATTTTACTAATTAAGAGACTGAATGATTGTTGCTTTTTATAGACATGTATATGTAAAATGAATTTTTCTACTTATTTTCTGCTTATATTTTATAGTTTAATTATACACACACACATATGTGCACACTCTGGTCTGATAACATTGATGAAGTGAAACCAGAATCCTTCCTTCATGTCCTTTGCTTTTTTTTCTTTCCTTTGCAAGGTGTCACCTATTTCATAGTATAAAATATTATGTTCATTTAGTCATAATATATTGTTTGTTTCAACTATTTAATTTGAATTATTTTAAAGTTTCACATAATATAGGTTCAGATGTAATTTGACCTGTCTCTATTTTTTTTTCCCTTTTCACAATTATTTTGGCTGTATCCTCATCCCAAATCAAAATTGAGACAAAATTGACTTTTAGGATAATTCTCATTTTTTATGTGAAATATCACATATGACTTTGGGGGTGGTGTATACTTGTTTTACAATGTTGTGTTTCAGATGTACAGCAAAGTGGTTCAGTTATACATGTACATATATACATTCTTTTTTAGATTCTGATTATGACTTCTAAATCTGAGTTGCACCAAATTTCTGCAGTTATTGAGAGTTTTTTTGTCACCATGTCCTCTAGTCTAAGAATTTGGTTTGGCAGGCTTTATTCATGTCGTATTTATGTCCTCAAAAAGTTTTAAAATTTCTTTACATGGGTTTGCAAATTTATTTCAAGTGAGAGTCATAATATTTTGCTGTTGTACATAGAGACTAGCTTTTGTGTGTTTACTTAGTTTTTAAATTATTGTTACTAAACAGGAAATATTGATTTCAGTATATTAAGATTGGATTTGTTCTCTTTAAAAAATATTAGGTATGATAGTTAAAATGGATTCCCCAATTCCTTTTTTTGTTTAAAATCATATCTTCTGAGAATCAACACAGTTTCAGCTCTTTGATGCTATTTTTGAATTTCCTCTCCTTTCCTCTCTTTTCTTGGCTCTGATTCAAGCACCCAGTGCACTGATTTCTAGGATACTTCCTACTTCTATTTCCTTCTGATAATAAGTTTAGTTCTCTGGTAACCTGTCTTTAGGTTTATATAGAAACACCATATTGTAACTTAATATTTATGTTTATTAAATTGTAAATGCATTAAGTGGAGGCAATAATCATGTCATTGTTTTGCTTTACTGTATGCCCAGCCCGTAGCACTAAGTCTGACTTGTAATTGGTGCCCAACAATATCTGAGAAACAACAAAAAATTGTTTTGTTTATGTTTCCTTTTCTTTTTCTTTCATATCCTTCCACCTCCCCCACCATAATTTCACTACCCACACCCTGTGCCAGACAAACATCATCCAGTTCTTAAAACTCATTAAACCTTTCTGAATTACTTAACTCCATTCTTCAACAAAAGGCTCATTTACAAACACAAGTTTTCCTGTCACTTTCTTGCTTTCAGTTCTCCAGTGAATTCCCATTAGCTTTAGAAGAAGGACCAATCCAATTACAGTGGCCTTTGGGCCCTGAAATCTACTTGCCTGACACCCTTTCCAGGTCTTCCTGTCACTCACCTGCCTTCCAATGTGTTCTCATTTCCTGGGGTACAACACATTCTATGATGTGTCCATGATTTTATACTTGTTCCTAAATCAGAAAGAAAAAACAAACTTCTGAACCTATTTCCATTTCTGCAAAACTGCCTCAAACTTTTTGCCCAACTGAATTTTTAAGGTGTCATAAATAATGTGTGTATTTCTAGAGAGCTTCCCCACCTCCACAAATGAAACACTTTAGTATATGTTCACAGAGTATCCTTGTCATTATTTCTTTTTTTTCCTTATTTCTTTAATCTGTTCTAAGCTAGTATTTTAACTCCATAAGGACAAGTGATCTCTCTGCTTTATTCATCAGTATGATTTCACTCCCTGCTATGGTCTTGGCTCTGAGTTGACATGAAACATTGATTTGTGGCAAAGGGAGATCATCACTTACCTCAAATATGTTGCAGTAAACGGGCTGAAAAGACATAGACCATCTCAGAAATACATGAAAATCAAATAGTTGATAAAAAGTAATACATACTAAATCCTTTTTTTTACTGTCAGAAGAGTATAATTTTAAAAAAGAAAATTACAAAGAATTTCTTATGGGATCAAGTATTTCTTATGCCTATATCTAAAATGAAAATATATTGCTTCATTTTCCTTCAGAAATAATATCCTTCTATAAAGTAATGTCTTAAGATTTTTAAGTGTTTAATTTCCTTTTTAATATCAGTTTTTTAAAATATGCTACTTAGATGAGAATTCCTTGGTGGTCTAGTGGTTAGAATTCAGGCTGTCACTGCCATGGTCCGGGTTCAATCCCTGGTCGGGGAACTGAGATCCTGCAAGTCCCACAGCACAGCCCCACCCCCCAAAACAAATCCTATTTAGAGACAGAAAGTAGAATGGTGGTTTCCAGGCATTAGGAGGAGGGGGGAATAGGGAGTAGTTGTTTAATGGGTACAGAGTTTCTGTTTTACAAGATGAAGAGGGTGTTGGAGATGGATGGCAGTGATGGTTGCACAATATTATGAATGTATTTAACACCACTGAACTATACACTTAAAAATGACTAAGATGGTAAATGTTATGTGTATTTTACCACAATAAAAATAATTAAATTCTGTCTATAATAAAATCAGTCCTGAAATTGATCATTTATTCTGGAAATCCTTAATATTATGAGGATTGTAGGGTTTTACAGTTTTTAGGACATGAGCTAGATCTGACTTGAAGAGACCTATCACTGGATGAGCTTTTTCTCACTTGGTAGTAAAAACGAAAGATATTTTCCTTCGGTAGATATTTATTCAGCACAAACACTTACACTTCTGTAGAGTCACACTTCTGTCCACAGCCTGAGAAAATGATGGTAGATTACAAATCCTCCTACAAATAAAAATAAAGAGCAGGAAGGGGTCTCTTGGCTGCAGATTCTCAGTACTGCCCAGAACAACCAAAATCCATAAAACCCTGAAGTCTCTGAGAAAAGGCAGGAAGTTTGCTTTTGAGACTTTTAGAAGAAGCAGAATTAAAGGATATAATTTATTGTCCTTAATTTCATCTACAGGGTTTATCTAAAGAGGCATTTCTTGATACATTTATCTTGATTGGGACCCAAGTTAATCAGATTTGTCCTTTGGATTACAACACTGATGAGGTTGCCAACTGCATTAAAAGAGAGTTCACCATCAAAATGATGCATTTTCTAGAAAGAGAAAGAAGCCCTGAACTCTGGAATGTTGTGTCAGCATCCTCGATAAATATTTGGTTTCACTGGATTTTCCATCTGTTTGGGTTCTGGTGAGTACTGGCGATCATTTTCACCAGGAGGGATAGTCCTCCTTTATTTTGTAAATGATTTTTTGTGAAGAGAGGTGTTCATTTTGGTAAGAATTCAGTGACAGGATCTCTGAGGAATTGACATTCAAACAGATTGAAGGAAGTAAGTATGGGGTAGGAAATTGTGTTTGTGGATCTGAGTAGAAATGAAGGATAATAGTGAACAGTGTAGAAGTAGTAGCAATGCTAAATTGTATTTGTGATGTTCTGAGAGAGCATATAAAATGTCAACCCAGGCTTCCCCAGTGGCGCAGGGCTTCCCTGGTGGCGCAGTGGTTGAGAGTCTGCCTGCCGATGCAGGGGACACAGGTTCGTGCCCCAGTCTGGGAAGATTCCACATGCCGAGGAGCGGCTGGGCCTGTGAGCCATGGCCGCTGAGCCTATGCGTCCGGAGCCTGTGCTCCACAACAGGAGAGGCCACAACAGTAAGAGGCCCACGTACCGCAAAAAAAAAAAAAGTCAACGCTTGGATGTCTGGTGGAGACATTGAAGTTTAGAGACTAGATAAAGAGTAATATTTGGGGAAAGTGGGAGATAATGTCCTGAGATCTATTTCCTTTCTAGTGTATGTTAGTTTCAAAAAAAAAAAAAAAAGAAGCAAACTCAGAAATAGAATTCAGATATGAGTTTTGTCACTTTCAATTTAGAAAAAGTAATGGAAGAAATTGAAGCAATTGAATAAATATGTGGGCATACCTGGGCAGTGTACGTAAGTAGAGAAGGATGAAGGAGTAGGATGGAGTCTTGAGGTCTTTCAACAATATTGTTTGAGAAGTTCTTGGCAAGTGATAAGGAGTTAGAATGACAAGATTCCTTTGAAGACTGTAGACTGAGATGTTAGAGAAACCTAGGAAAAAGTATATTCCTAAAAAGAGGTCATGTTATACTTTTTATTAAGCTCTAGGTAAAAGCCTGAGGCACATACGTTGGATTTATTTATGCAGATATTATCGGTACGATAAGTCAAGTGGTGACTGGGATGTGAGGATTTGGCAACTGCACCTTCATCTTTCAGTTTGATTGTAAAGGCAAGAAGGGAAAAGTAGGGATGGATTGAGGCACCAGGGGGCTGGAACGGAGCTGGAGAAACTGCTAGTGCACAGAGTAAGAATGATTCAACCTAAGAAGTTCCACAGTGGTTACTAGAGGTAGGGACACATGTGACATGAATCAGGGATCCCTATGGTTCGGAATTCGGAGGGGATTGGACAGTTCTGAACACCAGGGTTTAATTAGCATACAAAACTCAATGGTTTTTCACATTCTGCTCTCTAAATTGAAGGTATTTATATCTTCTTTACTAGCAACAATAGTCATAGCCTTCTTGCGTTTGATCCTGGTAGAGGAGAGCTCTAGCCCTATTTCTCTTAGAGCACATTGCATGTTTCTTGTGGTTGTCCAGGGGGCTACTTCCAGGTGAAGCATTGGGGCTTCATGATAAGTGAATATGGAGGTTGTGAACAGCTAGAGTCTAATGACTTTTTTCTTCTTCCTCAGCCTTGCCTCCTGTTGCTTGGACTGTGTGTAAGTGAAAACCCAGAAGTCAGCTGGCAGCTGAGCTAGTTACGATGGAATCACAGGTAAGTAGGAAATTACTCTTTCTACTGAAATTGCATCTCTATTTTCAGTATATGGACATATTTCTCCTACAGGCACACATGTTCTAAGCACACTCGAGAGATTTTTCAAGGATCTGAGCTTCAGTTAAGTTTCCCCAGAATTCTGGAATGGTCATGTTGGATCAAGGACTCATCAAGTGGTAACTCCTTCCCAACATCACACTAAGATATTCCAGTCTCTACTAATGCTGTGTATTCATAGAAGAGATGAGAGAGGTTTTCTTTTTCTCATCAAGACCATGGCCTAGTTGGCAAAAAAAACAAAAATTAGTCATTAACCACTTTATTAACTGTAATGAACTTAGGATTGAAGTGAATACTGGTGATAAAGATGAGTGAGGAGGAAAACATTACAAACCAATAGAGAGTCAGATGTTTCCACAGGTGAGGTCAGTCAATCCAGTGTTACAGGTGCTGGGGGGAGTCTCAGAGCCTCTGGCTTGAGCTGCTGAATCAGTTATCCTTTATAATGAACACCTAAGTTTTGTAGAGATAAAAGCCTACACCTGCTGATCCCAAGACCTGTATGAATTCTAGTCAGTTGTGCAGAATCCTGGATGTTGCTTCAGTATTCTCTGCTGTTTCATAAATAATAAACTTAAAAGTTATATTTAAGAAATATTTGCTAGATAGTTAGTACTTTACACATTAGCTCATTAGATCTTTCAGAACTCATGAAGATTATTAAACCATTTCACTGATGAAGAAACTGAGACCATAAAGGGGAATAATCTAACCATAGCCATGCTTTTTTTTTTTTTTAATATATTTTTGGCTGTGTTGGATCTTCGTTGCTGCACATGGGCTTTCTCTAGTTGCAGTGAGCAGGGGCCACTCTTCATTGCGGTGCGCGGGCTTCTCATTGCAGTGGCTACTCTTGTTATAGAGCATGGGTTCTAGGTGCACAGGCTTCAGTAGTTGTGGCATGCAGGCTCAGTAGTTGTGGCACACGGGATCTAGAGCACAGGCTCAGTAGTTGTGGTGCACGGGCTAGGTTGCTCCGCAGCATGTGGGATCTTCCCAGACCAGGAATCAAACCTGTGTCCCCTGCATTGGCAAGCAGATTCTTAACCACTGCACCACCAGGGAAATCCCACCATAGTTGTGCTTTAAAAGTGGCATATCGTGGATACTTCATCCCTTGTGAGAAGCCTTTAAAAGATTTACTTGAAATTGGTTGAGAAGACTGTTTTCGATATAAGTTTTCAAGTGGAAATGTTATAATCATGATCTGGAAGCCATAATCACAAATTTATTGGGAAATCTCCAGGGTATATTACACCACACATCATGTGTTATCTCTTTATAATGAAGATTTATGTATCTAGAGTGTGTATGTATCTGTAGGTATATCCGAAAGTCAGATGTTCATGTCAACACTGAGAATGATGTGATTGGACCCAAAATACCGTTTGAGATTTCTGTACACTCGACCCCCACCTCCTTAGTGCTTGACACCTGTACCATCCTCCCCTGGCAGAGATGGCCCTATCTGAAACAATGTCCATAATATTTTAGGAATCAGTGACCTTCAAGGATGTAGCTGTAGACTTCACCCAGGAAGAGTGGGCCCTACTGGACACATCCCAGAGGAAACTATTCAGAGATGTGATGCTAGAGAACATCAGTCATCTGGTCTCAGTTGGTGAGTCTCTTACTCTTTATTATGTATGTATTCATTCATTCAACAAGTATGCAGAAAAGCTTTCCCATTTCTTACTCTAAACTCTGTCTTGATCCTTTCATAACTCTCACAACTACCTTATCACAGTTTTCTTTACTTCTTACTTACACTTAGTTTGTCAGTCCCACTACAGTATAATCTTCCTAACATAATTTTGTGTGTTTCTTGCTACTCAATCTCTGATGCTCAAACAGTGGTGGGAATTATTTTTGTATGGGTGAGTAAATGTATTGATTTTTTAAAATGTATTTCACAGCAAGGACTGGTTTGATCAGATCACAGTGTTAAAAATAACAGATATATTGTTTTCCACACAGAACTTAGATTTTTGTGGTGCATTTATTGGAAGTTGTATTTATTGGATTGTTGTTGGAGGCTGTATTTTTTGAATTCTTTTTGGATATAATATTAAAACACCGTAGAATGAAAATATTGCAGATTCCACAATCTGTCTTTGAACTTGGGCATGGGCATTAGCTGTGATAGGTTCTTAATGTACTTGGGAACAAGTTCAAGAGCTATCATTTTGCTGGTCAAAGAGTATACATGTTGTTTTCAACGTACTCTTCTCTGTGCTGACCCTCAGAGATTATTGTATTCTTCCTCATTAGTCTGCCCTGTACTGATGCACTGTTAATAAGCACAGAACTCAAAATCCACATATCTTTCTCCTACAAACAGGCAATCAGCTCTACAAATCAGATGTGATTTCCCATTTGGAGCAAGGAGAGCAACTTTCAAGAGAAGAGTTAGGTTTTCTGCAAGGCCAGAGTCCAGGTGAGATCCAAGAAGCTGTGCTTCAATAGGAGGAGGAGCCTGGTCAGTGAGTGAATAGGCCCTAAGAAATATCACATGAAGATATCTAAGTTTAGTGATATTTTAAAAATTTAGACAATATCATAGAAAAACTTTTCAGATGATGTCATACCTTGCAGGTATCAATTTTCTATTCACGTGTTTTTCTGCCTTTGTCTTTGGCTTTAGGCAAGGTGAAATTTATATACTCACTGGAGCTAATAAACATTCACAGAAAGTCCCTTTTCATGGTCCTGTTTTATGAATAGGATCTTCTCTTTTCCTCCTCAACTTGCCATCTTCTTTTTTTTTCTTCCTCTTAAGTGTTTGTTTATTTATTGGCTGCCCTGAGTCTTTGTTGTGGCACATGAGCTCTTCATTGTGGTGTGTGGGCTTCTCTAGTTGTGGCACGTGGGCTCAGTAGTTGTGGCTCCCAGGCTCTCTAGTTGTGGTGTGGGCTCTAGAGTGCGTGGGCTGAGTAGTTGCAGCACACAGGCTTAGTTGCCCTGTGGCATGTGAGATCTTAGTTCCCCAACCAGGGATCAAACCTGCATCCCCTGCGTTGGAAGGCAGATTCTTAACCACTGGACCACGAGGGAAGTCCCCACCATCTTCATTTTATTTTTCTCATATTTCAGTCCTGAGAATTACAATTGTTATAGTCCTATAATGTGTTTCTTGTCTTTAGAATATTCCATAATTTGATGTGCTTTCGTTTTTTTCTTTTCAGACTATTCCTTAATTTGACATTCTTTGCCATCTGCGTGTCAGTATTTGAAACATACACAAATGGGCATTGGGTCTCTTCACCATTTTAATTCCTAATACCACTATAGAGATTTTAATTTTCCAGTCATTTCAGGTAGAGAAGATGATCTGAGAAAACAGGAAATGATATCCATGCAACATATCTACAGGAAAGGCACATCTGTAATCAGTGCAATGGTAAGCTTCACGGGTGTAAACGTGTTCTTCCAAATGAAGACCTAGGAATTGAATAAGTTGGGAATTTGGCACACTTACCTGATTTAATTAAAGTTGGGATCATGGGCTCCCACAGGAGAAAATTTTAGTTAGTTTGGTTTTAGGGAAGAAACATTAACCTGTAGTCAAAACCATAACTTGAGGTCTTATATAAACAGACAATTGTATAATCATGGCTTATATTCCTAATCACTGAAACATAATAATGTCTTTAACATCTGTATAAACAGATGTCTCTGCAGTTGGGTTACTACAAAAGATAAAATCTATGCTTGCAAGAGAGTAATATCCCATGTTTATGTAAATAACATAGGGACAATTTTAACTGGAGTCTGTCACTGAATGATTACTCTAGAATTTATATGTAGAGGAATGAATGAAGGAATGAATAAATGTGGGCAAACCTGTAACAGTCTCTCATTTCCTTTCAAAAAGCAGAGATCTCACAGTCAAGAGGATCTTTTGGAATGCAATGATTTCAGAGAAAAATTTACTGAAATCTTAACATTGACTCAATATGTGATACCTCAAGTGGGAAAGAAACCCTTTATCAGCCAAGATTTTGGAAAAGCCATTAGTTACTTGTCATTCTTTAATATACATAAGCAAATTCATGCTAGAAGTAAATCATATGAATGTCATCAACGTACGAATGCCTTTATTCAAAGTTCTGCCCTTAGGCAGCACGATAATACTCAAACTGGAGAGAAAACATTTGCATGTCATGTATGTAGGAAAGCCTTCAGTAAAAGTTCTAACCTTAGACGACATGAGATGATTCATACTGGAGTGAAACCACATGGATGTCATCTGTGTGGGAAATCCTTTACTCATTGTTCTGACCTTAGAAAACATGAAAGAATTCACACTGGAGAGAAATTATATGGATGTCATCTGTGTGGGAAAGCCTTCAGTAAAAGTTATAACCTTAGGCGACATGAGATGATTCACACTAGAGAGAAACCAAATGAATGTCATCTGTGTGGGAAAGCCTTCACTCATTGTTCTGACCTTAGAAAACATGAGAGAACTCACTTTGGAGAGAAACCATATGGATGCCATCTATGTGGGAAGACATTCAGTAAAACTTCTTACCTTAGACAACATGAGAGAACTCACAATGGAGAGAAACCATATGAATGTCATCTATGTGGGAAGGCCTTCACTCATTGTTCTCACCTTAGAAAACATGAGAGAACTCACACTGGAGAGAAACCATATGAATGTCATCTATGTGGAAAAGCCTTCACTGAGTCTTCTGTCCTTAGACGACATGAGAGAACTCACACTGGAGAGAAACCATATGAATGTCATCTGTGTTGGAAAGCCTTCACTGATTCCTCTGTCCTTAAGCGACATGAGAGAACTCACACTGGAGAAAAACCATATGAATGTCACTTATGTGGGAAAGCCTTCAATCACTCTTCTGTCCTTAGACGACATGAAAGAACTCACACTGGTGAGAAGCCATATGAATGCAATATATGTGGTAAAGCCTTCAATAGAAGTTATAACTTTAGATTGCATAAGAGAATTCACACTGGAGAGAAACCGCATAAATGTTATCTATGTGGGAAAGCCTTCAGTAAATATTTTAACCTTAGACAACACGAGAGAACTCATGCTGTAAAGGTAGTAAATGTGGAAGATTCACCACCCATAGCTTCAAAGTATAAACACTATTGTGGACTCCCACAGTGAAGAAGTACTATGTTTATATTCAGTGTATAAGAGCCTTTATTCGTCCTTATTACTCCACTCAAAGTTAATACAAAGTGGAGAGAATCCGTATGTATGTTACCTATGTAACAAAACATTTAGCAGTGGACTCAGGTGGGAGAACTGAAACTGCAAATGGAATGAATGTGGGAGAATCTTCATCCTCAGCTGTAACTGTTAAACTAAATGGATAAATCACATGTCAGAGAAATTCTATGTCTGTAATCAGTGTGGAAATGCCTTGAGTTATAAATTATCCTTTAAATAAATAAGTAAACTGCACAAGAGAGAAATTCTAGACCTGTAATCACTGTGCACTCTCGTTTAACTTAGCACCACCCTTAGCATTCATGAGAAGATTCAGTGTCGGGTAACTACTAAGAAAAGAAATAAGTGGAAATAAATTAGTACATGAAGGAGATTGAAGACATTTGGAATATCCCATTTCTGGAATGCCTAATATGTTTACACTTATTGATGTAATGACAAAGTACTGCCCCTCCTAGTGATTCATAAAACAGAAAGCTGGGAGAGCAGAAAGAAGCCAAGATAATCTGATCTTGCCCATATTCCCGTCACAACAGCCATGAATCCACAAATCACCAACTGGGAATGATACCCATGAGTCCCAGCCCCTCCCATATACAAATACAGAAGGCTAAGAGAGAAAAAGTTGGAGCTTCTTTGCTGCCAGGGTAACAGAAGGGCTGGTTCTTGTTACTCATTTGAACATGACTAATATCCGTGTTTCACAGGTGGCAAAACTGAGAACACAGATGCTTATAATTCATTTATCCCATGTTTTGCTGGGGGATACATATGGACTCAAAGTGAAGGGATGGGAAAACATATTCCACATAAATGGAAATCATAAAAGCAGAGCTAGCTACACTTTTATCAGACAGAATGGACTAATTCAAAAACTGAGTTCACGAAGAGGATGTAACATTTGTAAATATGTTATACAATATAATACCAAGACTAAGTGCACAAAATATTTTATAACGATGGAATAGAGGAGGTCTTCCAAAATAAAAGACAACATGAAGGAAAGATTTATATTTTATCATATAAAAATTATAACTAAAATGGATCAAAGTGCAGGCATGTGTACATGTATAAGTCTGTGTGTGCACAATAAAACTACAGAATATAAAACAGTATGTAAAATTACATGAAAAATTGGCCAAGTAAGAAATTTAACTTACATGTACATGTCTGAAATAAAATGCATTGATAAATTTTATTCAGTAATCAGTGATGTGGAAAGAGACAAACAATACTCATTTTTCCACATACATAAAAAAATAATGTAGTATCAAGTCCTATTTAAAGCTGAGTGAAAAGCCCACATTCTGGTTGTGGGTGAGGATATTGCAGCTTTAGGTAGAGGGTAGCTTGCCAAAATCTGTCAAAATATGAATGCACCATAACTTGAACCAGCAACCAAACTCCAACTTGACCAAATCAGGGAACACTCTGACATGTGCAGATAAGTCATTATGCTCAGAAACAGCCACAAAAAAATTCTTTACAAATCAAGGAACATGAAGTTCTCCTTAGGATAGATGTAGTGTGAGCTATTTTAGACATTTAGGTTGATTGAATTTTTAAAAAGCAGGGAATAAAACCCACCCCATCATGTGGCTAAAATGCAGTCTTAATTTTCACTGTTACCAGTTTCTGAATTCTCCATTTTATTCTAAACAATATTTTGTGGCCAAATTCACACTGATTCACGTTGTTAAGGGTGGGATGTGTTATAAATTTAGGTAGGTCAAGTTTTCCATTATCAATCTTGTTTTCCAGCTATTCCTGCAGATTAATAAAAAGTTTGCAGTTCCTTTAATACCTTATCCATAGAGAATTGACAGTGCATCCAGATGTGACCCCTGCTGTGCTATGTCATTTAAACTATAGTGCTCATTCCCCATTCAGGTCACATCTGAGTGTGAAGTCCTTCCTATGATTATTCCCCAAATGGAGGCAGTTCACAAGTCACGGTAAGATGGAATCTATCCTGAGATGGAAGAGGGCTCAGGGAAGGCCATGAGTGACTGTGAGCAAATGTGTTGGTAAGATACATGAGAGAGATTAGCAGGTCCTGGAGAAAAAAAAAAAAAAAGTGTTTTAGGAAGAGAAGGTAACAACCAACAGAGAGGATGATTCCTAAGAAGCATTCCTGACTCCTCATTTCAAACGAGCTTTCTAAGGCAAGATCTAAGTCACTCCTGGGTGTTTGAAAATATGCCTTTCAGCATACCCCCTTCCTGTGACACAACCATACAGATAAGGAGGAATTCACTTGTGGATATGACAGTCGTCTGCTGTCCACTAAAACACTGGGAATTCAGGGTCAGTAAACTATGTGGAGCCTGCAGTTTGGTTTTCCCGTCCTTCAGAAAGTCCTCCTATCCTGATGAGACCCACGTATTTCTTGGCAGCAGTGGGTGTGTGGGAGGGACTGACCTACCCTTGAAGTTGGAGACATCGAAGACACTTCTAGTACCTGATGACCATAAGATTTCCAGGAAAGGATGGGCAAAGATTTTCATTTATCCTAATTCTAAGCTTCCCAGTGTCCCACCCATTCCTAGCTCCTTCATCCCCTATAGCATTCTTTTCATTCTCCAAGCTCAGTTCACATAGCCACGTGTCCCTTCCAAATGGGAGAGGTATTTATGTTCTATGCTTAGTTTTAAAAGTCTTGGTCCTCCCCTACCCAACTGACCAGGAACTCTGTGCATGTGTTGGACAGGCAAGCAAGTCAGTGGGAGAAACCAGTAGAATATAGAAACCACTAGCCTCAGAGGAATAATGTAGCCTGAACGGAATAGGGCAAGGTTTACTTTATCACTCCTACATCTAAAGATTATAGACCATATTTCATACTCTCAAACAAGAGTAACTTCTCTTCTATGGTTTTAATCATAATTATCTCAAGTATTTAACATCTCTTTTCTAGAACATTACATTAAACTATCAGAAAATATACAATTAAGAACAAACTACCATCACTGGAAATCAAGAAGGAAAGCCAGCTATGTAAACACCTCTATGCAGTGTATTCATCCTGAACAGATGGGCGTTGTTGGAACAAAATTCAGGTACAATTCAGTCAGTCTTTGAACATTTACAAAGAAAGGATAAAGGGCGCTTACAGACTTTTAGTGGGAAACTTTAGTTTACAGACCACTAAGTTAAAAGATCACATAAGGGAATTGATGAAAATTATTAGACAAATTGGTTAAACAAGATTTTGACTGTTAATACAAAAAAAGTTTTGTCGATATGCTTACCAAGTGCATATTGAAATAGAATAATATTTAGTAAGCTCAAAAGAATATTTTCAGCATACAATAAAGAGTGGAAAATGATTGCCATAATCTGAAAGTGACACAAATTTAAGAGAAATAATTTTTAAAACACTGTAATGAATTTGAGATCTGTCATTCTTTTACTCTCTTCCTATTCTGTCTTACTCCATCTCTTTGCTGATACCCTTTTTGTCTGTTTTCATTTAACACACTGCTTCTTGCCCAGGTCACCGTCTGACTCTTCTCGTATCTAGAAAGTCCATCAGACCAACCTGTTCCTCCATCTTCTATGTTACCCTCTCATTTTCTCCCTCCCTGACTCACTGTCTCCCTGGTTCTCCCTTTGTCTCTCTTCCCCCTTCCCCCTCCCCTGCCCTTCACCTCCACATTCACAAGGATGGAATAAAGATGCCACCTGTGCAGGAAGAGTTCACATCAGGAATGTAAACATACCCTGGCAGGCACCGCCAGTGAGATGGGATCTGGGACAGAGGACACGGGTGTCACAGGACAGGGTCAGTCACCTTTCCTAGCCAGGGCTCAGGAGTGCCAACTAAAAATCGGCACATGTCATCTGCCTCTATAAGGACTAAGTCACAGACCTCTACAGCTGCTGACCTTCAACACCCCCTGAAAGGAGATCAGGATGGAGATGAGGAAGGAGGCACTCTGTGTTCTGGGGAAAACTGGCAGAACAGGTCTTCAGATAGCTGTTCCGCTCCTCGTGATGAGCAGCAAGCCGCTGCCAGAAGGTGTGCTTGACTGCACATACCGCCTTCACTGCAATCCTTTATAACACTGACCTTCCCCTACTTCTCTGGAGCGGTTTCTCAGAGCTATCTGAAGTGCTGTCTCCTGGGCTATTGTCCTAATTTTGCCCCAAATAACACAGCTCACAACTCTCACCTTGTGCATTTTTTTTCAGTCGACAGGGGCTACCCGGAGGCAGTGACTGCGAAGGGGAGACCTGTGGAGGTACAGGGCCCAGCTCCATGAAGACAAGGAGGATGAGGTTAGTCCTCTCCCAAGGACTGAGGTCTGCAGAATCCCAGGGCCAGGGAGGGCATGGCATCCTGGGGCTGCGTTGAGGGCCAGGATGGGTGATGGGAGGTGAAGGGTGAGAGTCCACGTCCTGAGTGGGGACCTGGCACAGCACGAGGCAGGAGACGGTAGAGACCAAATGCGGAAAGGTTGGCAGGGACCTTTGAGTGCTTTTAAGCAGGAAAGGAAATGACCCAAACTCTGCTGCCTGGCCTCCGGGCGTTTCAGGATGAGGCATTCTCCCTGAGGGCGGGACAAGGGGGTGCAGTGCCTGTGACAACTGCAGGGACCCACAGACCCAGGGGTTAGACACTTCAGACACGCCTCTTGTCATAGGAGTCAAGCAGTATACTTCTGCCTCTACAAATTGTCCATTCCCCCAACCCGCCTGCCATGTCAAAGCTCCTGTGTTCATGTTTACATGCAGTGGGTGTCTGAGTGACGACAGTGTCTCCCCACCACATCTCTGAGACTCTATTTCCTTATGTGGGAATTAAGTCCAATGAAAGCTGAAGGGTAAAAGGAAGTGACAGTGCTTTGAAGTATAATTTGATTGGTTTTCTTTACTGTTACTAGAATTAAATTTTTTTTCCAGGTATTCCTTTGCAAAGCCCCCTCATTAAAGAACTACTCCTATGTAGGGAGAGATTCAGCCATACCTAACGCATCTTGGTGAGAGTCAGTCGGATGGTCTGAAAAAGATATGGCCTCTCTAAAACATAATTCAGTGCACATAAGGGAACCTATTTCCACATTCCTGGGGTGGCGGGGGAACTTTCCTCCTCAAGGTACCCCTGGTCCTAGTACATGTGACCATCAAGTGACCTGAGGGTACTCACATGTTAGGGACCCTCAGCTTGAGATGTTTGCTGTGAGTTAAAGTACAGAACCCTGGTGAAATGAAGCAGTTCATATGTTTGGTTTAGACAGATACAATAAGGGAGATTCCAGTTCCCCTTCATGGGGACATGAGCACATTAGGGGAGTTAGTGAATAGGGTGTTTCCCAGTGTTGAAAATGTTTGCAAGACTTTTGTCCTACTGAGATTCTGCTGAGATCATCAGGATGCTTACGCAGCAACTCTTGTCTCATTTTTTTCATGATGAATTGTATGTTTATTTTAATATTCTAACAATGCCATGTTGGAAGTGAAGAAAACACAGCCATCCAGGAGTGGAAAGTGGGGAATGAAGAACATAAACACAATGAGTGTTGGCTGATAACCTTCACATCCAGCCTCAGATACACACTTTAGAGGTTTCAGAGCTCCCATCATAGGGAATCCCAAGTCATTTCCAAAGACAGACCTTCATGAACAGGGCAACACAGAAATACTCACATACCCCATATTGCTGTGGTTCTCCACCACCACATCTCTCCAGGGGTCTCTGAGAAAGGATCAGAATGTCTAGTTCTTTGTGAGGGAAGTTCACAGTCAATATTTGAAGTTGGCTCCTTCATACTCAATCAGGAGCCCTTTCCTTCTACTATTCGTAGAGGAAGAATGAGTTTTCCAGATGAAGGAAAGAATGGTAGATGGCTTTTGAGTCATCTTAAGTGTCATAATTCCAAAAAGCATGTACTGGGTTGAGTCTTTCCTGTTGTGGATGTTAGGCCACTGTTTCTCATAAGATGCCTTCCTGTCAGAATGAGTACTGGGGACTAAGGGCAGCTGGGGGTGTGGGGATCAACAGGCCCTGAGAGCCGAGTCTTTAGTAACCTCACCTTTACTCAAGGTCCCTGCAGCGCCCACTCCTGTGCACAGGGTACCAACTTGCCTCCACAGAACCAGACACTACCTCAGAGACAGGCTGCCCACAGCACCTGTCTGACTGCAGTTCCTGCTCAACAGGCTGCACACGTGGGGAGGATCTCCAATTAGCACTCTCCCCTCACAGGTTCAGTACCTGCAGCAGCAACCTGGTTCTTTCACTGACTCTAGACTCTAGACCCCTGGACCAGTGACAAGGTCTCAGAACACAGCAGAATTTGTAGCACAGTATCATTCTTCCACCAACTCTGAAATTTCCCCTAGATGTCCTTGCTTGCCTTCCACCCCCCATTTCCACTTCTTCCTTCCTGGCATGCAATGAATATTACTAACTGCCAGGATGTTGAGGATTAAATTACATAATGTATTGAGGTCCCCAGCACAGCGCCTTGTACACATTGGAGCCTAACAAACCTGAGAGCACACAGGAGATGTTCAGTAAAGCTTGTTTTAGTGAATTGATGCATGTTGTTTCTCAAACACTGTCTTGCTCAGACACTGCTGATTTCTCTATTCTTCTCTCAATTTGATAAGGTCAACAAATATAATTTGGGGGAGGGGGAGGTAATGGGTGATATTGCTGGAACCAAATCTATTTGTGCTTAGAAATGATGTTGTGTCCCAGCATTTCCATTTTTAAGTTAAAAATAAAATTTTGGGGGCTTCCCTGGTGGCGCAGTGGTTAAGAATCCGCCTGCCAATGCAGGGGACACGGGTTCGAGCCCAGGTCCGGGAAGATCCCACATGCCGCAGAGCAACCAAGCCCATGTGCCAGAACTACTGAGCCTGCGCTCTAGAGCCCACCAGCCACAACTGCTGAGCCTGCGTGCCACAACTACTTAAGCCCGCGCACCTAGAGCCCATGCTCCGCAACAAGAGAAGCCACTGCAATGAGAAGCCGGCACCGCAACGAAGAGTAGCCCCCGCTCGCCACAACTAGAGAAAGCCCTCATGCAGCAACGAAGACCCAACGCAGCCAAAAATAAATAAATAAATTTATAAAATAAAATAAAATTTCATCGGTCCCTCCCAAACTTCCTGAATCATAATTTCCTAATGTTGAACCCCTGATCTCCAAGAGATTTGCATGTATATTACAGCTTAAAAAGCAATATTTACTTAAATAATTCTCAGCACTGCTTTCCCATTGGGAAACCTCAGGTAATTGTAAGAAATACCATCACTCCAGAAATTATTTCAGTTGTTCTGAGGATGAGCCTAGCATCAATACTATTTTAACAAAACCTTCACGACCACTTTATTTGCAGATCAAAGAACATTTATTAACCCTCAGGTGATTCAAATATCAGGTTGCTATCTATATTAGATCTTAAAATTCTTTGACTCTTGTGGTCATCAGAGGATTCCAGAAAGGAGAAGTTTTTCTGTGCTTCTCTAGACTTTCAATTGCCAGAAATTAAGACCCACGACACTCTGTTTCTGTTGTTGTTGTTTCAAAATTCATGACACAGTGATGAGGCAGGAGTACCGCTATCGCCACTGCTGGAAATGAAGATGCAAAAAGGTTGTCTTAGGCTGCTCTGAGCCCCTGACTCTAAGCTAAATCCCCAAGGATGTCCCGGAAAAGGTGGTGCTAGAATGGAAAGCAGGAAGACAGCAACACACCAGCAGGAACAAACGTAAAATTTTCTAAGTCCTCCAGGAAGCCCTGCAAGGTTCGTGTAGGCATGTGTTACCCTCTGCTGGCCTGGGCACATTGAAAATGGGATCTACCAACAGCCCCTCTGAGATATGAAAACCAAGATGTCAGACTTCAAAGGAGCTGATCAGAACAGAAGGTAGAAGGGCACCTAGATGGCAAGGGCTGAGACTGTGCTGGACATATAAGGTATGTTGTAGGTGAGGCTTCTCCTTGCTGGGCACGGATCTGGTTCCTGTCTTTGTAGGGGTTGGCGTAACTCCAGTGTCCAGGGATGGGCAAACCCTGGACCAAGGCCTCTTTTCCTCTCTCTGGTAGTTCTCTTCTCCTAAGTGTCTCACAAGTTCCCAAGTTCTCCCATGCTCTCCTCAGGTTTGTTTTCTTTTCCCTCCTGATGTTCATCTTTGCCTTGCAGAGCAAGTTTCCTAGCACAAACCTAGAACTAAGACTTCAAACTACCCAATGGGCCCAATGTCATTATCTTGTTATTCAGTTAGAGATGTCTGTATTCTTTTATCTCCTTAGGTGTATTATTATTATACTTCCTCATATTAATGTCATAAGGATAATAATCACTATAGTTATTTATTATTATTAAGTTTCTTATTATGGATTTTCGTGTGTGGTTATAGCTACACAGCATTGACTAGTGATTCTCTACTTAAGAAAGATGTCTGATTTTCAGAAGATGATTGCCAAGGGTTCTCAAACAGACACACATTCACAGTCTCCCATGCTCCTTGCCATACCACTTAGTATCTTTTCAATAAGCAAAACCCTTATTTTTCAATTCCAGCTCCAGAAGCAGGGACAAACCTGTGAGTAGGTGAGTTCCAGATGAGGATTCCATTGATCTTAGTGAGGCCCTGCTCACTTTACAACAGCTCTTCAGGGACCAGGAATCTCTTTTTCCATCTGAAGAGACCCAGGGAAGTATTCCTTGACCTGCTAGAGAAACCACAAAGATTTGTAAGTCAACTCAGGGATGCAGAAACCATTCTTATCTTTCTGAAAATGTTGTAGAAGGTATCTCAACCTGACAGAGCATTGTCAGAATTTTCTATGTCACTTCAGGAGGTCCAAAGTACCATTGCTGAAAACTGAAGAGCACAGAGGATGAGCCACACCTGCCAGAGCCTCTGTAAATATTCTAAGTCCCCTTGGGTGCCCAGAAAAGCCAGGGGCTGAAATGGAAGGCAGGGAGAGTGAAACACACCAGAACAATCAATTGAAGAACTTTATAAGTTCTATGTGGCTACAAGGAACCTCTAGTGCCTGCTCGTGTCACACCTTGCCAGCTGGGAGCTCCAATAGTAACATCCTCCAAGAGCCCCAGAATGATATATATGAACACAGATGTCTGGACCTCAAGGGGCCTGGGTTGATCAGATGGCAGAAAGAAAGCTAGGCACTGAGAACTGAGATAGCACTGGGAGCTTAATGTATGTTACTGGTGGGGTTACTGTATCCTGGATGTAAATCTGGGGTCAAGTTTTGTCAGCCCATTGACCTGAATCCTGATATCTGGTGGGAATACTTTTCTTTAAAGTATTTATTTATTTATATATTTGGCTGTGCTGGGTCTTAGTTGCAGCACGCAGGATCCTTGTTGCGACATGCGGGATCTTTTAGTTGCAGCATGCAGGATCTTTAGTTGCGGCATGCAGACACTTAGTTGCGGCATGTGGGATCTAGTTCCCTGCCCAGGGATCGAACCCGGGCCCCCTGCATTGGGAGTGTGGAGTTTTAGCCCATGGACCACCAGGGAAGTCCCTCTGGTGGGAATCCTGTGACTGGTAGGCTCCAGACCTGTGTCCTCCACCTCTGCTGGGGAGATCCCTCTTCCCAGGGTTGGTACAGGAGATCCCTCATTGGCCCATATTCCCCTTCTTTGGTTTTTACTTCCCTCCTGTTCTCATCCATGACTTTCAAAACACATTTTATTGTGCAGACCTAGGGTTCAAACTCCAAAATATTCCGTGATGTCCAATAACAGTATCTGGTCACTTAGGTAGGAGAGTCTGTATTCTACTCTACAATCTCCCTAGGTTTCTAATTATTATCATTTTTATAGTTACTACTTTTATTATAATTAGGATAATCATCATTATCAATGTTGTTACTCATTATGATTTTTACTATTATGTTTTTTATTATGCATTATTTTTGTGGTGGTAGTTATACAGCACTGAGCAGAGTTTCTCTTTTCACCTAGGTGTCAGGTTGACTGAAGATAAGGGAAGGTCCCTCAACATACCTACATACCTACACAGTCACAGTTCTCCCAGGTTCCTGCAGTAGCCTTTTTTTTTTTTAAGTGAAACACCTTCATCAGTTTTTTTTTAATAGTATTTTTAAATTAATTATTTTTGGTTGCATTGGGTCTTCATTGCTGTGCATGGGCTCTCTCTAGTTGCGCTGAGTGGGGGCTACTCTTCGTCACGGTACACGGGCCTCTCACTGCGGTGGCTTCTCTTGTTGCAGAGCAGGGGCTCCAGGTGCATGGGCTTCAGTAGTTGTGGCACGCGGGCTCAGTAGTTGTGGATCACGGGCTCCAAAACGCAGGCTCAGCGCACGGGCTTAGTTGTTCCACGGCATGTGGGATCTTCCTGGACCAGGGATTGAACACATGTCCCCTGCATTGGCAGGCGGACTCCCAACCACTGTGCAGGCAGAGAAGTCCCCCTGCAGTAGCCCTTGAGGCCTGTTTGTCAGATGAGCCTTTTGAAATATTAGAAGTCTCCTTCCAGAGGCAAACCCCGCCTGGACATCTGGAAAATTTTACAAGTCTTATTGAGGGCCCCCAAACTGTTTTGCTGGCCTTAAGGACCCAGAAGGCTGTCTTAGACTAGCCAGAGCCTTCACATAATTTTCTAAGACAATTCAAAGGCACAGGAGGTGCTGTTACCTTCCTGGAAAAGCTGCAGAGGGCATCCTTGCCCACATGAGCCTCCTCAGAATTCTAAAAGTCAGCACAGAGGCTGGAAATCTGGCTTTAAAAACAATTGAGGCTCAAGGGAGGCATCCTAGGCCCCCCTGAACCTCTGGGAATGTTCTACATCCCCTTCGGTGTCCAAGAAAGGCTGGTGCTGGACTGGATGGCAAGGAGGGGACAACCTGTCATGCGACCTACCATCAAATTTTCTAAATTACTCAATGAACTCAGTAACAGCTCAGGCTGCTACTGTCGCCCCTGCTGGTTGAGGAGCACTGGCTGAGATATGTGAACTGAAATTTCTGGACCTGAAGAAGCTAGGTAAAGAACAAGAAAGGCAACCAGGCCATCATGACTTAAAGTGCCTAGTAGAGGGGGCCTTTGAGCAGCAGGTGGATCTGAGCCCTGCCTTCTTTGCAGGGACCCAGGCCATCAGAAAATTGGCTCAACCCCTGAAATTCCATGAGGTTCCTGTAGCTGGTTGGTTCTAAAACAGGGTCTCTCTATGTCTGCCCTATAGGGATCTCTTCCTGGGGTTGGCATGGGAGTTCCCAAGATTGCCCATGTCCTGAATATTATTACAATAATTCCTTATCATTATTGTTGTTGTTGTTATAAAACATTGAATAAAGTTTCTTGATCCGTGAAGAACTGTCTCATTTCCTGAAGATGACAGAGGGTTCCCAAAGCACACACCGCTGCTCTCTGGCTCCCAGGTTAGCTCCACAGTCACTTCCCCCAGGGAACTTCCAGAAACTTTCCAAATACACTGCCAGATGCCTGGACTGGCCTTTTTTTTTTTTTTTTTTCCTCAGGAGAAACTCAGGGAGGGCATCTTGCCTGTCTGAGCCCCTGGAAAATATTCTAAGTCACCATAGGTCCAGCTTTGAAGTGGTTGCCTATTTGAAGTGGATGCCTCAACAATCAAAGCTTAACTCAGGCACTTTTATTACAAAAAAGAAAAACCAACTGTCACAATATACATTACAGACATTTAAATGAACAAAAATAAGAGTTGTCTCAAATGACAGATTGTTTTCCAGATGAATATTTATGCCCTATCTTGCTTTTACTTATTTCAAAACCAGCATTTCAGAATAATGACTACATATAAATAACAGTGCATTTCATTTTTTAAATAAGAAAAATTAATATCGTTACTATGACTTAGTTGGATTACACAAGAAATCAACATGACTAGCTAGTCTAAAACATCATTCTTGAAATAAGCAATATTTACAATAAACAAAAAATACACCATTGGCAAACCATTAATTTAATTTAATTTAAACCTCAATTAACGAATATCTACATTAAATGTGATAGTTTCCTTACATTATTTCTCCTGTTTGACAGAAACTATTAGCTCAATGAAAGTGGGTTCTGCTGCTCCCCAGTGATCTCTTTCTGTCATAGAACCTCCAGATGTAGCATGGGCCTACTTACACCTTGGTTTTGATGTAGCATAAGTGATTTAGGACTTCCGGGTACAGAGTTGTAAGAGACTAATTTTGTGTTACTTTAAGTCACCGAGTCTGTGGTCATTTTAGAGTAACAGTAGGACATTATCCATGGAAGAATATCAATACAATCAACATTTAGATGGAATACAGTATGACCATGAGCAAGGTGCCTTGCTTTAAAACGGGTTAGGGAGCTACAAGCAGAATTGGGAAGGGCATAAACAAATAAATCAAATCACATACATTGCTATCTTTATGTTTATTTGTTTCTGATTGTTACAGATTATGATTTTGATAAGAATAAATAAAGCAGTCCTTTAATAACTTGGTTCTATTTTAAAAAGTGTATTGGTGCAGACATCTTCCATCAGAATTACTGTATGTTATATTGTGTACAAGTTCACAGAAAATGAATTTGTCAAAACTCAATTTACCAAATATAGCAAATTTCCCACTCACCAACCTCACTGATTTACCAAAATGTAATTTGTGTCAAACATAAATACATTTTAAGGAGATTTCTATTTGGAAGGGATGATTTTTTAACACAATTTAAGGTCAGCTAGGTATTTCATTTGACCAGTTACCACTGGATTTAATAGATCCAGTAAAATGAATTTGTTGAGTTTCAGTGTGGTTTCATCTTCTAATGAGTTAACATTCATTTAGAGATGTATACATTAAGATGTTGTGTACATGTATACATACATTCACAATAGTATTCAGCCTTTCAAAAGAAGGAAATATTGCCATTTCAACAATGTGGATGAATATAGCTGATGTTATGCTGAGTGAAATAAGCCAGACACAGAAAGACAAATACTGCATAATATCACTTACACGTGGAATTTAAGAAAGTGGAACTTACAAAGACACAGAGTAAAATGATGGTTTTCATGGGCTTGAGGTGGAGGAAATGTGGGGCTTTTTTAGTTGTAAGATGAATAACTTTTGGAGGTCTAATGTAGAGCATAGTGATTATAGTTTAAAATACTGTATACGTGAAATTTGCTAAATGAGTAGATCTCAACACACACAAAACAGTAAATCTGTGAGGTGATGGATAGGTTAATTAGCTTGATTGAGGGAATCATTTCACAATGTGTATGTATATCAGAACATCACATTGTACACTTTTAGTATATACAGTGTTTGTCAATCACACCTCAATAAAGCTGGAACAAATAGTTTGAAAAAAGGAAAAAAGGAAATAGAGAACAGTATGGATCCTCTTGCTGCAGATTCTGTGCTGTAGTAATAATAACAATGAAAAACCTCAAAAACAGTGAAACCTCTGGGAAAGAGCAGGAAGTTTGCTTCTGAGACCTTTAGAAGACGTGCAGAAGTAAAGGACTTGGTCAGTTTTTAAAAGTTGTATCTACATGATTTACCTAAGCAGGGGGATATATTTTGTTACTGGGAATGCTTGATTGGATTTATCTTGACAGACACACAAGTTATTTAGGGTGTGTCCTTTGGGTTACATGGTGAGAGAGGTTAGATGGTTGATGGGATTATAGTTTATGAGGTTATATGATTGATGAGGTTATCAACTGCATAAAAAGAGAACTCACATCAGAGCAGTGTTTTGTGTAGAGAAGTTCTGAGCTCTGGAGTGCGGTGACAGCAACCTCAGGAAAGACCTGGCTTCATTGGATTTTCCATCCATTTGATTTCTGGTAAATAATGAAGATAATTTTCACAAGAAGTGACAAATGTCATTTACTTTAAAAATGAATTTTAATTGAAAAATGATCACATAATCTGTCTACAAGAATTTGGGGTAGGCCCCTTGAGGGTTGGTTCGGTTGTTATGGACATGGAAATTTTCTAGATTAATCATTTCTACGTCGTGGTCACAGGGAATTGTACCTAACCTTAGAATTCAGGTAATATTTTTTTGCAGTTATACCAGTGGAGAGCACAGTAAATAAACAAACAAGTTGCCTAAATGAATAGTAGAATTATATTTAACACAAAGGGGAGGGAAAGAGGAAGGCTAACTGCGGTTGAGATTTAGAAAAGGGATCTTTGGGGAGTTAACATTTAAACCAAGACCGAAAGAAACTGTGTATGGTGTGAGGGTGTATGTGTGGATGAAGAATGCTAATGGGTCTCCGTGTAGGGATGAGAGCAATACCTAATTGTATTTGTGTGGTTCTCTGAGGGCATGTAAAAGATCAACCCCTTGGGCTTCCCTGGTGGTGCAGTGGTTGAGAGTCCACCTGCCGATGCAGGGGACACGGGTTCGTGCCCTGGTCCGGGAAAATCCCACATGCCGCGGAGCGGCTAGGACCGTGAGCCATGGCCGCTGAGCCTGCGCATCCGGAGCCTGTGCTCCGCAACGGGAGAGGCCACAACAGTGAGAGGCCCATGTAAAGAAAAAAGATAAACCCCTAAATGTCTGGTAGAACCATTAATTAACAATGCCAAATAGAGGAGTCTGATTTATATCTTCGTTTTGGTAGGGGAGGCAATGTCCTAAGACATATTTAATTTTAGTAGCCCATGACTATGCAATTAGAGTTGGTAGGTCAGGATTCCATAATCCCTGGATCAGTGTCTTGATCAGCAGAGGTAGTAAAAGTTCAGACAGACATGAGAATCCCTGGTCTCTCTACTGAAGTGAGTAAATGTGGATTAAACAGGCAGGTATAGCGAGGAAGGTGGGGCTGAATACAAAGTGGATAGGTGGACGGCAGGTTCCCAGGTGGTAGGAGAACCTAGGTGGGGAGTGATTCTGTGAGATGAGCTGTAAGGGGAGAGGCTGGGATTCCAGGGTGGGGCCTCTGAGTCCTTCCCTGAGAGGTGATGATTCCTGGTGAAACCTAGGTATGGCATGTACCCCTCACAACAATCCTGCTGAGAAATTTGAGTTTGGAAACAGACCAAAATTGTAAGGCCAGATGACCCATTTCCAAGCTGTGCAATTTTGTCACGTTACTAAAGCTCTGTAAACCCCTGTTCACAACACTGGTTCCCTCAGTAAAGGATTCAAAATCAGCAGGGTTATCGTGAGGCTCAGTGAAGCCTCTCTATGGAACTCTGCAAGCAGGGATCTCATTTAATAAAACTTTTCTTTTTCTTTTTCTCTAGACCTAGGAACAAGGAGGTGTGTTGAAACTCCTGCAGAGAGGACCATGAGAAGGGTGCACAGATCTCACACCCAGGCCTGAAAGATGGGGAACTGCCTCAAATCCAGCATCTTGGATGATAGCTCTGTTCCTGAGTCTCCATCCCGCTGGGTGGGCCCAGGCGGGAGGAGACGCTGGGATCAGGAACCACATCCGGAACAAGTTCCAAATCCCATCCATCTTCCAACACCCAGCTCGCTTCACCAAGCAGCACAGCTGATGGAAGAGGAACAAGTGAGGTTAGCTCAAAGAATCAGCCATAAAGAGCACCTGCCTCAAGGAGTGTACGGAACAGATGGATTTGAAGAAAAGATCCAGGAGGAGTGTGTGATTTGTTGGTTGGAGTTTGTGCGTGGGGACGCCATCAGATCTCTGCCCTGTGCTCACTTCTATCACCTGAACTGCATCAATGAGTGGTTGACCAGGTCCTTCACCTGCCCCTACTGTCGCAGGCCCGTGGATGTCACACGGCCTTCATCCCAGGACATTAATTGAGCCAGGATCCCTTGTTTGATTTCAAGTGTCCCATCATTTTTAGTGATTTTGATATTTTGTCATCGTGTCTAAGTAGCCAGGGATTAGGAATTAAAATCATGCACAAAGATTTCCTAAACATTCCTGTCATGTTGCAGATGACGGCAAACAATTTATAATGTTTTAGAAACTTAGGGAGATAATAGCACGTAGAGCCTTGACCAAGTGTTCAGAAGTGTAATTATATCTTAGCATTTTTCCAGTACATGGGATGTGTGCCATGTTGCAGCAGCTATACATGTTGTATTGTGTCTGTTGAAGATTAGGGAAAAGAAAATGGTTACTTTTCCTAAGTGATATAACTTTCTTCTCCCCAATCCAAACTGGCATTTGGACCAAGGTTTTATGAAAAACTACAATTTATACAACTGAACTAAAATGAAATCCAATTATATATGAGTGAATAAATGAAGAATCTTACTTTCAAATAACCCTCCTAAATGGTCTTATCTTTTTTTTCTCCATCATTTTGAGACATTTAACTTTTTGTCTTGTAAGTCCAATCAAGGGGAACAGTGTCCCAGGGAAGAACAGTCCTGAGTAGGTTTATTAGCTGTGTAATTACGGTGCGTTCATGTAATTTAGCTGTGTTTGTGTAAACGGATAATAAAATAGTTTTCCATCTAAAAGTCAGAGTTGAGGGAGTGATATTGCTGAAGACCCCACGTGGAGGAGGGCGTTAGAATGATTCAGGATGAGTGTATGCAGAGGTTTGACTTGGATTTGCAATCATGATTTGGAATCATGGAGGGAACTGAGCTTCTGATCACTGTGGGCTAATAAGCATACACACCTCCGTGTTTTCCACATTTTTATCTCTCAAATGGAGGTGTTCATATATTATTAATTAGCAATAATAGTCATAGTCGTCTTCCTTGTGACCATAGGCAAGGAAAGCCCTCCCCTTCTTTCTCTTAGAGCATACTGCATGTTCCCAGTGATTAGGGCCACACCCTCATGAAGGACTGATGTTTATGAGATGTGGGTCTGGAAATTGGAAAACTGGGGTCCCATGGCTTCTTTGTCCTTCCTCAGCTTTGCCTTCTTGATGCTTGTACTGGCGACCCCTCCCCTTTCACCCTCTCTCCTAGTTCAGAAGAACTTGTGAGTCCCACCCAAACCACCCAGACCCTGGGTAAATGCCTGCCACAGCTCTCAGTGCTCCATCTTGTGCAAACTGGTCCCCTCGATTCTCTTGCTCCTCACTCTTGGACCCCGACCCTGTGGAAGCAGAGGGAGGTTAGGTGACTGGACACCCACTGGGCACACAGAACCCTCTAGTCCACCCTGAGCCGTATATGTGGGGCATTCTCTCCACTGAGGCTGCCCAACCAGTGCTGACAGTGAACAAGAGGAATCCGGCTGCAGGGGATAATTGCACGACTTTCTCAGACCTCCTAGGACTATAAGCCATTTGTGATCTCCTGTTCCAAATACACCCAGACAAAGGCACTTTAGGTTTGATTTCCCATAGCAATCCTCCCAGCATCCGCACAAACTTTACAACTCCCTACCCAATCTTTGGGGATAAATCTCTGATGACTGTGTACGGAGTGTCTTCTCTTTTCTCTTCTTTAAAATTTCTTTTTTCTTAATTTAACTATACTTGATTTACAATATTGTGTTAGTTTCAGGTGTACAGCTTCACATTCTTTTCCATTATAGGTCATTACAAGATATTGAATATAGTTCCCTGTGCTATACAGTAAATCCTTGTTGTTTATCTATTTTACATATACTGTAGTGGTGTGGGTCCTCTACTCCTAATTTTATCCCATACTCCTAATTTATCACTCCCCCTCCCCTTTCCCCTTTGGTAACCATAAGTTTGTTTTCTATGTCTGAGGGTGTTTCTGTTTTGTAAATAAATTGATCTGTATTATTTTTTAGATTCCACATATAAGTGATATCATATAATATTTGTCTTTTTCTACCTGACTTACTTCACTTAGTATGATAATCTCTAGGTCCATCCATGTAGCTGCAAACTTCACTATTTCATTCTTTTTTATGGCTGAGTTTTATTCCATTGCATATATGTACCACATCTTATTTATCCATTCATCTGTTGATGGACACTGAGGTTGCTTCCATATCTTGGCTATTGTAAATAGCGCTGCTATGAACATTAGTGTGCATGTATCTTTTCAAATTAGTGGTTTGGGGTTTTTTGGACATATACACTAGAGTGGAATTGCCAGGTCATATGGTAGTCGTATTTTTAGTTTTTTGAGAAACTGCCATACTGTTTTCCACAGTGGCTGCACAAATTTACATTCCTACCAACAGTGTACTAGGGTTCCCTTTTCTCCACATCCTCGCCAACATTTGTTATTTGTGTTCCTTTAGATGAAAACCATTTTGATAGGTGTGAGGTGACATCTCATTGTGGGTTTGATTTGCATTTCCCTGATATTAGCGATGTTGAGCAGCTTTTCTTGTGCCTGATGGCTATCTGTATGTCTTCTTTGGAAAAATGTCTATTCAGGTCTTCTGCCCACTTTTTAATCAAGTTGGGTATTTTTTTTGATGTTGAGTTCCATGAGCTGTTCATATATGTTGAATATTAACCCCTTATCAGACATATTATTTGCAAATGATTTTTCTCACTCAGTAGGTTGTCTTTCATTTTGTCGATGGTTTCCTTTGCTTGCAAAAGCTTTTAAGTTTACTTAGATCCCATTTGTTTACTTTTGCTTTTGTTTCCTTTGTTTTAGGAGGTATGATATGATATCAAAAACTGTAATTGTGAGGGGAGGAGAGTATATATAAGGATTTTAAAAATGCATTTGGAATTAAGAGATCAGCAACTTAAAACAATCACGAATATATATAGACTGATATCATATACCTATTATTTATTATCAGTATTATAATTATTTATATTTATACCATTCTGATTATTGTCAAGTAAAATCAAATCCAGAGTTCTATAGGGAGAGACTTTAAATAGAAAGAAAGGTTATTGCAGGAATTCCCTGGTGGTCCAGTGGTTAGGACCCCTCACTTTCACTGCTATGGCTCCTCAGGTTCAATCCCTGGTCGGGGAACTAAGATCTCGCAAGCTGTGCTGCACGGCCCAAAAAAGGGAAGAAAGAAAGAAAAGCTATTACAACAGGGAGAACTATCTGATTGCAGAGATCAGCAAGCATCTCAAAGTCAAACCAAAAAAAGATTTTCTTTCACATGGTAAAGGGGGTAAGTGGTAAGGGGAAGTTGGGCACTAGGCGGAGCTTAAGCCAACTGCGTGACCAGTGTGGTGTGGAGGGAAATATGTCTTGCCATAGCCCATCTATCCAGGCTTCCCATGTCTCCAACCCCCTCTGCTTGCTTTCCATGTCTGTCCTCAAGTATCTCTACCCACTGTGCCGTAGTTTGGTTATAAGTTTGCCTACTGAAGGGCATCTTGGCTCCTCATAGATTTTGGTCATTGTGCATGAAGCTGCTGAATATATTGCATGCTGTTTATTCTGTGGACACAAATTTTCAAACCAGTTGGGCAAATATACAGGGACACAAATGATGCATCGTATGCTGAGACCATGCTTACGTTTCTAGGAACCTACCAAAATGTCTTCCAAAGTGGCTGTACATTATGCATTCCCACCAGCAATGAATCAAATTTCCTGGTGCTCCCTGTCCTCCTTTGTGACTCACATTATCAGTTTTTTCAGTGTTAGCTATTGTAGTAAGTGTGCAGGGTATCTTGTTGCTCTTTTAATTGGCTGTTTCCTAACGACAAGTAATATTGAGCATGATTTTGTATGTTTGTTTCCTATCTGTATATCTTGCATGATGACCTTTCTGTTCAGATACTCAACAATTTTTTAATTGGGTAGTTTGTTTTCTCTATGTTGAGTTTTACAAGTTCCTTCTATATTTTGGGTACAAGTCCTAAACATTTATGTTTTGCAAATATTTTCTCCCAGTCTGGGACTTGTGTTTTAATTGCTTGAATTGTTTCTTTTGTAGAATGAAAAATTTTAACTTAATAAGGTCCATATTATCAATTTTTTTCTCATAAGATTGTTTTGATTTTGTACATTAAGCTAATTAATGTATATTAAAATTCATGTATATTTTCTGTTTTCTTATGTCACTTTTTGTTTTAAATTTTACGTTTAAGTATATGAACTATTTTGAGTGAACATACATATAAGTTTTGTGTCTTTGTTCATTTCATTGCATATGGTCATCCATTTATGCCATCATCTTTTGTTGAGAGACTGTATTTCCCATTGAGTTGCCTTTTCTTCTTTTACTACGATCATTTGTATTTTCCTGGGTCTGTTTGTATACTCTCTGTTCTGTTCTTTTTATCTATCTGTCTATTATTTCTCCAATGTCAGGCACTCTTGTTTACTGAAGATTTATAATAAAGTTTGGATTAGGAAGTATGGTTCATCAACTTTGTTCTTCAATATTACCTAGTCTACTCCAAGTTTTAATAGAGTTAGCTGATAGCTTCAAAATAGCTTGATGTGTACTGGGATTGCACCGAATTTATAGATCAAGTTGGGAATAATTAACATCATAACAATATTGTGTCTTCAATCATGATCAAGGGATACCTCTCCCCTGATTTACATTTTCTTTGTGTTTTTTTTCTACACACAGACTTGTACATATTTTGTTGGAGTTATACTTGCGGATTATTTGGTGGGATGCATTGAAAATTGCATTGTTTTTCTTTCCAATTCCAATCATTAAGTGTTAGTGTATGGGAATGCAGTTGACATACTTTGCTTCTTGTTATCTCCGTCCATTCCAATCAAAGCACGGTGTGGTAGGCTCCATTTGGTGCTTTCAAAATCGTGGCCTTGAATAATCCAACACTGGATTTCAGTTACTCAGACAGGGACTAGGAGAGGGCGCCAGGAAGCACCGAACGGCGAGCTGCGCGCGTCTTCTACTGCCCCACGGCCCCTCAGACTGCAGGCGGCGCGAATCCTCCTGCGGGGACCCTCCTGGCGCGCGTGCGCATTCCGCCTGCTGACGTCACGGCGTCCTCGGTGAAGAAAGCTTTTCCTTCTCCGATGACTCACCAGAACGCGCCGCCAACTTCCGGACGACATGGGACCGCGTTGCCCTGAGGAGAACGCTCCCTTTCCACGCCAAGGGCTAAAGGGGCTGTGGGCGCGTCTCCCCGACGACTTCCTTAAACTGCAGCAGAGCCCCTTGATTTCCTGGACGGTCCCGCGTGGTTTATTCTCTACTTTCCCATGTAGTATTTAAGCAGGACTGACTCTTCAAAAACAAAACCCAAGAACAACCGTCGTTGAGAGTTTGGATGGATAATCATAGAATGCTGTGGTGTTTGCTATGGATTCAGGCTTGTTTTGAGGGAGGAACCCCTACACAGATTCGGAGAGAGGGAAACACGTGGACACTCGTGACGGGAATACGCGAACTGTCGGGTCCTTCTGGGGGGACGAGAGTGCGGGCAGTGCGGGTCTGGCCGTGAGAGAAAGGGAAGTGGGGCGTCCACCCCCGGGCTTCTGTTAATTTTCAGTGGTTAGTTCCCCCACAACTGTAACGTACTTGAACAATATCAGACGGTTGCAGAGTGTATGTCTTCTAACGCTCACGTTATTTTAAGTCCATACATTATTTATACCAAAACCATAACTTATCACACTTTGAAATGAGACTACTGTCAGCTGTCTTTCTCCTAGGTGTTTATGAGATGACGTAATTTGATACAAAGAGTGGAAATTTCGGGAGAAATCTTTTAAAATGGATCAGAAAGGGGTAGTGCTTTGTGACAGCGAGAATTAGAATACGCATACCCCTCTCGTATGATTCAAGGCTTTCTGAAAGTTGGGCCCTCTTCACATCTGCGGTGATCTTCCATCTCATTCTCTGAGGGAGCTCTGCATTTTGTGGCAAAGGCCAGTGGGAAAAGATTTTTTATATGACCCTTTGCCTGACCCACGATTCTGGGGTTGTTTACTCTCCAGGTAACCAAAACCTTCAGGACTGACCACATCATTTTAATATTAAGATACAGTGAACTTTAATTTGATTTTAAGTTTTGAGAGCAATAATGGCACTTTTTTTTTCTTCCTTACTAGATCTTTTTTTTTTAACATCTTTATTGGAGTATAATTGCTTTACAATGGTGTGTTAGTTTCTGCTTTACAACAAAATGAATCAGTTATATATATACATATGTCCCCATATCTCTTCCCTCTTGCGTCTCCCTCCCTCCCACCCTCCCTATCCCACCCCTCCAGGCGATCACAAAGCACCGAGCAGATCTCCCTGTGCTATGCGGCTGCTTCCCACTAGCTATCTACCTTAGGTGACCGGGGGGGTGTCAGGCCCCCTGCGGAGCCCTTAGCATATGCAGGCCTCACATCTCCCTAGAGTTAAAACTAAGGAGCAGACTTCAGAGGATGCTGCCACAACTTTACTTTTTGTTTTTCGTTGAGGTATAACTAACATAGAACACGATATTAGTTTCAGGTGTACAACATAATGGTTCAGTGTTTGTATTTTTTGTGAACTGATCACTATAAATCTAGTTAACATCCATCACCACACACAGTTACACAGATTTGTTTCTTGTGATGAGAACTTGTAAGACTTACTCTCTTAGCAACTTTCAAAGATGCAGCACAGTTTTAATAACTATAGTCACCAAGCTGTGCATGGCATCCCCATGACTTATTTACTTTATAACAGACAGTTTGTAGCTTTTGAACCCCTTCACCCATTTTGTGCACCCCACACTCCCCACCTCTGGCAACTGCAGCTATTCTTGGCTATCTGTGAGCTAAATTTATTTATTTATTTTTGGCTGCGTTGGGCCTTCGTTGCTGCACGCAGGCTTTCTCTAGTTGCGGCGAGCGGGGGCTACTCTTCCTTGCAGTGCACAGGCTTCTCATTGCGGTGGCTTCTCGTTGCAGAGTACGGGCTCTAGGTGCACAGGCTTCAGTAGTTGTGGCACTCGGGCTCAGTAGTTGTGGCTCGAGGGCTGTAGAGCACAGGCTCATTAGTTGTGGCGCACGGGCTTAGTTGCTCCGTGGCATGTGGGATCCTCCCGGACCAGGGCTTGAACCCACGTCCCCTGCACTGGCAGGCAGATTCCCAACCACTGCACCACCAGGGAAGTCCCTATGAGCTAAATTTTTAAAAGATTCCTCATGTAAGTGAGATCTTCCTCTGTCTGACTTATTTCACTTAGAATAATGCACTAAAGAACCATCCATGTGGTCACAAATGGTGAGGCTTCCTTCTTTCTTATGGCTGAATTAAAGCAAGGAAACAGTTGGTCAGGAAACGCAGAACATTTTTACTGTGTTGCTTATTTGAATTGGCTCCAAAAATGTTTGACTTTTTCCCTTAATGAAACAATCATAATAAGTAGGACTTAACTCTCTTTGTATTTTGACCCATAGTGTCCCCTAAAATAAATTGGAAACATAAAATAATATATGTTGCTGACGAGTTAGTGTGTAAACACATGGCTCTAAATTTACCATGAGCTGAAAAGGACTGGGTGTCATTGGGTCCACTTGGGCCCATGTCCACGTGGACACCCACACCAGGGCAGCCTTTCTGGGCCTGAAATACTGCTGGGCAGAACCAGGAGACCAGGGAGAAACAGGAGAGGAAGATGGGAGGAGGCTGAGGGAAGAATCAGCTCCTCAACCCCTGTTCCAGGTGCCTGAGGAGTGAGTCCTGTGCAAGGTAGGTTGTCCTTGGGCACTGCAGGGCATCGTGAGGGATGGAAGGGTGGAAATCCTGTTGTCCTGGGCAGTTGTCAGCACTCCTCCAAGTCACCTGCAGACCGTCCGTTGTTATGAAGGCCTGTGAGACAGGCATGCACAGCCCCCTCCAGACACAGACTTCCTACTGGAAAGTGCTTGTGGCTCAACTAAGTCTGCATTTTGTGGCCTTTTCCTCTTCGTGGCCTGCTACTAGTTGCACAATTTAACCTTCATATAGTGTTCTAAACGGAAAACGACAAACTCACAGAAGCAGAGATAGAATGGTGGTTGCCGGGGGATGGGGTGGGAAAATGGAGAAAAGGTACAAACTTATAGTTCCAAGTTCCAAGCCTCCAGCTTAAGATTACTACGGCTATTCAGGATCTTCTGTGGTTCCATACAAATTTTAGGATTGTTTGTTCTGTTTCTGTTTTTATAAAGAAAGCCATTGGGGTTTTGATAGGAATCAATTGAATTTGCATATTACTTTGGGTTGTATGGACATTTTTGAAAAATATTCTCTCAATCCCTGAGCACAGAATAATTTCCATTTATTTGTTTTCAATTTCTTTCATCAATGTCTTAGTTTTTCACTGTCTAGGTCCTTTACCACCTTGGTTAAATTTATTTCTAGACATTCTTTTTGATTCAGTTGTAAATGGGATTATTTTTTATTGTTTGTTAATGTGTAGAAATGGAACAGATATTTGCATATGGATTTTTGTATCCTGCAACTTTACTGAATATATTTATTCTAACAGTTTTTTTGAGTCCTCAGGGTTTTCTATATATAATATGTCATCTGCAAATAGTCACATTTGACTTCTTTTCCATGTTGGATGCCTTTTTTCTTGCTTAATTGCTCTGGCTAGGACTTCCAATACTACACTGAATAAAAGTGGTGAGAGTGGGCACTCTTGTCTGTTCCTGATCTTAAAAGCTTTCAGCTTTTCACCATTGAGTATGATATTAACTGTGGGCTTGTTATATATGGCCTTTATTATGTTGAGGTGTGTTCTTTCTGTACCCATATTGAGTTTTTATCATAAATTGGTGTTCAATCTTTTTAAATGCTTTTCTGCATCTACTAATCATATGGGTTTTGTTCTTCAGTTTGTTAATGTGGCCTATCACATTGATTTTGTGGATGTTGAAACATCCTTGCATCCCTGGAATAAATCCCACTTGATCATGGTGTATGTCTTTTTAATGTATTGATGAAATTGACTTGCTAATATTTTGTTGAAGATTTTTGCATCTATATTAATCAGTACTTGTCTGGTTTTTGCTATCAGGGTAGCGCTAGCGGGTAAAATGAGTTTAGAAGTGTTTCCTCCTCTTCTATTTTTTTGTAGAGTTTGAGGATTGGTATTAATTCTCCTTTAAATGTGTTGTAGACTTCATTAGGACCTTCTGGTCCTGGACTTTTGTTTGTTGGGAGGTTTTTGATTACTGATTCAATCTCCTTACTAGTAATCAATCTGTTCAGATTTTGTTTCTTCGAGTCAGTGATGGTAGGTTGTATGTTGCTAGAAATTTGTCCATTTCTTCTAGGGTGTCCAATTTGATGGAGTATAATTGTTCAAAGCAATCTCATGGTCTTTTCTGTGGTATCAACTGAGACCTCGTTTTTTCTTGGTGAATCTAGCTACAGGTTTGTCAATACTATTTACATTATTATACTATTTATATTATTCAAAGAACCAGCTCTTGGTTTCATTGATCTTTTCTATTGTCTTTTTAGTCTCTATTTCATTTATTTTCCCACTGATGTTTATCTCTTTTCTTCTACTAACCTTGGGTTTCATTTGTTCTTTTCCTAATTCCTTTCTAGTTTGTATTGCTATAAACTTCCCTCTTACTATAGCTTTTGCTGCATTGCATAGATTTTAATATGTCATATTTTCATTTTTGTCTTCCAGTAATTTTTGATTTCTCCTTTGGTTTCTTCATTGACCCAGTAGCTGTTCAGTATCATATTGTTCAGTTTCCACACATTTGTGACTTTTGCAGCTTTCTTCTGGTAGTTTATTTCTAGTTTCATACCATTGTGATTGAAATTATAACAAGCATCTTTTCCAGTCTTCTTAAATTTATTGAAACTTGTGTACCAAAATATGGTTTATTCTTGAGAAAGTTCCACATGCCCTTTAGAAGAATGTGTATTCTGTTGCATTTGGATGAAATGTTCTATACAAATCTATCAAATCCACCTGGCCTAATGTTTCATTTAAGGCCACGATTTTCTTTTTGACTCTGTCTACATGTTTTATCCATTGATGAAAGTGGGGCATTAAAGTCGGCTACTGTTATTATACTGATGTGTATTTCACTCTTTAGGTCTCTTAATATTTGCTTTATTTTACTGAGGTGCTCCTGTGTTGGGTGCATAAATATGTACAGCCATTCCATCCTCTTTTTGAATTGACCCCTTTATCATAATGTTATGCCTTTCTTTGTCTCAATAACGGTATTTTTAAAAGAAATGTTATGCACCAGCAGACTTCATTCACAAATTATCTATTTATTGGCCTTTAATTCATCATTGTGATGTATGTATATATTAACAGTATAGTAATAACACATCATCCTGTGTTCTACGTTTTCCAGTTAATATTCAAAGTTACTTTCTGGTTGAATTTATTCATCATGATTATGATTATTGCTGCATGAAAAGTTGAAACTGACCAATATGGTAGTTTTTTCAGCAACAACTTTGATTCATTAAAAAAATTATTGCTTATTGTTACAAAATTCTGCATTCGGAATTCCCAGATGATGTCACAATCCTGGATATTTATCCTACATTTTTGTAATAATAGGCCATTGGGCAATATTATAAATTAATGTCTAAATTGTATGGCAAAAATATTGATAGGTGTTTTTCCCAGTCAGGGATTTCTGATGCAAACTCCAATCTTTCATTTGATTTTTAGCACTGGTATATACAGTGTTTGAAATTGAATGTCAACTAAGGAATTAAAAATCATTGAAGACATCCTTTAATTCATTACATTGAAAGTGTTTTGTACATAGTGTGGAATCTTACATCTATAATAGTATCTCTTCAAGTAAAAGTTTCTTCCAGGCATATTACATTGAATATGCTCTCCAGCACTAATTTTCTGTTATTACCCTAGCATGCACTCCTCCAGGTAAAGAGTTTCCTGTCTAATTTCCCATTTTAGGGAAATTAGAATATTATTCATAGTGAGTTTTGTGCACCCCACAACTAGAAATCAGCTTAAGTCTCTTCCACCTTGATTATAAATATAGGGCTCCTCCAAGTGGATTTCACTCATGTTGTTTAAGGATAAATTATAAATGAAGGTATTTCCATAATGAATATAGTCTTAGAATTTCTCCCATGTAGCGTTCTGATTTGTTTCAGTTTAGAGCTGTGGCTGAAGACTCTTCAACGTTCATAACATTTACAGAGTGAGTTCTCTCATGTCTTCTAAAGCAAGAGCTGTAACAAAGGCTTTCTCATACAAATGACATCCAAATGATTTTTCTCCAGTATGAGTTCTCTCATATTCTCTAAGACAACAGCTTTGAATAAAGACTTTCCCACAGAGATGGCATCCAAATGGCTTCTCTCTAGAGTGAGTTCTCTCATGTCGCCTAAGGCAAGTGCTCTGAACAAAGGCTTTCCCACATAGATGATATTCATATGGCTTCTCTCCAGTATGAATTCTCCTATATCTATTTAAAGATGAAGAATGACTGAAGGCCCTTCCACACTGATTACAGACATATGGATTCTCTCCTGTGTGAGTTATTTTGTGGAAATGAAGATGAGAGTTTTGGCTAAAGTGTTTCCCACATTCATTACATTTAAAAGGTTTCTCTTCAGCATGAATTAAGACATCTTGGGTCAGTGTGCATCTGTGAGTGAAAACTTCATTGTTCCTTTTTTCTTACAATGACACCAATCCCTTCGTGGGAGACCCACTCTCATGACCTCATCTAAACCTAATTACCTCCTATAGGCCCCACCTCCAAATACCATTATATGGGGGGTTAGGGCTTCAACATATGAATTTGCTTGGGGGAGGGTGGGGGGGGACACAGATGTTCAGTCGATAATAGTAAATAAACCAAAATCAGCAGGGTTTTTATGAGGATTAATTAAGCAAATATGTTTAAATCTCTTAAGCAGAAAGTAATGTTTAATACAATTTCTGTTTTCCTTATTTTCTGAACTTTAGGTACAAGGAGGTGTGTTAAATCTACTTTTTTGTGATATATCATTTTTCCATGAAACACATTTAATTTTGGTGAAAATTTCAAGTTCACCAATACTTTCAAATATTGGGTTGGCCAAAAAGTTTGTTTGGGATTTTCCGTAATGGACCACAGCTCTTTCTTTTTACCATGTCAAGACACAGTGAGAAGGCAGCCTTCTGCAAACCAAGAACAGGTCCATCACCAGGAACCAAATCTGCTGACACCTTGACCTTGTACTTTTCAGCCTCCAGAACTATGAGAAATAAATGTGTGTTGTTTAAGCTACCAAGTCTGTGGTATTTTGTTATAGCAGCCTGGGATGACCAAGACATTTACCTATCTAACAAATGACATGAACATGGTTTCAGAAAGCTCGAGACACATCTGTTAGATGGGAATAACATGCATGGTGCCAGCAATAAATTTATTGGGTTATCGTTGGTGATTTTAGTAAGTCAAAGCATGAGGAAATGTAAGGAAATGGTAACAACACTTTCAGCTTTCAGTTTGATTGGGAAGGAACAGCAGAGCAGAAACTAGAGAGAAGATAGGTTCAGATGAAGATTTTGTTCCAAAGTGGAAGACTCTTAGTAGTTTAATATTGAGTAGAGAGATCAAGGAGAACAGGACATATGTCTGGTAAAGTAGATTTAATATAGAAGCAATAGCATAAAGTTCCTAAGATAGCAAGAAAGACAAGGACTTAATTGGAGAAATTGGAATGTCCCAGGGTAGAGAGGACACTTCAATTTACAGGAGAGCAGTAGTAATGGATGGGTATGAACGCAGGGATAACTGTAGACTTCCAGGCAGTCATCTGAGGTATGACTTACAGTTTCTCAAACGATCTAATTTATCAGTGTAGTAGAGGTCAATCCCTTCTGTGGAGACTAGTAAAAGTGTGTGTGTGTGTGTGGTGTGTGTGTGTGTGCATGTGCGTCTCAGTGTGTGTGTGATGAATAAGGTTTGAAGTGCTTATGGAGCTGGAAGGATACTTTTGTTGGCAGGATTTCCAGATATATATGAAAGTTTCTGGGAGTTGGCTGTATTTAAACCAGTATCAATATCCTAGTCATGTGTTTGTCAGATGCAGCCACTGAGTAGTGAGGAATTTGGAGTCACCAGGATTGGTGTGTTGATTAACAAATGTAGTTGAAGTTCCAATAGATATAATTGTTTTGGAAAATTATATTTAAAGCCTAAATAAATTACTATTAAATTATAAACTGCGTTAGTATATGAAATATACCTTAAAGTTACTAGATGATACTTTATATTTTGGTGAGGACGGCATAAAAAAGCCTGTCTGAGGAAGAATTATCTAAAAATTACCAGATTGATGAAGAGTTGGAATTAGCCTGGAAACCGGTGCTGGGTAATAGAGGAGGGAGACAGAGAACGCTCTCCATAGAAGGAACAACCCTTATTGATAAGTTGGTTAGACTGATGATTATCAGGGGGAGAGGAAGAAGTCTGTGCCATGCATGCTCCAAGGCTGCTTTTCTGATGCCTGAGTCCTACTCCCATAGATACATATTTTGGTGAGGTTGGCATAAGGCTTAACACTCTCCAGATAATGTTAATGTGCAGCAAAGTTTGAGGACCATTGGAGGTGGTGGGCAAAAATAATGTATCACTCATACAATCTTTTAGGTGATGTTCAAAGATTCACCCACAAAAACAGCCCATGTACAAATAAAAATTCACATGATTATGTTGAAATAGTGTATAAACTCGAGGAGAGTAGTTTAGGAATAATCTCCATTAAAATAAACACTGCTTACATAGGACTATATTTCCTCCTGAAAAAAGGGACTAGTTCTTTAGTGAGGTAGTTTTTCTAAGGAATCCCTGGAAACTCTTCTTTAAATAGTAATAATGACAATGAAAACATAAACTGAAGAAATTATTCTTCAGTGCAATGTCACTTCTTTTAACTTCTCAGCTTTCATTAGATCTAATCCCCAGCCAAGGAAACAGAGACTCAGATATGTGGTGTAAAGACTGGTTTACTCATAAGGTACTCATCTCATGGACTCAGCTTCTCCTAGGGAGATATGTACCCCATATGGACCCAAGAGGAATCACTACAGTTGATATGGAGACTCCCAAGCACATATTATGTATAAACCTAAATGCAGAAGACTTGGTGGAGAAGGTGATTGGGAGGCTGGATGAGTTACACATGCAGATATATATCACTTGACTCTTTTGTAAGCCTCATCCTAACTTGACATAAAACATTGAGAAATAGAAAACAAAGAAATTAAAATATCTCACATTTTTTAAATTAAAAACTTTCACATAGCTCTGTGATATAGAAAAAGAAAAATGTGAAATTACAATATATTTAGAAATTAATGATAAGCATCCACGCTTGTCCCAAAGGTCTTGCATTCATAAATCACCTCAAGATGAGTGAAACTGAACAAGTGAAATGTAAGGAGAAAAGAATTTACATCTACACAGCAGTATATTTTATTCTTGTAAAGCAATGCCTCAGCCCCTCAGCCTCGCAGCCCAGGTCCTAGCCCCATGAAGTCCCCGATACTGAGCCCAGGGCGGCGTCTCTGGTGAACCGGGAGCAGAAATGGAAATCATGGTCGCTCTGGTTTCCATCGCCAGCACAGACAATTCCAGCCCTTGCTAAACTGAATAACCCATTCCAAGAGCAGGAACCACAGACGTTGTTCGGGATCCCACCACGGCCCACTTGGACCCAGCGAGGTCCCCGCCCGAGGCCGAGTCGCGCCCCAGGCACTCGCAGGACACGAGTCTCCAGGCGCGAAAGGGGATGTCGACCTAAACCGTTTTCAACATGTTAACAGGGAAACATCCCAGCATTTACCACGAAAGGGCTCACAGCTCTAAGCTCGTACCTAGAGTTGTCCGAAACACTTAACTTGAAGCCCCGAGCACGCAGCCCGGCTCCCCGGACACCAGCCGAATCAAACGCACACAAACGCTGAGGCTGGAGGTGTGTCCGGCCTGGGTAGGGGCTGACCCGGAAACGGCCGCGAGCTGGGCGGGAAAGCTCAGGCCTCGCCCACGCCCACGCTGCTCCGCCCCGCCTCTCCCTGACTAAGGCCCCGCCCCACTTGCGTAATTTCCTGCCGACGCGGAAGCGGATTTCGGGAGCGAAGGTCCCCTCGGGTGAGTGAGCCCCTCGGCTCTGAGAATCAGAGCCGCTCTCCACAGCCCCCTCCCGACCGCATCCTTCACACGCAGGTTCTGGGGGTCCCCGTTCTCGCCCCTCCGGCCCGCGTCGCCCTGAGACTCGGGATGCCGGGCGCTCGGCTGCCGGGTCCGAGTCCGCGTCCGTTTCCGGTCAAAATCGCTCCGAGGCCGTCCCCGTCAGGCCTTTCTGCCTTCGGTCTCTTCACCTTTTCCCGGCCCGACCCGCGCCGTGTCAGGTCCCCACTCGCGACGTGGACTCTCGCCCTTCGCGCCCCGCATCGCCCCTCTTGGCCCCTCGGGGCAGCCCGGGACGCCGCGCCCTCCCGCGGCCTTGGGACTCCACAGACGCCAGTGTTCTCCTGAGACCACCTGCCCATCCTGGGCCTCCTGCGGCCTGGCCGTGCCGCTCTCTGCCCTTCGCGGTCACCGCCTCAGAAAGGCCCTAGAGCGCCGGGCTGGGGGCAGGGGATCAGTCCTGTGAAGTGACACCCCGTGTCTTTCTGTCCCAAATCCTATCCGCTGGCGATACACGCCAACGTGTGTCCACATTCCTGATGTCTCACGGGAAAGTGTGCTTTTCTGGTTAGAGCATCTTTGTTCCACCCCTGTGGATGTCGAGTGGGCGGGGGGTTGAGGAAAAAGGGACAAAGAGGGAGAGCCAGGGAGACAGCTAGCAAGGGAGAGTGAGGAAAAAGACTGCAAAGTAGAGGATGGAGAGTGGGTGGATCCTGTGGACTTGGCAAAACAGTAAGAGTGGGAGAGAGTGAGCTAAGCAAGAAGCAGTGCGATCAATGAAAATAGACAACAGTGGAATCAGAGAGATGGAGGAGGGCAGAGTAGGAGGAGAGGGCCCTGATCAATAGCAACAGTAGGGGCAACAGGAGGGTGGATCCCATCCCATTCATTAGATGGCTTTCTAGTTTCCACATTATTTTCCTTTTGAAATGTATGGTCTCAGGTTTGGTTAGCGGCCTCAATGCTTTTCCAGTCTTTATTACATATTGAAAATATTATTTGGTACTTTACACTATTTTAACCTGTTCTTGGTAAGGATGTTGGTAATGTTTTTATTAACAGTCAAACCTAGTTAATCATTCTAGTATATAACAGCTTCCTTTCTTTGCTTATATGATCTTTTGACTTAGTTGGTCTTGAGCTAAGGTTTCCAACTAAGTGAATGTTCTCTTCAAGTTCCTTTTGTCTTTCCTCTACAAATGTTCAAGGATCCAGTCATCCTTGCCGCTCCTAGCCACCAAGGGGGACAGGTACAAGTCTTTCCCTGGGTCCCCTGAGAACTTAAAGAATTTGTCATTTCTCAGTGTGTGCCCCCCTTAGTGCCTTCCAGTCCAGCACCAGCCTTTCCTGGGTATCTGAGGGGACTTAGAACATTTCCAAGCAGGCCTAGAATGCTTTCCATGGGACTGCATTTGGGTAGTGGCGTTTCCCAGGCTCCTGAACTGACCTAGAAAATTCTGCAGCAATGTTAACTGGCATAGGCACCCTCTCCATTCTTTCCAGGCAGACACTAGTGGCTCTTGGGTCCTCAGGGCCACTTAGAAAATCTTAAGAGTGCCAGGCAGGAGATAGATGAAGTTCACTGATGTTCCATGTTAACAAAAGCAGTTCCTGGCTTGACAAACTTTTTTTTTTTCCGGTGGCTCTTACGGGCCAAAATGCCCTGCCTGGTGTTTTTACTTTTCCCGTGTCCCACTGGAAAAAGAGGTTTAAATAGAGGAGGGAGGTGGTCTGATGCACTTGGAAAGACAGAGTGAAAGAGAGTGAGTAAATACCATAGTTTGGTGTTTAATTTTTGCTAGAGATATGCAGTGTCCATTTTTCCTCTTCAAATGTTTTTCATATGGTACAGTTTCACTGAGCTTGTTTCGATATTTTTAGAATGAAAATTAAAATGTGAAATTTATAAGGCTTCTCTTCAAGAAATGGTATCTATAAATTGTGTAATATTTTGTTTGAAATTACAAAAGAGCAACAGTTGGCCTAAAGAATCTAAGTTCATACTGTGTAAGGAGTCCTGCACACCTTGTTAGACAGTAGTCATACCTTATTTGGCAGCAGCCTTAGAAAGAGACGCATTTAGGGGCAGCAGGAACTCACTTTCATAGAGCTCATGGTTTCTGTCAACTAGGCCAAGTGATACATGGAAACTATCAAATTAAATGTAGAAAACTACTTGTATGGATTTTATTTAATTGCGATATGGTTTCCAAATGGTACGTTATATATTTATTATAAGTTTTGCTTATATGAAGGATGTTCTAGAATAGATGGTCATATTGATTTTTTTGTGTAATCCAACTCATAGGAGCAATACTCATTTTTCTTCTTTCTTTTAAAAAAATGCTGAAATAGAAATTAGCAAAAATTATAGGGCATGAAAATTCATTTGGAAAACAATTTGTCATTCAGAGACAACTCTTATTTTTCGTTCATTTAAATATGTTTGTGTGTATGTTTCCTCCAGGGAAGCTGGACTCAGGATCCATCTTTACTTCCCTCCAAAGCTCCACCTACACCAAATATTAAGGCCGCAGCACTCTCTCATTGCTGACCGCCTTGCTGCACTTTCTGCTGGCCACCTTCAGGTCAGACATTTGGGCTTGTACTTTTTGTTTAGAGCGTTCATGGGCCATCAGATTGTTCCCTCGGCATCCTCAGAGTTTCCTGGCTGTGAGGCTGTGACCTGGTGTGGTATTAATGGTTCCCTGGTTCTAGGGTGTACTTAGAAATTTCTGCACAGGTGAGGACTTCTTTCAAGACTTCTGAACTTGCCTTGGTGGTTTGTTGGCCCTGAGAGGTCTCAGGAAATTTGAAGTGACTCTTGTGACCCAAAGATGGCCTCCAAGTAACTTCGGGCAGCCATGGGCCCTTGCTGGGCCCCAGATAACTTAGAATATTTTCCAGGGGCTCAGGCAGGACAGGATGCCCTTTTCAAGCTCCCCTGTAGAAATTGCAGGTCTGAGCACCTGGAAGGGGACTTGAAAATTTCCAGGCACTCGTCGGGGAAAATGCCATCAGGAGGTACTGTGGTAGAGCACGAAACCTGTGTGTGTGTGTATATGTTGGAAATAGTCATCCTAGCCGGTAAATCAGACCGTGACTGGATAGAGAAATGTTATTTAATGTCTTATAACAACAACAGCAACAATGATAAATAATAATGTCAGGAAATGGGAGAATAGAGTATAGCCTACCCTGAATGAGTGACAGAGCGCCCAAATCAGTACTTATGGGGTGGTTTGAGTTGCAGTCGTACGTAGTTCTCTACCTTGAAACGTGTTCCTTGAAGGTGGAAGACCACGCCAGAAGGGAAAAGCAAACCATCAGAAGTCAGGCAGAGGTGTAATTGGGGGATTTCTGGGGGACACTAGTGGGGGTGATAGGCACTCACCCACTGCCCTAAACCCACCTGCTTTCTGGAAAGCAGCCAGCTAGCTGATGGGGCGCAGCTCCCTGCCAGGAAGGCAGGACTCCTGAGCCACGCCCACATTCCTGCAGCGTAGCAGCCCTGCCTACGTGAACATTAAGCCCCCAGCAGCATGTGATCCTTACCACCACACTGCCCTCTGCCCTCTGCTCTTGCTAGGCCCAGGAGGTCCAGACATCTCTGTGCGCAAATCCCCAAGCCCTGGGCCATTGGAGGGCTTTGATCTCGGTGATCCAAAGCCAGCAGGTGAGACACGGGCTGGTCTTTGTCTGTTAGCAAACTCTGGACTTAATGTCTTCCTATGCCATCACTTAACCACCCTCATATATCTGTACCCCATTCACCTTTCATCAGCTCTTCCTGGAGAAATCGTTACTTTCTGTCTCTGAGACCTTTCTAGTAAGTGATTGAGCTCTACTGGATAAAATAACACCACATATTGTATTATGATACCATAAGCTTGAAACTAGTAACGTAACTACTACTAATGGTCATCCCCCAAACTGCATAGAAGTCATTCACTAATTCCACATAAACATGCTAAGTGTCTTCTTTGTTTTTTGTTTGTTTGTTTAATTTATTTATTTTATTTGGCTGCGTCGGGTCTTCGTTGCTGTGCGCAGGCTTTCTCTAGTTGCAGTGAGCAGGGGCTACTGTTCATTGCAGTGCGCAGGCTTCTCTGCACGTGGGCTTCAGTAGTTGTGTGCGGTGCACGGGCTCTAGGCACGTGGGCTTCAGTAGTTGTGGCATGTGGGCTCAGTAGTTGTGGCTTGTGGGCTCTAGAGCACAGGCTCAGTAGTTGTGGCATGCGGGCTTAGTTGCTCCGCGGCACGTGGGATCTTCCTGGACCAGGGCTCAAACCTGTGTCCTCTGCATTGGCAGGTGGATTCTTAACCACTGTGCCACCAGGGAAGCCCTAAGTGTCTTCTTTGTACTGTTAGAATACATCAGTGTGAAAAATAGAGTTCCTTGCTTTTTGGAGCTAACACCCAGATCTTTTCTGTAGTCAAACTTTTTCTGTAAGTGGTCAGATATTAAATATTTTATGCTTTGCAGGTGTATTTGTGACAAGTTCTCGGTTTTTCCATAGCTGTACAAAAGCAGCCATCAACCAAACATAAACAAATGAGTGTGGTTGTATTCCAGTGGACAAGGACATGGGAAAAGGATTAGAATTTCATATATAATTTTTACACATCATGAATGTTCTTCTTTTGGTATTTTTCAAAATCGAAGAACCTGAAGACACCTCTTAACCTAGAACTGTTACGGTGCAGCAAGTAAGATTCGCACACGGTCTGTAGTTCTAGGACCCCTGACTTGCATCATTGTTTGCATATCCAACTCTTTCATCCCTAACAACGTTATTTCAAATATTCTCCACTTCACCCACCTTCTGTCCTAACTCACTCAATAAATGTGCTGGACCCCACTTCATAAAGAAATTAAAGTCCATCTCTTTGGAAGTTTTCTTCACCAAATCTTAAAAAAAAATCCCTTGTGGTACATCTATTCAATGGAATATTTACTCAGCCATAAAAAAGAATGAAATAATATCATTTGCAGCAACATGGATGGAGCTAGAGATTGTCATACTGAGTGAAGTAAGTCAGACAGAGAAAGACAAATACCATATGATATTGCTTATATGTGGAATCTAAAAATGGTACAAATGAATTTATCTACAAAACAGAAATAGAGTCACAGATATAGAAAACAAACTTCTGGTTACCAGCGGGTAAGGGAGGGAGGGATAAATTGGGAGACTGGGATTGACATATACACACTACTATATATAAAATAGGTAACTAATAAGGCCCTACTGTATAGCACAGGGAACTCAATACTCTGTAATGGCTTATATGGAAAAAGAGTCTAAAAAAGAGTGGATATATGTATCTGTATAACTGATTCACTTTGCTGTACACCTGAAACTAACACAACATTGTAAATCAACTATACTCCAGTAAAATTTTTTTTAAATAAAAATTATAAATAAGTACAGGTTTTTGGCTTTATGCTAGTAGCACTTTATTGAGGTATAATTTAAATACAGTAAAATACACTAATTGTTGCAAAAAAGAACAAAAACAAAAAAAACTTTGTGTTCCTAACTTCCTTTACTCCTTCCATCATGTTATAATAAAAAATATACCCTTACAAGAGTCTTCCTTGACCATTCCAAGCTGAGAAAGTTGCTTTTACTTGCCCAGACTTTTCACCTGGGTATGTCTTGGTTTAACATTCCATCTAAGGACATGTCCATCTCTCATTTGGAATCTCCCTTTCTTCCCCTTCTACTTCCATCCAGAGAAAGCTTCTTTTTTTTTTAATTAATTAATTTTATTTATGGCTGTGTTGGGTCTTTGTTGCTGCGCGTGGGCTTTCTCTAGTTGCGGTGCACGGGCTTCTCATTGCAGTGGCTTCTCTTGTTGCGGAGCACGGGCTCTAGGCGCACAGGCTTCAGTAGTTGTGGCTCGCAGGCTCTAGAGCACAGGCTCAGTAGTTGTGGCGCACGGGCTTGGTTGGTCCGCAGCATGTGGGTTCTTCCCGGACCAGGGCTCGAACCCGTGTCCCCTGCATTGGCAGGCGGATTCTTAACCACTGCACCACCAGGGAAGCCCAGAGAAAGCTGCTTTTAAGGGTTCTTGTAATTAGATTAGATCTAACTGCATAATCTTTCAAGTTCAACCGACAGTGACCTTAATCACATCTGCCAGATCTCTTTTGCCTTGTAACATACCATAATCATGAGAGTAACATGAGGGGTGGTATCCTGGGGGCAGTTTTGGCCTAAAGCAACTTCTTGAAAATATGCAGGCTGCTGGTATCCACCCCAGACCAGAGGGGAGTGACTGCTGGGTGATATTTCTCATTTCCACATTTCCCAAAGATTCCTAACCTGTGGGGATTATGGTTGGTGTGAGTCAAGAGCCCCGAAGTCTGGGGCTATTGTTGGGATCTTCTTGTCTCCCTTTCGATTGTGTTCTGGCTACTTTAATTGTGCCCAAGAGATTGTAGCATGGAATTCTCAGCACATTTTTTGTAAAATGTAAGGCAATTTTTTATTTGCTTTGCTTTCTTTATCTTAACAGTTTGGTGTTATTTTCTGACACTGCTTCTCTAGGTGATACATCTAGTCAGGCAACTTAAGACAGGTTCAAATGGAGAGACCCACCCCCACAGAAGGCAACGGGGGTAACGAAATGGTCTTAGGGATCTGTGGAGATGGGTTCACCTTGAACTCTTGCCCTTCTGCTCACTTATCACCTGCAAACTGCCCTTGTCACCCCATATGTAAATAAGAACAGCCATGACTCATAATCTTCCAGGTTTCAGCACTTTACACTCACGAAACCATTTCCACCCCTTAACAACCCTGTGAGGACAAGGGCCATCTCCGTTTGTGCATCGCCCAGCATGTGGGGATCCTGGCTGGAATCCAGGCAGGCTGAGTCCAGACTCTGGGCCCTTGACTCCTGAGCCATCTGGGTTCAGTATTCTTCTGGCCTTGGGGGCCCCTGCCCTCCAGGATGATGGTGGTCACGTGAATGATGAAGATGCCCATGGAGGTTGTGTGGATCCAGTAGGAAGAACAACTGCCGACACTGGTTGAGCACTTGTTATGAGACAGCTCAGGCAGGCATGTTTCAGATGAAATCATTTCCAAGCCTGGGGAAGTGGTGCCTGGTCATGTGAGCTCTTCTGGACGTCCCAGACCCAGCACAATCTGGAGCGACGGAGAGAGAGGGCCTGTGCCTCAGATGTCGTTCCTGAAGGATAACTGTTGTTTGACCCTCTGGTCCCTATACCCCAGAAGAGGTTCAGAATTGCTCACAATTGAGAGATGAACAGGAATAGGGACGAGGAATGGAGAAGGGGCTGCGCTGTGGCATGTAGTCGGCGGGGTGCGGGAGGGTGCGTTGACTCTGTGCGGAGCAGGCACGCTGTGCTTTCTTAGTGTGCTGTGCATTGGGCATAAAGATGGCCATGAAGCCCTCTCCAAGCCACCCCTTGGTTTCCTCTGTTTAGCAGTCGGAGAATCCCGTAACCAGTGTCCTGGCTGAAGAGAAGTGTGTTTCACCTCAGTGAATTCTGGGGTACACTGTATGGTGGGAATAGGGGCTGCTTGACTGTCATCAGCTCCAGATCCCCATAAAAGCCTGGAGAGATTAAGGTTTGGAAATGCAAGGTACAGGCTTGGAATTTCCCTGTCTAGGCTTCTAGGAGGACCGGAAGGTGGATGGTATGTTGGGTGAGTGGAGTACATGTCCAGGCTCAGAGGAGAGGAGGCTGTGAGGCCCACAGAAGGAGCTAGGTCTCCTTCCCTCCACCCCAGAGTCCTCCAGTCCCAGTCAACACGCGGGAGCCCCGTGTGTATCCAGGACCTCTTCCCGGTAGTTTTCTTTTCCATCCTCCTACTTGTTCTTGTCCTCAGGGAACATGCCTCACCGTACAGACCTTGGTGTGGCTCCACTCCACCCATGAGTGCTGATATGGTCACGTGGTCAGCGACTCTTAGAAGTCTTTATCTTTTCTACCATCTCCTTGGGCTTATTATCATCCTCAACCTCATTGTCATTGTTCTTGTTAATCATCAGTATTGAAGTTATTACCACTGTTATTATTTATCATTCTTGTTATAAAACATTGCATGAAATTCTCTGCCCCCCAGAGAGCTTCTGATTTACTAAAGAGGCTGACAGAGGGTCCCCACAGTACCTCCCAGTAACTTCTAGGGAAGAGCATGTGGGAATTGTCAGAGGCTGGAAACAGTCCACGTGAGCAGGGATGGCGGTGGGAGGACATGCTCGTTCTGCCTGAGACCCTGAACATGTCCTAAGTGAGGAACAGCAACTGCTTGTGCCTGGCAAGAAAGGCTGGAGGGGTAGCCCCTGAACCCCAGAGCCTCTGTAATTTTCTGAATCCATGTGGAGGTGTTAATTAGATGTGTGTACATCTACCAAAATGTGGTTCATACACTGTAACAGTTTAAACTGCACAATTTACATTGTAAACCATGTAAATGTGGGAGGTCTCACGTTTCTTTGTAAAACTTTTTTTTTCTTAAGATCCCACCCAGGTAAGAGATGACTAAATTATGCCACAATATAGACGAACATTCAGTTTCTCTTGCTTCAGCGAGTGTTTTCTTCACAAGCATGCCATTTATGCACAGCACTAGCCTGGATTGTGGAAATCCACATTTAACCTGAAATCCTGTTCATGGCTTAAGGGGCCAGTATTCAGAGACCAAGTTTCAAAACAGGCAGGCTCTGAAGTAACATTTTTGAAGGAAGCTGGAAATTATTTTATACTTGATGTGATTTTTATTCCATATTAGAGAAAGAGGCATGTTGGTAGCACTGCAATTTGTAGTGAATAAGGTTCCTGGAAGCACATAAAGTTTAGGAAGGAAAAACTTAAAATCTCTGTCCATCGCGCTGAACACACAGAGGCCAAAAAATACATTCACATTCTCCATGCCTTAGTCACTGACTGTGCTTCTGAGCCGTTTCACCATTCACCTGCAACGGAGGCTGAAATGACGTCTGTCATGGGTTGAATCTGTGACCCCAAAAAGATAAGCCCAACTCATAACCCCAGGGATCTGTGAATGTGAACTTATTTGGAAATAGAGTGTCTGCAGATACAGTTAAAGATCTCAAGTTGAACAATGCGGTATCACCTCACACCAGTCAGAATGGTCATCATCAAAAAATCTACAAGCAATAGATGCTGGAGAGGGTGTGGAGAGAAGGGAACCCTTTTGCACTGTTAGTGGGAATGTAAATTGATACAGCCACTATGGAGAACAGTATGGACGTTACTTAAAAACTAAAAATAGAATTACCATATGACCCAGCAATCCCACTACTGGGCATATACCCTGAGAAAACCATAATTCAAAAAGAGTCATGTACCACAATGTTCATTGCAGCTCAATTTACAATAGCCAGGACATGGAAGCAACCTAAGTGTCCATCAACAGATGAATGGATAAAGAAGATGTGGCACATATATACAATGGAATATTACTCAGCCATAAAAAGAAATGAAATTGAGTTATTTGTAGTGAGGTGGATGGACCTAGAGTCTGTCCTACGGAGTGAAGTAAGTCAGAAAGAGAAAAATAAAACCGTATGCTAACACATATATATGGAATCTAAAAAAAAAAAAAAAAAAAGGTTATGAAGAACCTAGGGGCAGGACAGGCATAAAGACGCCTGTAGATGTAGAGAATGGACTTGAGGACACGGGGAGGGGGAAGGGTAAGCTGGGACAAAGTGAGAGAGTGGCATGGACATATATACACTACCAAATGTAAAATAGATGGCTAGTGGGAAGCAGCCGCATAGCACAGGGAGATCAGCCTGGTGCTTTGTGACCACCTAGAGGGGTAGGATAGGGAGGGTGGGAGGGAGATGCAAGAGGGAGGGGATATGGAGATATGTGTATACGTATAGCTGATTCACTTTGTTATACAGCAGAAACTAACACAACCTTGTAAAGCAATTATACTCCAATAAAGATGTTAAAAAAAGATCTCAAGTTGTTTCCTTAATTTATTGTGGACCCTAAGTCCAGTGAGTGGTATCTTTGTCAGAGATGAGAGGGAGTGTGAGCCGCAGGGAAAGAGGCCACGTGGTGACGGAGGCTGAGATGAGCCAGCAGAGGCCAGGAGCTGCCAGAAGCTGGAGGGCGGGGGGCGGGGGCGGTCCCCAGAGTCTGTGGAGGGAATGTGGCCCTGCCAGCACATTTTTGGGGGCTTTGAGAGAATAAATTACTCTTGTTTTAAGCTCCCAAGTTTGTGGTAATTTGTTATGGGAACCCTAGGAAACTAATATAGTGTCCTTTGTGACATCTTCTATTTTTTCAAAATGATTTCTCAAAATGACATCACTTTTATTGTTTATTTGATACTCTCAGATAAGATGCAAGTAATGCGTACAAGTATGAACCATAAGAAAAACGCCACTGTACATCCAACAAATACAGTCCCCATGTGGAAGTTTACTATCTGACCCTTGGCTCCCATCCCACATGCACACTAACGCACACGGCCGGGCCTGTGTGTTTAGGAGGGTTTCTTTGGGAAGATGCTGCCTTTCAGTGACAGCGGGCTTATCTTTATAAAGTCAGTTCCCACAAACACTGGGGAACAGGCTCAGAATTTGTGTTTTTTAGTGTCATTGTCTTGGAATTATTCATATAATTGAAAGTAATTCCCATATCTGCTTTGTCCATAATTATTTGCCCCTTTTTTCGTCTGTGTTTTGTTTCTAGTATTACTCTTTTACATGATGTGCCCCATGTGAATTCAGGTTATAAATCTTTTCAAGAACAGCTTCTGTGACATCCTCTTTTTTGTTCTATATATATCGCTTGTATGCTTGTAATTTTTACTGTTCCTTTTTGCTCTTTTGGATGTTTGTCGCTGTTTTTCCAATACCCCATTGTTTTAAATACTCAGTTTTCCCAAGCCAACATGTTCTAACATGTAAGTGTATCTGTTAGGAAATGTTGAAAACTGGTGACATTGTCATTTTGTGCTGTAAATGTTTCTGAATTCCTCTGTGCCCCACTATATATAAAAAAATTAATTGAGTTTTCAGGAAGTTCTTATATAACTTCTATTTTAATGAACTGAAGCAAGTAAACATAGCATATAGCATTTAGTTAGTTTTCCCTGTATTTATATCTTTATGGATTTGGACATTTGCTATTTATAATTTAGTTTCAGTTTCATACGAGCTTTCTATTTATTGCGTGGAAAGATCATTGTTTTAGGGAAAGAGGATATATAACTTTTTTTTTTTTTTTTTTTTTTGCGGTACGCGAACCTCTCACTGTTGTGGCCTCTTCCGTTGCGGACGGAGCACAGGCTCCAAGACGCGCAGGCTCAGCGGCCATGGCTCACGGGCCCAGCCGCTCCGCAGCATGTGGGATCTTCCCGGACCAGGGCATGAACCCGTGTCCCCTGCATCGGCAGGCGGGCTCTCAACCACTGCGCCACCAGGGAAGCCCGAGGATACATAACTTTTAAAGATAGAGGTGGCAACCAGGAGAACTCTGTAAGATATTAATACTATGCAGCCAAAATACAGGAAAAAAACACTATTCCTAGAGCATTTACATGTCTCCATAAAAAGCTCCACCATTAAGGCAAAGTGCCTTCTACCCCCATTTTCAAATAAAACTTTCCCTGCTGTCTCTATAACCCCAAAAGTTTATGAATCTTCACACATAGAACGCCAGCACACATTCCCCATATCTCTGAATTTTACAAAACATAAGCTCAAATGCAAAATCCCATATCTGACGAAGGCAAGGTGATGTGCAAAAAATACCTCAGTTCTCATACTTAGCGCTCATACGCTTATCCCATCTATGCCGCCCACAAACCACAAAATCTATACTAAGAATCCCTCCAAATACTTAATTGCTCAGCCCGGTATTCCCTGAGAACTCACCCTGAGACCTCTTTTGACAACCTATCAGCATATGTACAACACCCAATCCCACTAGAAAACCTCCGAAATCAAATATGCAAAGTTGTTAAGACGATTCACACGTATCCCACACATGTTTCAGGGCATCGAGGCACAGTTTCCCTTCCAAGGCCTCGGCTCTGGATCCGTCACTGTTACACAGTGGCACCAGTGTACACGTCACTGAGCCTCACCTTTGTTTCTTCACCCCAGAGTGACTATGTGTATGTGCTCATTGCACATGTGCGCCCTCAACACTTGTACCAAGATAACTGGAATACATGCACAGGCTCCTCACCCTTCTTGTTTTTTCTCTTGGTACCTCTGGCACTCTGCCCCAGACAAGGGAGTTTGCTACTCTTCTCCGCCTGAGCTGGGATGTCCCTGAATGAAACGTTCAGCAGGTAGTTTTCCTGCTCTGGAGATTCTTCTCATCCCGCCTCTTTATTTTGACTGCTGAATCACAACTGCACTGCAGCGCCCCGGGGTGAATTCTGTTTTCCTGAGGTTGAATTCAGGCTTCGGTCAGTTTTGTTCTTGGAGAAATTTCCCCTGGTCTAAGGTGACTCCTTTGGTTGGTGTTTCTTCCAAATTCTCCTGTGACTCAGGAACTTGGATGTAGGCATCTCCTTCAGGGCTTCCTAAATCTGTTCCCATGGCTGTGTCATCAGCCCAAGGGCTGTTGATTCCCTACCTATTGCCAGACTCCCACTCTTTCTTTCCAGTTCGCTCTTCTGAGTGTTAAAGAGGACATAGGCAGTTTGGCTCAGGAAAGAAGTCATGTCACAGGTGGCTACCTTAGATCATCCATCATCCCACTCTTTTTTTCTCCCAGTTTTTACATATCAGAAGTAATGTCCATTGAGACAACTCAAAGTGGCATAGACCAGCACAGCCTAGAGTAAACAGACAAGTTGTCCTGCGTTCTGCTGAGACAGGAAGATTTGCACGTCAAGACACTCGGGATATGGTTACTCAGCAATTTTGTCACCTGTGAACTGTTTCAGTACCAGGATGAGGACCTTAGAGGGAGTGTGCAAAGTAAACATTGGCAGTAGGCACCTTCTTTAGACAAACACTACAATGACAGGAGTTTTCGTGGTCCAGCTCTTTGGGCTTCATCGACTATCCTAAAGCTTGGCTCTCACTCTGAGCTACCTTGATATCCAGCTTAATGTTCAGGTAAGGGTCAAAGGTGTTTAAAATGCCCTTGCAATGGAGACACTTGATTTAAGGTCTCCAGCACCCTCCAAATATTGGTCGTGTTAGGGTGGTGCCCTTGAAGTGACACTGTAACTACTTGTCACCTTGCAAACGTGCCTTCTGCATGGCTTTGACAGTGAACATCAGAAATTCATGGACATCTTCCTGCTTGTGTGTATGGAAGCCAGCAACTCACGGGTGTGATGGCTTGATAACATCACAATGATGATGGCTTGCCTAGTACATAGGATGCAGAATCCTTAATGCCGACAAATCTGAGAGTACCCCTGAGTCGGTGTAGAGTTGCCAAGAGATGGCGTATATGTCAGATTTTGCAGTGCTGCATTCATGTAGCAGGCGGTCCCCATATTCCAGAGTCCCATAAAGTCTCTTTTAAGTCAGACAAGTTTCTCTGAAGGAGTGAGCACTGTTGCCACAGAAGCAAAACCATCATGCAGGTTATGGTGTCTGTGGTGATTGTGATGGTTTTTCTGCTAGAGTGAGACCCCAGTGGACTTCAGCACCAGCTGTGGGTGCCTGAGCAGGCTTGCGTTTTGGAAAGATAATGAACTGAGCCTCACCTCCCCAGTGGAGAAAAGTAGCTTCAGTGTCTCAAACTGGCTGTATCATTTTACATTCCCAGCAGGAGTGAGCGAGAGCACCTGTTGTCCCATATCATTGTTTACGTTTGGTGTTGTCAGCGTTCTGTGTTTTAGCCATGCTAACAGGTCTTTTAATTTGCAGTTCCCTTATGACATGTTGGATCTTTGCCATCTGTATGTCTTTGGTCAGGTGTCTGCTCAGATAGTTTGTGCATTTTTAATTGGGTTGAACTTTTAAAATTTCTTTTAAGATTTATTATTATTTATTTTTGGCTGCGTCAGGTCTTAGTTGCGGCATGCAGGATCTTTTGTTGCGGCGTGCGGGCTCTTCGTTGTGGTGCATGGGCTTCTCTCTAGTTGTGGCGTGCAGGTTTTCTCTTCTCTAGTTGTGGCGTGCAAGCTCCAGGGCGTGTGGGCTGTGTAGTTTACAGCACACAGGCTCGCTAGTTGAGGCACGCAAGCTCAGTAGTTGTGGCCCGAGGGGCTTAGTTGTGGCATGTGGGATCTTAGTTCCCTGACCAGGGATCGAACCTGAGTCCCCTGCATTGTAAGGCGGATTCTTTACCACTGGACCACCAGGGAAGTACCTTAAATTTTAATGAAGTCCAATTTATCCATTTTTTTCTGACATGAATCATGGCTTTGGCACTGCACCTAAAATGTCATCTCCAAACCCAGAGTCATCTAGACTTTCTCTTATGTTTTCTTCTAGGAGTTTTATATTTTACATTTAAGTCTGTGATGCACTTTCAGTTGATTTTTATGAAGGGTGTAATATCTGCCTCTAAATTCATTATTTTGCTTGTGGCTGTCCAGTTGTTCCAACACCATTTGTTCAAAAGACTGTTGTTTCCTCATTGAATTGCCTGTGTGCCTTTGTCAGAGATCAGTCCAGTATATTTGTATGACTCTCTTTCTGTGCTTTCTATTCTGTTCTATTAAACTGTTTGTCTGTTCTTTTGTTAATACCACAGTGTCTTGATCACTGTAGCTTTATGGTAACTTTAAGTATTAAAGTTGGGTGGTGTCAGTGTTCCAACTTTGTTTTTCTCCTTCAATGTTAGGTTAGTTTTTGGTCTTCTGTCTTTTCATATAAACTTTAAAATCTGATACCCCCAAAATAATTTGCTGGGGTTTCGACTGGCATTCTATTGAATGTGCAGGTCAAAATCAGGAAGATCTGATATCATGACAGAATTGTGTCTTCCTCACCATGTACATGGACTAGCTTTACTTTTATTTACATATTTATTGATTTCACTGAGTTTTGTACTTTTCTTCATATAAGTCTTATATATCTTTTATTAGATTTATGCCTAAGGATTTCATTTTTTGGGTGCTAATATAAATAATTTATTTCAAATTCCAGTTGTTCATTGCTAACATATAAGAAAGTGGATAGCAGGGAAGCCTGTAGTCTGTTGTAAGGTACTTGCAAGTGGCATGGTGTCACTTTAAAGTAGACTTAGATTAGTTGTAAATGCATATTGCAAACTCAAGGACAGTGACAAACATTTTCTAGAAGTATGATTGATTAATTGATACAGTAAGAACAAAGAATGGCATTATATAAATTATATAAAATGCTCAGTTAAAACCAGGTAAGGGAGAAAAAATTGGAAGACAAAAAAAATAATAAAGAACAAGGGCAATGAATAGAAAACAGTTACAAATAGGATAGATACCAATCCAATAGTAACAGTAACCACTTTAAACATCAGACGTTTAAATACATCAATTAAAAGAAAGACTGGGAATTCCCTGGCAGTCCAGTGCTTAGGACTGTGCGCTCTCACTGCTGAGGGCCTGGTGCAATCCCTGGTCAGGGAGCTAAGATCCCACAAGCCTGTGGGGCACAGCCAAAAAAAAAGACTGTCAGAGGGGATTTTAAAAAAAAGAAAAAAAGGCTCAACTATACGTTATGTAAAAGAAACCCACATTAAATATAAAGATACAGATATATTAGAAGTAAAAGGATGGAGAAGGTACATTTGTTAAAAATAAGCAAAGAAAGCTGGACTATAGCTATGCAGAGTATAGTTAACACTCATATTCTACATATTTCCGTTAACACAGAAATTTATTTTCTAATTGACCCCAGTCATCTTAATTATATTTAGAGCTATGTAAAAAAACTGGAAAGTGACCAACATAATAGCTTTTCAGCTGCAACTTTTAATCTATATATTTATATATTACATTATAAAATGTAATGTAATAATTTTCACAAAATTCTGCACTCAACATTCCCAAATTGTTCCATGTTCCTACATTTTATTTTATTTTATATTCAATAATAAGTCATTAGGCAGAAGTTTGAATTTATGGATGAATTGTGTTGTAAAACATTTATGATGGAGGTTTTTCCAATTCTGAGACTTCTAACATGAATTTCCGCTGAAGGCTTTTTCACTTTGATTTTAAGATTGGTATCTCCTCAGTATGGGAACTTTAATATTACCTAAGGGGTTGGAAATCACTGAAGGCTTTCCTTAATTCATTACACTGAGTGTTTTATACAGTGTGCAGTCTCACATATTCTACAAGTAAAGGGCTTTTTACATTTCTTTCATTTAATAACTTCTCCAGCATGAGTTATGTGTTATTTCACTTCCAACTTGCTTCTCCTGGTAAAGACTTGTCTACTTTTCTAAAGATTTTCCGGTTTTTATAGTTCTTCCTACCCTGAATTTTCTTGTGCACATTAACGCTGAAGCTTAGATGAAGTCCCTGCTGCAGTGGGAACAGAGAGAGGCTCCCTCCCAAATGGAGGTCACTCGTGTTGTTTAAGGATAAGTTACGGGGGCTTCCCTGGTGGCGCAGTGGTTACGAATCCACCTGCCAATACATGGATTCGAGCCCTGGCCCAGTAAGATCCCACATGCAGCGGAGCAACTAAGTCCGTGCGCTACAACTACTGAGCCCGTGTGCCACAACTACTGCAGCCCACGTGCCTAGAGCCCGTGCTCCGCAACAAGAGAAGCCACCGCAGTGAGAAGCCCACGCACCACAACAAAAGAGTAGTCCCCGCTCGCCGCAACTAGAGAAAGCCCGCGCAGAGCAACGAAGATCCAACACAGCCAAAAATAAATAAATAAAATTTTTAAAAAAGAAAACTTAGGGGTTACAGAGACGTTGATTTTCAGCCTGTGTGCGCTCTCTGGTATGTTAGGTTAGAGCTGTGGTGAAGACTCTTCCACACTCGTCGCATTTATAATTCGAGCACTCATATATCATCCAGAGTGAGAGCTTTGACAGCGGCGACCCTGCACAGATGGCATCCATATGGTCTTCCTCCAGGGTGAGTTCTCTCATGTCATCCAAGGACAGAAAGTTGGAGATGGTGAACTTCATAGACCTCCCAGGAGAAATCCCTTCCCACTGACTTCATACCAGGAAGAGCAACAAATTCCCTGGATAATGGTTAGTTTTACCTCCTGCACGTTGACTAAACCATGGTTGAGGATGCCTCCCTTTTGGCAGATCATTCTAGGAAGGTGGGAACCAAATTTGCAGCAAACTCATTCATCTGTGTCATCGTCTCCATTGAAGCGTCATTCCTTTCCCTGGTTAATTAGTGCCCACCTTTTTTTCTTCCTTCATCTTAATTACAATTCAGTCTGCTTTATTCTGTTTTTTGGGTGACTACCCAAGTCCCTTATGGTAGGTAGGTCAAGAGGCAGAGAGAGAGAATTCTTCCCCCACCCCCAGGCAGACTAAAGACTGAGGATCTGGTGCAGGATGTCCCTTCTTCAATGCCTTGACTGGGGTCAACACATATCAAGGTTAGGGCAGTGGACTTGGCCCTCCTGCCCAGGCTCACAGGTCTGTTCCCTCCCCCAGCCCCTGAGGCCTGTGACTACAGCATCCTCGAAGCTTTAAACAGCTTCTCGGTGCTCATGGGGACTCAGGGAAAACAGGATCTGCAGACCAGGAAGCGGGTCCTCACCCGACCCCAGGTCCCCAGCACCTTGACCTTGGACTCCAGCTTCCAACCTTGAGGAACAGACGTCTGGTTTCACGCTCATCTGCAGTACTTCAGCCAAAGGGACTCAGAAGTTAATTAAGCATCTACTCTGCCAGGTGGCTGAGGAGCTTCACAGACACAAATGAAGTGCAAAACCCTGTCTTAGAAAACCTTTGACCCTGGTGGGAACAATACCAGCCAGTAAGTACTGGAGGCTCAATTTACAGGGTAGTTGAGACTCTTCCACTTTTCAGAAAGGGGACACCAGACTCCGGCAGGCCACCACTGGTCCAAAATGACAGAGGCTCCTGGACCTGGAAATCGGCCGGTCTGCACCAAGAGGTGCGGTCGGTGTGAAATTCACACTGGAACGGAGACGTGCTGGGGAGGAAGAAAAGTGTAAAATAACCTCACTAGTAATGTTTAGATTGAGTACATGGTTAAAGAATCATATTTTGGATCTGTTGGGTTAAATAAAATGTTATGAAAATTAATTTCTTTTTACTTTTTCGTGTAGCTACTAGCACACTTAACATTTCACGTGATTCTGTTGGACAGCGTGAGTCCAGAGCCGAGTCAGTTCCTGCTTTGGGAGCAGAGAGTCCTCCGTGTGGGGTGTCCTGCCTGCGAGACCTTGGGCAGCATCTCCAGCGTCGTCCACCAGATGGCAGTAGCTCCCCTCTCTCCAACACGACTTTGCCAGAGTCCCCAAGGGCTTGGAGTAACCCCATCTGTCCATATGCTGCAGGTAAGCTTGCTGCCGCCTCTTCCTGCCCCGAAGGGCGTGGGCCATCCTTGCTCCTGAGGACAGGCCGGCCTGCGTGTCTTGTTTGCGGGGCAGGATGTGGGGCGGAGCCCCGTGTGGTGGGAAGGGAGCTTGCGGGGATGGGTGCCCTCGCTCCTGCTGTGTGTCCGTATGTGACTGGGCACCACAGTCCTTCCTGCAGATGGTGGGGGCAGGCCGTGAGGCAGGGTCCCAGCACCCCACCTCTCTCACGAGTGCCGTGCCTGATGCCCTCCCAGGAGGGAGGAGGGCCTTTCCTCCACAGCACAGATCAGTGTATAATGCATAAATAAGGCAGAGAGTGGAAGTGCATGTGAGCAGCTGCTGTCCGGCCAGGCTGGGTGTACCCTCACCTCCTTGTCCGAGGGAGGAAGCCAGCATCATCCTGCACCTCTGTGTGGGAACTGAGTATGTCTTCCCAAAGGCCCTGAGTGACAGAGGCAGGATCAAACCCAGACCCTCTTTCACCCAAACCTATGTTCCTTCCACAACCCTGACATCCCTTTACTCTGCCCCACGGAGCCCAGGGACTGGATCCTGAAGATGCAGTGGGGGTCCCTTGATCAGACACGTCCCCTTGGGCTGTGCCTGGCGTTCCCCAGAGCATGTGTCCAGGGGTTCGTCCTTACACTCCCTCCCCATGGTTGGGCCTGTGTCCAGGGGCTGAGGGCAGGACCCTGCTGGGCAGAGAAGAGGGGGCATGGGGCGGCCGTGGCAGCCCCCAGCTCCTCCCAGGTCCAGTTAGGTGCATGACCCCGAAGCCCCCCTTGAACTGGTGTAATCCAAACAAGCGAGACAGGTTCTCAGAAAGGATTAGAGGGTTTAGATGTACTCAGTCCCTGGAGGACGTGGACGTTTGTGTTCAGTTCCCTTGCAGAGCCTGGTGCTTCCTATCTGTTAGCCGGGGCCCCAGAGACAAGGCCACCTGGTTACTAAGGACTGAATTCACTTTTCACGCCGGCTCGAGGTTCCCCAATATGCAAGTAGTTCACAGCCTGCAGACACGACCAGAGGACGGCTTTGAAGAGACACTGTCAGCCCAGACGGGGACGTCAGGCCAGCAAAGGAGGCCAGTGTGCTGCTTGTTTGCACGGAAGATTACATTTTCAAATAACATATCATAACGGATTAAAGCTGAAAAAATCATTTTTTCCAGGCCACTGAGCACTTTATAGGATTATTCAGTCCAAAGGGGCTCCTGGCTGTCATCCTCTCAAGGTCAGGAGAACAAAGTTTCTGCCAGTGGCCTCAGTCCCAATCTGAGCTGAGACGCAGCTGGCCGTGCCAGGGAGCTGGTCCATAGCTGCCTCTTCCCAGAGAGACAGCCGGTCCTTGTCAAAACAAATAGCAGACACCTGAAGCAGTGAGCACTTTTTTTTAATTAACTTGGAGCGACTGGAAGGGGTAACTGAAGGCCCCTTTGGGGGTTTGGTGTCTCTGTAGGAGGAGAGCTTGATTCCTGCGGCTGCTGAGCCTGGCCAACAAACGGAAGCCCATCAACGACAAACGCGTTCCCGAGGGAGGCTCCCTTGGGGTCCAGCATCCAAGGATCTAGGAGAGACAGGAGTCGGGGCCGCTCATGATTCCTGAGGGGACAGCAGGGTCGGGGGCGGAGATGGGAATGAAATGACCCCTGGGAACCTGGGCATCTGCTCCTCAGAGCCATGGGGCCTCATCTCTGGTCTGACTTCGTCCCCCACGGCCCACCGTGCCCCTTCCAGACAGAGGACCCAGCGCTCAGGGAAGGCGCCTGGCCCCAGGTGCAGCTCCAACGGCAGCATGTGCAGGAAGTCCCTGCGAGGGAGCTGACCTTGGCTTAGGGAGGATCTGCACCCTTTTCCTTCCAAGAAAATGGAAAAACGCATTGGGAGGGGAACTAACAAAACTTGCTCTGGGGAGACAGCAGGAGTGGAGTGGAGACCAAGGGGCAGAAATTCCTTCACTGAGCACTCAGTCTGGGCCCAGCACTGCGGCAGGACCCAGAGGTGGAGGGTGAGCAGGGCCAGCAAGATGGGGCTGTTCCCAGGTAACGTGCACCCGCCGGGGAGCAAGAGGCTTCACTAAAACACAGTCAAGAAAACACAGAGGCTTAGGTCCATGATCAAATCAGCGGGATAAAGATCCCCTGGAAGCCATGTCAGTTCACCAGATCTGAATCACAGCCGCACAGACAGATGTGAAGATCAGCACACGGGACAGTGAGAGTGAGGGTCCTACGAGGGGAATGGAACTCTCCCCTTGCAGCTCAGAGAGAAGCCCACAGGGGCTGGAGCCACGAGATCGAGGGGCCGGTTCGGGACCTGAGTTTGGAGAGAAAAGGCAGGGCTGGATTTGCAGAGCCTCACAGGCTGAGAACAAGTTTGGAGTTTTTTGAGCATGGACGTAACCACATGATTCACCCCCAGAGGACCAGCCTGTCTTCACACGGAGGGTGTCGAGTGGCGGGCAGCTGGGGAGCCCCATCAGGAGGCCCTGGCAGACAGCACAGGTGCCCATTAACCACGGGACATGCTCCAGGACTGGAGATTCGGGAAAGAGAAAAAGGAAGTTGCAGAGGCGAGTGGAGCCAGCTTTGTGGGAGGAGCACGGCGCCTGCCAGCCCTCCCCTCTGTGCGCGGCTCCAGGGGCCGATGTGGGCAGAGGCCTGCAGGGCACGTACCAGGAGCAGGTGGGGCTGTGAGGGGGGTGCAAGGCTCCCTTGGGGTAAACATGAAGCTCAGAGGGAAGAGGAAGGCCTGGGCAAGAACGTTAGGGCAGCTCTCTGGGGCACCTGCTCCCAGGGCCGTGTGACCCGTGCACCTCAACTCCAGTTTGGTTATGGTACCACCTACTTCTAGGACTGCAGAGGAGAACGAGGAACAGCCGCGGCCTTCGAGGGTGCCACTCACACCAGAAGCAACAGGAAGGCAGCATTTAGCAGAAGTGCACTTTCACAGCTCTTCAGCATTTAAATTTTTAAAATTTAAATAAGAATTTAAAATTTTTAGGGTGTCCAGCATGCTGGTTTGAAACACACACAGTGAAACGGTTACTACAGTCAAGCTAATTAGCACGTCTGGCTTACGTAGTGACCACTGTGTGTGGTCAGAGCACCTGAGGTCTACTCCCTGAGCGAATTTCCAGGACCTGACCCAGCGTTATCACCTGCAGTCACTGTGCTGGACAGTAGTCTCGGGACTGCTCACCCTGCGTCCCTGCAGCTTTGTCTCTCTGACCAGCTCCTGCCCACCTCCCCCACCTCCCGGCCCCTGGTCACCGCCATCTACCCTTTGCTTAAAATTTAAATCAACAAAGCTGACATCACAGCTCCTTGCATAAGAATGGATCAGGGAGATCTCTTTTTGGTGAGAGTTTGGGTACAACTTAAAATGCTCTTAATGCTGCAAAACTGCTCAGGAGGTGCCATAGAACAAAAACGTCTCCCGGTTCTAATTTCCACCCTCAGCGGCTCCACAAGCCCTGTAGGACCAAATCCATTCAGGTTCTCATCTAAATGAGTATGTGTGGCTTTGTGCGTGTTTGTCTTGTTTTTTTTCTTATTGTGGAAATTTGTCAGTAGAGAGAAAAGGTTATACAGCTGAGCGATCCGGTTCCATCTTTGCCCTGCCTACCACTCTCCCCCAGGGGCGTTGGGGCAATTCCAGATATGGTACTGTTGCATCCACCCTAAGGATCTCTGAAAGATGGGAGGTAATTGCATTTCTATCATTAAGCAAAAAGTTGACAATAATTGCTTAGCAAAACAAAACACCCAGCATGGTATCTGTTAATCTGTGGCCTCATTTAGCTGGGAGAATGCAGAGCTGTGGAAGGGTGAGTGTTTTGGGGCCGGCTGGAGGCCTCCGGGCACCAAAGCAGATCCCATCATAATGGGAACCCCGGTGCCTGGCTGTCTCTCTTGGTGATGTTACCAGCCTTTGAAAATGGTTGCCTAGATTTACTCAGGTATGCTGAGTTGTGAAACAATGGCATTTTAATTCCAAGCTTCTATTTTAAAAAAACAAAAAACACTTTCCCTCATCAACTACTTGTACCTTGAGGTTCAATTTAGATTTTGCGCTTTTTGTTTTAGTTTGTTTTAATGTCTGTTAACTCATGGATTTAAACATTGGATGTGTTTCAATGCGGTAATTCTCACATCTTCAGTCGGTGGGGGCCTCTTCAGTGAATCCTTTTGACGTGGACCTGGAGACCTTTGGTGGCTTTCTTGTTTTCTGGTGGACACGATGTTTTAGATGGTGCATTTCCCGACTCAGACATGAAATCTTCCATTTCTCCCGGAAGCCATGGATGGTTTTAGTGAGATATCTACTCACTGGGGGTGACTATTGATCGGGTTTGGTCACTGTTTTCAGTCCTTTTCTGTACAAAGCTAGTCATTTCATATCCATAATTCCCATTCGAATTTAGGAATACAGTGTTTTTACTTAACCTCATCCATTGCATGACCGTCTCCTTTCACTCACACTATTTTGATTCTCAATGATATCAAAGTAATGACTCAATCTGACCTCAACGTAAAAACCTTAGTCTCAGAATAACAATGCCCATGCCTGCTCCCGCTTTTAACTTAGTGGTTTCCTTCTGTTATTGTTATAGTTATTGCTATTATGGGTGTGTTTCAATATGCAGGAAGCCCTGTATTTTCCTGGCACGCCTTTATTGTTGGCAGGGAATTGACAATGCTCGGGTAGATTTTCCTGTGATTGTTCATGCTGCTTATTTTTAAAAATAAAACAAAACAAAGACTTTTCCTGAATCGTCAGGAGATAGCAATGGGCTGGCATAGCTTTTTAACTTTGAAGCCCTGGTGCTTCCTCTTTTGTTGTTTTCACAAAGCGATGAGCAATTTAGCCTGGGCGGTTCAGAAATCAACCCGCTTGTCTCCCCTCCCCGACCACCTGCGAGGTGTCTTCTCCTCTGCCCCTACTGTGCGTCCTGATCAATTTGGCCAGATTCAGTCCTCAGGAGTTTCTCCTGAGGGAAGGAATCTGGGTGCTGGGAGAGCTCTGTTAGTTTTGAGTTGATAGGGTTCAGACTGTTCCAGAACTGTGGGATCCGTGGGTATTGGGTTCTTAGTTTTGCTTTCAGATCTAGTATGTCTGTTTCTGGGAGAATTTGGGGAAAATACAAAAACACTAAATTGCCACCATCTTCCCAGACTCCTTAAATGGGCTTTCAACTTTCTAATGAGACTTAGAACAGGGTCAATTGTAGAAAAGAATACAGTACATCACTGTTATTGTGGACAATATAATCATTCACTAAAATTCAAAGTCAGTGTGCTTCCTGGTACCCAGGATTCTCTAGAAGGCTGTCTCCAAAGGTTCTGGTCTGTACTCTTCTCTTGAGGTTACGAAATAATTTTCCTGGCCACCAAACAAATCTGGCCGATATTCCCCTACCCTCTCACAGAGTAGTATATGCAGTTCTGATCACCACACACCATGAAGTCAGTAAGAAAACTGGAGAGTGAAAACAAGGAAATGGTGATGAATTAGGGTTCCCATTGCTGCTGTAGAACATTTCCAAAAATTCACTGGCTTAGAACAGCACATATTTATGGTCTTACAGTTGTAGAGACAGAAGTCTGAAGTGAATGCACAGGCAGTTCCTTCTGGAGGCTTCTGGGGGAACCTCTTCCCTGTCTTCTTCCAGCTCCTCGAGGCTCCTGCCCCCTCCTTCACCTTCAAGGCCTCCGGGCAACTTCTTCTCACATCTTCTTCCTCTGACTCTGACCCTCCTGCCTTCTCCTCAGCCACCAGCAGGGAGTTTATGGGTGAAATTCAGACCTGAAGAAAGGGCCTGGGCAGAGGAAGGAGGTCTAGAGCTTCTGGCCACGGCGGGGGCTCTGGTGCAGGAGGAGGGTGGGGAAAAGGAACCCAGGGGTCAGCACGTGCCAGCTGCTCCTGAGCCCGCACCCCTGCGTCGGCCACTCGCACTCCTCCAGTGAGTTCTGAGTCTAGGGCCCAGGACCTGAGTGTGACATTTGAAAGATCCATCACTGAGAGACAGAGAATGAAACCACTGTTTCCATCGAAGCGCTGGCAGCTGAGGTGTGTTCACACTCAGGTGGGGGCAGACTTAGCCTGGGGGGACGAGGGGCGCCCGTTCCCGGTGGGGCCGTGGCGTGCTGGGGCCGCTCTGCGAGGGGTGAGCGTCCCTCTGAGCCCCTCCCATGGGCTGAGTGTTCAGGAGAGGGCTCTGGGTGGCAAGCTCCTGCTCGGGACGTGGGGCCAGCAGCTCCCAGCTCCCAGCTATAAAACTCCTCTCTTTTAAATTCCATTCCAGGAGGTCCCTGGGGTCCTCCTGCTGAGGGGTGGTCTGAGCGCCATGGCCCTCAGAATGGAAGTTGCCCCTGGGGTCATTTCTGGGTAATCCTGCTTGTTACGTTTCAACCACACTGTCTTTCACTTGTCGAAAAGTTTTACAGAAAATGTTGGTCTGGGGCTTCCCTGGTGGCACAGTGGTTAAGAATCCGCCTGCCAGTGCAGGGGACACGGGTTCGAGCCCTGGTCCGGGAAGATCCCACATGCCGCGGAGCAACTAAGCTCGTGCGCCACAACTACTGAGCCCGCGTGCCTAGAGCCCATGCTCTGCAACAAGAGAAGCCACCGCAATGAGAAGCCCATGCACCACAACAAAGAGTGGGACCCGCTCGCTGCAACTAGAGAAAGCCCGCGTGCAGCAACGAAGACCCAATGCAGCCAAAATAAATAAATAAATTAATTTTTTTAAAAAAGAAAATGTTGGTCTATCGGGTAAATCCACCCCCACGACCCCAGACCATATGTGCAATGATGCATTAACTTTAACTTTCCAGAATCTCCCGCTTGTAGAGATTCACAGGTAGCCCTTGGCTGGTTTGTTGTTCTACAAGAGACATGACCCAGCTCCCTGGCGGTGGCCAAGGGAACAGAAGAACCAGCCTGTGGGCTGCCCTTAGCAGGAAGCCGCCAGCTTCTGGGCTGGGCTGATTAGAAATTGGGTCTTATGTTGGGTTTGACCCCAAGAATTGAACCCACGGAGGCAACTCTGCAGACTGTTTTCCACTGTGAATTCTGGAGATGAGCTGGAGATTAGAAAATTGGAAAATTCCTGATACTCTGCCTCATTCAGAAGGGCAGAGTTTAGATGCCCCTAGAAACAGAGCGGCTTGGAAAGATTGTTCCTTGAACAAAGAGCTTCCTTCCAGGACTGCAGGATTTTCTCCTCAGCTGCCCTTTTGCATTGCCTCAGAAATTGTTGGGACTTGACATTCTAATATCCTACTGTCTGGACAGGCCAAGTTTATTTATCCACTCACCTGCTGAAGGACATCTCATTTGCTTCCAGGTTTTGGCAGTTATGGATAAAGCTGCTATAGACATTTGTGTGGGCATAAGTTTTCAATCCCTTTGAGTAAATACCAAGGAGCATGATTGCCGGATCACATTGTAAGGGTATGTTTAGTTTTATAAGTAATCACCAGACTGTCTTCCAAAGTGTCTGTACCCTTTTGCGTTCCCACCGGCAGTGACGAGAGTTCCTGTTGCTCCCTGTCCTTGTCGGCATTTGGTGTCAGTGCTCTGGATTTTGGCCGTTCTAATATGTGTGTGGTGGGATCTCATTGTTTTAATTTTTATTTCCCTAATGACATACGACGTGGAGCATCTTTTCATATGCTCATCTGCCATCTTGATGAATTTTAATTTCTAAAATTCATAGAGGGAAAAAAAGGTGATTTTGGTTAAAGTTTTCTGGCAAATGGAGGAAGTAACACATATGGCAAGCGGTTTTACCTCTGAAACATTGATACAAAAACTCCACAAACGTCTGCAGAAGGAATTTCCATAAGGAGACGCAGCACGTTAAGCTTCAAGTATTCTGACTTTGGCTGACACTGAGAGGCTCCTTTAGTGTAAAGGAATAGAGTGCAGTTGTTTTAACCTCATGCAAAAGGAGACTTTCTCTAAGATCTGTCCACAACGGACCTGGAGTATTGAATAAAACGTTCTCTTTAACCGATCATCTCTTGACAAGTAGAAATATATATAGATATTTAAATTATAAATATCTATACCTATATATAAAATATCTATGTGTGTGTATGTATATATATATATATATATATATATATATATATATATATATATATATATATAAAGCACAGACACCACTGCTCCAGATTTGTTCAAACTGGTTCAATGCTGCATTTCAATTCTTGTGTCAAATGCTGGTTTAGAAGGATTTTTGGTGACATGTGTAATCTATGGTCTAATGATCCAGGCTGATTGAATTTTGAGTCAGTAAGAATTTCTCATTTCTTCTTAATATGATCACTTTTTTGAAAGCAGATTTTTTTTTATAGAGAAAGAAGGTAAATGTCACACATTTCAATTTAAAATGTGAAATGAAGTATATTTTCTTGCTAATGGACACAAAAACGTGGGTTTTTTTCTTTTCCCAGTCAACAGATTTTATAGAGCAGACCCATTGTTTCTGTTGAATCCCCACTAAGCCTACGGACTGGACACACAGTGAGTCCTAGGACCTCAGCACCCGTATGCCTTCACAGCCTCTGCCGCGCCCCCTGCAGCCCAGGCTTTGTGGCCCATTGCTGGGTGCCCTCCATTTATTAGTCTCAACTTACTTCGCACGATTTCTCTTCCAACTTCTCTGATGCTATAAAACTCCTCTCTTTTAAATTCCATCAACACATTTTGTCTATTTCTGCCTCTGCGCATCTGTTTTTGCTGCTCCAACATGAATGCCAATCTCTTTCTCTCCAACAATTAAAATGGGGCCTGTGCCTCAAGGTCGCTGCAAGGTTACCTGCCCGATGTGCGCACAGCTTCTACACTGCTTTGTCATCAGACCACTTACTAAAACTGCTTACATTACTTAACCCATCCCAGCTTCAATTTACCATAATTCACGCACAGAATGTCCTTAGCACCCACTGCTGCCTCAGATGCCTGGATGAAGGGCAAGAAGTCGGCACCAGCCGAGGCCCCGAGCTCACGGCACCTGCAGCTCCTTTGGTCAGAAGACGGAGTTGGATCAGACACGCGGCCCCTCAGGCCGTGAGGACTCCCAGGAGGGCAAGGGGATGAAGTAACAGGGTGGGCTCAGGGTCACCAAAGCTCCAGTATCCACGGCCTTCGAGTGGATGACTGAAGTGAGCCTGGAGAAGAGCGTACGCCAGCTTGGAATATTCGTCCCGGGGGGAAAGGCTGACGACTGGGCAAACGGTGCCAGGAGAAGGCAGGAAGGACGGAGTTGGGCCTGTTGGGCACAGTGGGGGCTCTGAGCTCGGCCACGCGGGTTACTGGAGGGTGAACGCTGGCTGCTGTGCGGGGCCGGGTGCAGGGAACGGGACTCCAGGCTCCCAGAGGCACGTGGAGGCTCAGACACTGGGAATTGGCCAGACTTGGGACTTGCTAACGGACTGGGCTTGCGACGTAAGGAGACCGGGTTTATAGAAAGTTCCTGAGCCTGGGGCCCGAGCCGGTGCTGGTCTCTGCCACGCTGAGCAGAGCAGGGCAGGGCAGGCAGGGGTCCTGCGCTGAACCTTTCCGTGTGAGCTGCCGGCCAGAGATCCAGGTGAGACGTCCAGGCAGAGGCTGGGTATGTGAGCCCGGAGAGCAGGGCTGAGCATCTAAATGTGGGAACCTGTCAGCATTGTGGTTGTGCTTAAACTCTTGGGATAGGGTGCGACACCCTGAGTACAGAGACAGACAAAAGGATTTCCATTATTTCTAGGAAGAGAAGAGGATCCAGCCTTGTGGCCAAGGGCACAGCAGAAAAACTGCAAGTTCCCAGAAAATCACTTCAAAACCTGGTTTCTGAAAGGTCAGCAAAAGTGACCAAATACTGTTGCAAGGACCAGGCAGATGAGGCTGACATCTGCCAACAGGAAGTTGACAGGGACTTTGTCAAGAGCATTTCAGAGGCGCCGCCGCCACCCCTGGGCTGGAAGCCTGGTCAGCAGAGCGGGGGCGGGGGAAGCCATGCAGTAACGGAAGACAGAGAAGTGAAGTGGAATCCGGAGGCTGACGTGTGCTCGTCAGAGGGGGTTCTGCTTGATTTTTGTTTAGCTTTTAGATGAAGACCAGCATGTTTGCATATTGATGAGTTAACTCAAGGAGGGAAAAAAAAAAAACAAGCCTCAGGTACGAAGGGCCGCCTGGATGTGCGTGGAGATTCTCATGGGAATGGGCAGGCCCCACCTTCACTCGGGGCTTCCTGTCTGGTTCACTCCTCATTTGATCTGTTGTGGGAACCATCGTCTATGGTTTGTTTTTCTCAGATGGGTCTCTGTGCCTCTCTACTTGGTCCAAATGCGGGACACAGGAGCTGTGCTATAGGGGCAGCCACCCCACGTACTGGGCACTTTGCTAGCACAGGGCTGCATGGTTGTGAACCCAGACCGAAGAGTCCTTCAGAGGAAAATGTACGATCCCAAAATTGGCCGTGTCAGGTGGCATTCAGAATGAATGCCAGAAATAGCCTGTATTTTTGGTGCAATCAGCCACCTCATACCTTTTTTCTTAAAGCTTAAAGGAAACAGAAAGGCACACACAGCCTCAACATTTCTTTGGTCCGAGGTGTTTGTGTCTGAGACCCAGACCACGCAGGAGGGAAGTGTTCTAGAAAAGTGAGGTGTTCTTATGTTTTCAGCTGGATCAGTGGGCTCCCTGTATTGTGCAGTCAACGGGGAAACTGATCTTGAGATCCCAGAATGAGCATCTAGGAGACGGGCATCTCACCTGGGTACAATGCACCAACCCTTCAGCTTGCAGAACTATCCTCCCACTTCGACAACCTTGGCCAAGGGAGGCCCGTCCTTGGTTTCTGGCCGCTGTGAGCCACGTGTGCCCTGGGCATGAGTAGAAGAGGGGGGTCCTGCTCGCCCCCATGTGACACATTGGCCAGCCCACTTTACAGGACCGTGGACATGACCTGGGGTCCCCGTCCCCACCGCAGGGAGAGCCTGCTGCTCCTGGACTTTCAATCTGCGTAAAGTGTCTGAAAAGGGACTGTGTTCAGAGGAATTGGCTTCTGTCCATCTTCCCTGACAGACCAGCTACGTCTAAGTCAATGTGGCTTTTAATGCCATAAGCTTTGGGCGCTGTGCCAAAGTCCAGCCACATACCCACCGAAAATGCAGCACACGCTGCAAAGAGAGGGAGTGACTTTGCCTTAATAGTGCTTCACGGGAACCTGTGTTTGTGGGCTGATTCCCATGTATGGTTCCTCACTTCCTGTGGGATGAGGCCGAGACTCTTTCACATCATCCATCATCTGGTCCTGTTTTTCCACCTTCAGCTCTCTCCTCTCCCCACATCCCTGCCAAACACTTCCTATGTTCTAAGTTAGTATTTTTTAACTTATTCACAAAGATTGCTCTGCACTAACAGCAAAGCCTATGCTTACAGTATTCTTGTTTGCATAAGGTTTTGTTTCTGTGACAGAGTCATTTACAACTCTGCACCCTCTCATATTTTGTTTCCCTCTGCATACAACGTCTGAATACCTCATTACTGTCTGGTGAGCTCCTATTCATACTTCAAAGCCCAGTTCAAATGTTGTCAGCTCTGAAACCTTCAACCACTCCACCCCAAACCAGAGTTGTTGCTCCACAGCCTTTTGCTGTAGAACTGATTATATTTGTGTATAACTTTAGGCGTTTTTGTTAACATCTTTGCCTTCAACATTATGTAGTGAGCACCTCAGTAGAGGGACTAGCTATGATATGCCTGGGTGTTGCATATCACAGTGCCAGCACAAAGTGGGGTTACTAAATATGCTCTTCTTTGTCCAAGGAAAGAAGGATGAGGGAGGCACAGCGCTAATGAGTGCCATGTTCTTAGTAGGTCATGTTTTAGTAAAAGCCAGCACAGCTGTTCTGGTGAACTGGCTGATGGTCCCCTGCCCTGCTTCCTAATTAGAATTGACAACTGTAGGGGCACCTGCTCTGCTTGTCTGTCCAGCACCCTCTTTCTCTTCTTCATAAGGGCACCCTGTTTTCCTTTGGGGACTCACTCCTCTCCAAGGCATGTAACTTGGGTGACACTCTTGAGAGTGTGACTGGGTGGGGCTGCCCCACCTTGTGTCTCTAGGGGAGGCCCACAAGCTAGGCCTCTCCTGGGAGGGTCTTCCATCCCCGACTGTTGAGATGGGTTCAAGGTGGGCACCTGACTCTAGCAAGACCAATACATATTATACCCATGTCTGCTGGGATTATTGAAGGAAAGCCCCCCTTTTTCTGATGACTAGACACAAAGCACATGAAAGCCCCAAGCTTTGGGAGTCGTTGTTGCTGCCACATGGAGAAACCAAGCCAGCGATGAAGCCTACTCAGAAGGAGTGACCAAAGATGGGGACAAATTTCCAATATGACCACCTGGATCCAGCTATGCCTGATGATCACACCTGGGCCTTGGGCTACATACCCTAAGCCATTTTGAATTGGGCTTCAGTCCATTGCAGTATACGATGTCCTGGCCATTCCCTGATGAATCTCCCTGTCAGAGAAGAACCGACTCAGTGGCAATGTAGTGATGGCAGATGCTATGCAGGGAGGAGAAGGGGGAATTCCTGCCGAGGGTCATTGTAAGCTTCCCGAAGGCTGTGGTCCTATAACCCAGGCAGGGGCATGTCCGCACGCAGCAGTGGTCAGAGCGTTCCAGGCCAGCCACAGCTGGGAGAACAACACCCAGTATCAAACACAGGAGAACATTTGCCGAGCCCCTGCCTGCACCCATGCCGGGCAGAGGACCCCGGGCCCCAGGGTGCTGCTCCTTTTCTGCTTTTGCCTCACAGACTGACTGGCTCTTCAACTTGAACTTGCTGGAAGGTGCAGTTTCCAGAACAGCGACCACTCCCAGGCCAGCGTGTTTGTCTTCTGCCGCCAGGTTACAATATTGCTGAGAGCTGGATCACACACATGCGTATGTGTACATGTATACATGTTTGTGTACATTGTAATACATAGCCTGCGTCTCTGACTCTGCCTCTCAAAAGGCAATTTCCTGTCTCAGGATCTCCTCCTGGCTAGGGGCTCGGCTGCCCACGTGGCTGCTTGGCGACCTCAAAACAGGTCTGCTGGCCCCTCTGCCTGATTCTTGCCACGTTTTAATGGGATGTAACAGAGAGAAAACCTCTATTTGCTCTAATGAATTTTCCTTGGCAAATGAGAGATTACTTTAAAATCAAAGCAGCCAGGGCTGATACCCCAAGTGGAAATAATTAAATTTCATGCTAGAGAAAGATTAGAAGCCCTTATAGAGGGATGAGAAAAAAGACTTTAAAAATCCAAGTTCAAGAGTGTTCTAAAGAATATGGAAGTGAGCTTATGCTGCAGAGATGGTTTCTGGTTGCGTGTTTAGGGTTTGGTGCATCCCACACGGGCAAGGGCACCAGGTCCTTCCAACTAGACTGTATAGTCAGCACTGCTGAGGGGAGGGAACTGACCACAAACACAACAAAGTGGGGACGGATGTCGGTGGAAATCTGGGCTCAGGGAGTGAGAAGTAGGCACTACATCTGAAGTGCATATGTCACCATGAAGTGTCAGCAGGAAGGGCCTCTGGCTGGGTGAGTGGAGAGATGGTGGGAGGGGAATTAGGGAGTTGGGGGAGAGTTAGGTAGGCGGCCCGGGCTGGGACAGGGCAGGTGGGCACGTCCTCAGGGCCCACTGCCCTTTTCCTGACTCAGCATCCAGTGAAAAGGAGATGATGAGGGCTCTGAGCACGCTTCCCCAGCTCCTTCAGATTCCTGGTTCTAGCCTCATGGGGGATGCTGTAGGCAGGAATGCATCTTCCCAGACTCTGAATCCTCCGTAGTAAACAATGCCCAGGAAATCAGCCTGAGCTGGAGGGAGTCAGAGCCCAAGTCATTATAATGACAAAAGATTTCAGAAGGCTCAGAGGAGCACAGCTCTTCTCCACGTGAAGGAGCCTTTCTGATTGTCATGGACGACTAACTAGCTCCGTGTTTCTCTCCAAAGCCCTGTAATCCTAGAAATCAGAACTGATTAGAAAACTAAGGCAATTGCTAGGTAGTTGCAAAGACTTGAGGAGGCATGTCCAATAAACCAAGGATGCAGTTTCACGGGAGAACACAGACATGTGTGGAAGCTGTGGACCACAGGGTATTGCAGATACCACACAGTGGGAGGTGACTGATAGCCACTTTGTGGAGATCAACTTGTCAGTCAAGATGTGTGTTGACTCTTTGACCTAGAAATTTTAGTTTTTAGGAAACTAGGCTAAGAAAATAATTAGAAATACAAATATTCACATCTGAAGATGTTCATAACTGTGTTACTTCATAGAAAAATTATTGAAGGTATCAGTTCAAAATGAACTGGTTAAATATAAATGCAATGAAATGTTATTAGTCATTAAAATTGTTCTGAATTTTTTTTATCTATGGTGAAATGTTTGTAAAGAACTTTAAAAATACATATTTAGTTTTGGCTGCATCGGGTCTTAGTTGCGGTGCGCGGGCTCTCTAGTTGAGGCGCATGGGCTTAGTTGCCCCGAGGCATGTAGGATCTTAGTCCCCTGACCAGGGATTAAACCCACGTCCCGTGCTTTGGAAGGTGGATTCTTAACCGCTGGACCGCCAGGGAAGTCCTGTAAAGAACTTTTTTTTTTTTTAAATTTTACTTATTTGTGGCTTCGTTGGGTCTTCGTTGCTGTGCGCGGGCTTTCTCTAGTTGGAGCGAGTGGGGCCTACTCTTCGTTGTGGTGTGCGGGCTTCTCATTGCAGTGGCTTCTCTTGTTGTGGAGCACGGACTCTAGGTGCATGGGCTTCAGTAGTTGTGGTTCGCGGGCTCTAGAGCACAGGCTCAGTGTTGTGGCCCACGGGCCCAGTTGCTCCATGGCATGTGGGATCTTCCCAGACCAGGGCTCGAACCCGTGTTCCCTGCATCAGCAGGCAGATCCTTAACCACTGCGCCACCAGGGAAGCCCCCTGTAAAGGACTTTTAAGTGAAAGGGGAATATGGGACTCCCCATAAAATATTTTAACTATTGCAAATGAGAGTAGTTGCTTTCTGTAGATGTACATGAATATTGCATAGAGGAAAAAAATCAGAAAAGAATCCATCAAAACACCAACTATATATATATCTAAGTTACATATATCTTACCATATATCTTGTCCTTGATACACAGGTTTCGAAAAACAGCTGGGGTTTTAAAATTAAACTTGCCTTCGTTTTTATGCATAGTTTGGCACAAGTCTGGCACTCACAGTCACAACTAAAATCGGGTGGCATGAGGCGGAGGGAGATAGGGCTTCAAAAGCGCCAGCCGTCCCACCCCGTCTGCGCGCGGGTCCCAGCAGGACTGTGTACTAGAGCGCCGTCCTCCTGTGGTTAAACTCCTCGAAACTTGCAAACCGCTGACGTGCCGATTAATCTTTGCTTCATGGCTCTTATCCTGGTAGTTATTCTCATCAGCCCACAAACGATTCTATTTTATTACCTCCCTGTTCTTTAAGGTTTGTTCCCCTTTTGCTCCGTCTTCCTCGTAATGAGAGACCACAGCTGCGGCCCCTGGGCTCCTAGGATTTCCTTTGCGTCTGAGGAAAGTATGCAGAGCTCTAAGCCCTGGTTCCTGATTTTCACTGAATAGGTCGTATTTTCTGAGCCTCATAACTTCGGCACCTCCTGTAATCAGCTTTTACGTTACAAGTGCCTATTTGGGATATTGTGACTGTTGGGTAGAGCTGATCAGGAAAGAAGTTTATTGTTGCAGAAGTGAGAAGAAATTACTAGGCTAACTCATATGTGAGGGAGATGTACCTGGAAGAAAGTCTGTAATAGGGCATGTATGTTCGGGGGTATTTTTAAGTTGTACTGACAGACATGAAATCTGTTGAACCTGAATCAAACAAATATGACTTTGGTCAGTTCTAAGAAACCTCTCGCTCAGCAGAAATGAGGCCCTGAGGAAGGAACCGCCCCTGGGCTGTAACGCTTTTGGAGCGCAGAGCTCCGGATCAGACTCCAGGGCAGTGGCTGGAGGAGGAGGAAGGGCCAGCGGGAAGAACAGGAGTGGAGTCTCTGCGCTCAGGACGCGTGCACGCAGCCCGCTTGTTCCTCCTCAACACGGGGGTCAGGAGCCCCCACCACCCGCCTCGGCGACGGGTTGCACCCTTGACCTTTGACCAGTCCCGCCAGTAAAAGCTTGAGCCCACCCAAGAGGATTGGGAAACGCTGTCAGCTGTTGTGTCCTTGCGTAGACGCCCCTCAGAGGGGCAGGACCGGAACAGACTGGAACAGGATGGGAGAAGCCCACGGCAGGAATCCAGCGAGCGGCTCCACCAGGTGCTGGGAGGAGCCTGGCAGGTCTGCCCCGAGGCTGGAGCCTCCCCTGCGCTCACTGTTCCGTCTGGATCCTGGTTCTCTCGCGATATCTGTCCCTGCGGCAGCTCAGCGGCCTCCACCTCCCCTCATAATACCATCGCTTGCACACAACACACGTACACATGCATAACGTGCGCACAGTCACACACACATGTGCAAAATATATACGCATGTGTGCACGTCCATGCAGAGGACACGTGTGCACACAAAGCAACACCCACAGAGGAAACACACACAGGCACACAGTACACACGTGCATACGTATATACACAACATACACCCACACATACTTAAATACACATACACACTACACATGTGCACACACATGCACCCACACTATGCACATACACATACGGAAACATAAACACACACAAACGCACGCACACAGGTGCTGGAGTTGGCCTCTAGTCCGACACGTCCTCACCCACCAAATTCCCCTGAGGGTTGGCACAGCTAAGGGGATGGAGAGTGCTGCCCGAGACAATGAGTCCCTCAACAAGGCTTGCTGAGCTCCACGGCAGCCACCACGCCCACGGCCCATGCTGACCCGCGGTGCCGGCTGGCACTGCCCCGTCTTGGTTCTGACAGCACAGCCCAGGAGGCTGGGGGCCTGCGTGTGCAGGAAGCTTCGAGGTCGAAGCATGGAGCCGCAGGGCCAAATCACACACCCCCGGGCTTTGCACATGTGCAGACTGCGAATGGGTTTTGTAGATGAAGGTGAAATCCTGTCTTTCTATGCAGTCTGCCCGCTTAATGTTGAATATAGGCCTTACACAATATTTTTGGTTCATTAAATTGTAACTTTTCAATAAGCTGGCTGGTCCCACACATTAAACATTTTCAAGAATGCTGGGGAGGGGAACATGCACCAAACCACTGAATTACGTGAAAGTCGGGTTTCAAGGATCAGTGAGCTCTGGACGAGCAAACGGGGAATTGACCACCACTCATGTTTTATTTTCCAGGTTACAGCCCGTTTCCTCTGCCACCTCATTTCCCAGTCCCTGTGCTTTTCTCTGTGCTGTTGATTCTCAATATATTCCTGGTTCCAGTCAGGTCATCCTGTGCACACATCTTGATTTCCAGACTAGGTTAAAATCACCTTCTGTCTCTTTAAACACCTATAGTACCTAGCAGAGGGTTCAAATATTTATTGCTTGTTAATGCATGATTGATTAGCAGGGAACAGAACTATTTTTTAAATTGGTTGCCAGTTGAAAAAATTAAACAAGATATCCCAGTGCTTAACCATAGGCATGTGACGACCTGACTCCTGTGATCGCCTGGTTAAAACTTGCAGTTAACTGTCCTTGGTTACCCACATCTCCTGATTACACCGTCTGTTTCTAAGAAATCTCTCCGTAGACAATCTTGTTGGATACTTTACAAGACCCCACAGCCCTTCTCCAGTGTGTGTCCCCCAGAGCGGGCACCCCAAGACCCCCACCAGCCCTCCTCAACATTCTTCTCTTTCAATGCATTTTAATGAACAGTTTTGAAGTCTGTGGAAATGTGGGTGTGTTTCTTGGGGCTAGTCTTTTCAAATAGAGAGCAGACCTTTCGTATTTGAGGATGTTTCATCTTTTGGAGCTGATAAAGAGTCTTTAAAAACAAGGGAAGTAGAAACCAGAGGGAAAGTACGATGAGTGAGCACTGTACTTTTTCTCACGCCCCAAGTGGGAAAATGCACGTCTTAAATAAAGGAATACATAGTTCTGGATGGCTTTAAACTAGCATGTCATGGAATCAACGCATCCCTCTTAAAACGACCTATTAAATAGAGAAAACCTGTACTACACATTTACCAGCTGACCCTTCTGTTCAGAGGCTCCCTTTGCAATGCTAGGGTTACAAGCATGATCTCCCCTCTCATCCCATCTGTGTTGAACCACCACTGACCTGCAGAGCTGGGTGAGATTCACCAAAATCACTGGACACCTTTGCTTCGGAATGAGACCACGCTCACCGTGCAGTATAGTGCGTCCCAGGACTTATAACTGGAAATTTGTAGCTTTGGACCCGCACCCATTTCACCCACCCCTAATCCTTCCTCTGGTAACCACCAATCTGTTTTCTGTAACCGTCAGGTCAGTTTTTGTCATGTGTTGTTTTTTTTTTTAATTCCGCATATGAGATCATACGGTGTTTGTCTTTCTCTGACTTATTTTACTTGGCATAATACCCTCTAGGTCCATCCATGTTGTCACAAATGGCAAGATTTCCTTTTCTATGGCTGACTAGTATTCGTGTGTGTGTGTGTGTGCGTGTGCGTGTGTGTTACATTTTTCTTTATTGATTCATCCATCAATGGACACTCAGTTTGCTTCCATATCTTGGCTATTTAAATGCTGCTGTAAACATGGGGGTGCATATATCTTTCCATGTTAGTGTTCTCATTTTCTTCAGAAGTGGAATTGCTGGATCATATCATAGTTTAATTTTTTTAATATTTATTTATTTATTTGGCTGCACCAGGTCTTAGTTGCGGCACGTGGGATCTTTAGTTGCGGCATGCAGAATATAGTTCCCCGACCAGGAATGGAACCCAGGCCCCCTGCATTGGGAGCACAGAGTCTTAACCACTGACCTCCCAGGAAGCCCCTAATTTTTAACTTTTTTTTTTCTTTTATTTATTTATTTATTTTTGGCTGTGTTGGGTCTTCGTTTCTGTGCGAGGGCTTTCTCTAGTTGCGGCGAGCAGGGGCCACTCTTCATCGCAGTGCGCGGGCCTCTCACTATCGCGGCCTCTTTTGTTGCGGAGCACAGGCTCCAGACGCGCAGGCTCAGTGGCCATGGCTCACAGGCCCAGTTGCTCCGCGGCATGTGGGATCTTCCCAGACCAGGGCTCGAACCCGTGTCCGCTGCATTGGCAGGCAGATTCTCAACCACTGCACCACCAGGGAAGCCCCCTAATTTTTAACTTTTTGAGGAACCTCCAGACTGTTCTCCATAGTGGCTGTACCAATTTACATTTCCACCAACAATGCACAAGGGTTCCCTTTTCTTCACATCTTTGCCAACATTTGTTATTTCTTGTCTTTTTAATGATGGCCATTCTGACAGTGTCAGGTGATATCTCATTGTGGCTTTGATTTGTATTTTCCTGGTGATGAGTGATGTTGAGCATCTTTTCATGTACCTGTTGGCATTTGTATGTCTTCTTTAGAGAAACATCTCTTCAGATCGTCTGCTCATTTTTTAAATAAGATTGGGGTTTTTTTTTCCTATTGAGTTGTTTGAGTTTATTATATTTTGGATATTAACCCCTTGTTAGATGTTTTCTCCCATTTGGTAGGTTGCCTTCTCATTTTGTTGATGGATTCCTTTGCTGTGCAGAAGCGTCTTAGTTTGATGTAGTCCCTCTTGTTTGTTGTTTATGCTTTTGTTGCCTTTGTTTTTGGTGTCACATCCAAAAAAATCATCACCAGGACCCATTCGCAGAACTTACTGCCTATGTTTTCTTCTAGGAATTTTATGGTTTTAGGTTTTATGTTCAAGTCTTCAATCCATTTTGAGTTAACTTTTGTGTACTGGGTGCCATTTTGAAATATCCACAAGACAAGGAGAACAAGGATGAAATCACTGTCCTTCTTCTGATTTTCAAGACAGTGGATAGGTCTTTTTCTAAAGCTCCTGAGACTCCACTAGGACCTGGTGGCCACAGGCAGCTTCCACGCTGGGTCAGCTGTCAGAGGCGCCTGTGCTGCGACTGTCCAGATCCTGAGCTTCTGGGAGGGAAGCAGAGCCTTTGGAGAGAGACTTGGGAAGGGGGTGGGCTGTGAGGGGCGGGTGACAAAGAAAAAGGCAGATCTCCGGGCTGTTCAAATGAACCTCAGAAGAGCAGCGCAGGCAGGACCAGCACTGGTCACCAAGCCACAGCAGCCCTCCTTCCACAGGCTCTCCAAGTGGGGAGAAACCTGCCGTTTTCCGTCTGGGACTGTCTCTGTGGTTTTTCAACCAGATTTAATCTTTAAAAATGTGATAACCATGGGCTTCCCTGGTGGCGCAGTGGTTGGGAGTCCACCTGCCGATGCAGGGGACGCGGGTTCATGCCCCGGTCCGGGAAGATCCCACATGCCGCAGAGCGGCTGGGCCCATGGGCCATGGCCGCTGAGCCTGCGCACCCGGAGCCTGCGCGTCTGGAGCCTGTGCTCCGCAACAGGAGAGGCTGCAACAGTGAGAGGCCCGCGTACCGCAAAAAAAAAAAAAATGTGATAACCAAAATAAAGGGATTAATTTTCCCCATCACCCTTTTTCCCTTCCTTGGCCAGATCCTGGTTTTAATGGGAGTTTCCAGAGTGTTGAACCCAATGCTCCTCAAAAAGAATTTTTGCTCTTGTTGACTCCTTGATTTGGGGTTTGCTTGATGGTCTGTTTTAACAAGTTTCTGAATCGAAGTCCGGTCTGCTCCAGTCTGTTTCAGGCAGAGAGGCTGGGAAATGAAAATAGCAGTCTGGGTAGTGGAGCCAGAACACCCAACCTGCCATAGCGCGGTCCCGGCAGGAGGCGCCTGGCCTGCTGCGGGGGTGAGGGGGGGTATTGCCCAGGCGAAGGAGGGAAGGCAGCCGTGTGAGAACTGCCTTTGGGGGAATCCTCCCATTGAGGTTGTTGATGCCAACAACGCCCCGGCTCTGTGGGGTGTTCTTCTACCTCGGAGACAAACGGTGTTCAGCTGAGTGCAGGCCTTCCATTCTTGGCTTCAGTCTTCAGTCATTTGCTTCCGTTAAATGTACCAAATTCCAAAATCATCTCCAATGATGACCAGTACTTTTAGACAGAGCAGGACTCTTTTTTTTTTTTTTTAGTGTTTATTTATTTTTACTTGTTGACAGTTTGCTTTATTAATTTATTTACGGCTGTGTTGGGTCTTCATTTCTGTGCGAGGGCTTTCTCTAGTCGTGGCGAGCAGGGGCCACTCTTCATCGCGGTGCGCGGGCCTCTTTCTATCGCGGCCTCTCTTGTTGCAGAGCCCAGGCTCCAGACGCGCAGGCTCAGTAGCTGTGGCTCACGGGCCTAGTTGCTCCGCGGCATGTGGGATCTTCCCAGACCAGGGCTCGAACCCATGTCCCCTGCATTGGCAGGCAGATTCTCAACCACCTCACATCTTGTGTTCTGAAGAGCACTTAGAGGAACTTCAAATAAGGTCCTGCACTTACCCCTGAGAAACAGAGTTGCCCGTTTCCTTCCAGAAAGGTACCAGTAAGTCAGCATTTTGCTCTCCTTTTTTAAATCTTATGTAGATTACAACAACAGTATCTTTTATCCATGCGCACCTTTTGGAAATCCTGGATTGGTCAGGCTGCCCTTCCTCAGACAGAACCAACGCTGCCTTTCACCAGGGGTTTGCTTTTCTGAAACCTTCCGTAATTCTACCCTTTAGAAGCAACCACTTAATAAGATTCTTGAATATGTAACTCCCTACAATCTCTTAGGAAAGTTTCAGTACCCTACGGTTTATTCCAGGCTTTCCCAGGGATGTAACAGTGTCTGTCCTTGGTAATCCTGTGCAGCACTTTGCTCCACCGCTGTTGCCCTGTGATGCCCTGATTTCCTTGAAGGCCGGAATCGCGTTTTACTCATCTTGTCCCCACAGGTGTCTCAGAGCAGTTGGCAAATGTGTGAACGATGAATCAGTGGGTACCCTGTATCCTCACCTGGACAGCTCTGCCTCAAGCCCCTCTTGACCATATCAATCAGGACGGACCAAGCCCTGCCATGGTAACAGACAAGCTCAGAAAACCTCTGTGGGTTAAAAAAGCAAAGCTTCACTACTTGCCCAGGTTCATCCCTCACAAGCTAACAGAGGCGCTGCTTCGTCAATTCACCAGCTCAATCAGTTTCACCCTCAGTCCCATGGAGAAAGAATCTCCCACATCTGCAGCGTTGCCAGCCTCATGGCAGAGGGAAAGAGGCTGGGACGTTGCACCGGCTCTTAGAAGTGTAGTCGATTTACAATATTATGTTAGTTTCAGGTGTACAGCATGGTGATTCAGTATTTTTGCAGATTATACTCCATTATAGGCTATTACAAGATAATATTTATAAGTCCCTGTGCTGTACAGTAAATCCTTGTTGCTTATCTGTTGTATGTATAGTAGTTTGTATCTGTTGATCCCATACCCCTAATTTGTCCCTCCCCCTTTCCCTCTCCCCTTTGGTAACCACAGGTTTGTTTTCTATGTGGAAGTCTATTGCTGTTTTGTAAATAGATTTATTCGTATTATTTTTTAGATTCCACATATAAATGATATCATACAATATTTATCTTTCTCTGACTTACTTCACTAAATATAATATTCTCCATCCACGTCACTGCAAATGACATTATTTCATTCTTTTTTATGGCTGAGTAATATTCCATTGTGTGTATATGTGTGTGTGTGTGTGTGTGTGTGTGTGTGTATCTTAATCCAATCATCTGTTGATGGGCGCTTGGGTTGCTTCAATGTCTTAGCTATTATAAATAGTGGTGCTATGAACATTGGGGTGCATGTATCTTTTTGAATTAGTGTTTTCATTTTTTTCCAGATACATACCCAGGAGTAGAATTGCTGGATCATATGGTAGCTCTATTTTTAGTTTTTTGAGGAACCCCCATTGTTTTCCATAGTGGCTGCACCAATTTACATTCCCACCAACAGTGTAGGAAGGTTCCCTTTTCTCCACATCCTCACCAGCATTGGTTATTTGTAGACTTTTTGATGATGGCCATTCTGACTGGTGTGAGGTGATATCTCATTGCAGTTTTGATTTGCTTTTCTCTAATAATTAACAATGTTGAGCATCTTTTCATGTGCCAGTTGGTCACCTGTATGTCTTCTTTGTAGAAATGTCTATTCAGGTCTTCTGCCCATTTTTTGAATGAGTTGTTTGTCTTTTCAACATTGAGTTGTATGAGCTGTTTGTATATTTTGGAGATTAACCCCTTGTCGGTCACATCATTAGCAAATATGTTCTCCCACTCTGTAGGTTGTTTTCTCGTTTTGTCAATGGTTTCCTTTGCTATGCAAAAGCTTTTCAGTTTAATTTGGTTCCATTTGTTCATTTTTGCTTTTATTCCTTTTGCCTTAGGAGACTGATCCAAGAAAATATTTTGTTTTAAATAGTTCCAGTTAAGAAATTGAATTGGAGGGACTTCCCTGGCAGTCTAGTGGTTAAGACTCTGCACTCTCAATGCAGTGGGCACGGGTCTGATCCCCGGTCAGGGAACTAAGATCCTGCATGCCACACAGAGTGACCTAAAAAACAAGAAAGAAAGAGAGAAAGAGAGAAAGAAAGCAAGGAAGGAAGGAAGGAAGGAAGGAAGGAAGGAAGGAAAGAAATTGAGTTAGAACTATCATCTCCTGATAAACTCCGAATTGTCTTTCTCATTTTTCCCTCATTATTACTTAGCCCAGGACCTGTTCTGTTGAATGGAATTAAGTAAATATTTAAAATCTCTAGGTCAGGAATTAGCAAATTATAATTTATAATTAGCAAATTGTAAATTTCCACAGGCCAAATTCAGTGATCATCTGCTTTTGTAAATAAAGTTTTAATGAAACGCAGCCACAGCCGCTCATCTAAGAATTACCTGCTCTCCTGCTGTAACAATTGAGCTGAGTCATGGGCACAGCTGTGTGGCCCACAAAGGGAAACATCCACAAACCCCTGCCCACTCCATCCATGTAAGATCAGTCGCGCCTGGAACTAAAGCTTGAAGAACACACTAAATTCTCTTGTTACTTTTCCTCACACAAATTTCATGAAACTGGATTTTTACAACAAAAACAGGCCATGCTAAGCCATTCTTCAATGTCTTAATTATAGAAATTGTAATTTACTATACGTCAGTGAATGGGAATCAGCAGCCCAAAATGTACATACTGACTTACACACTTTATGTACCTTCTCAGAGCTGAGAAATATCTATTGGAAAAATGTACTGTCGGAGCTCCCCATTCTGAGAGGGAAAAAAAAGGAGTGCTTTTCAAGGTTAGCAGTTTACTGCTGCAAGGTCAATTTTGCGGGTTAATTTTGCTTGAAACTAAGCATATTACAAACATTTAACATGTCTTCCTGACCTGGAACCAATCAGGGGCCAAGCTTTGAAAACTCTAAGGAATGGCATCCAGTTTCAAAGTGTAATTACGGGCTTTGTAATTGCCCATTACCACTGAGTCACAAGAAGTACAGTCCAGACCAGACAGGTCCTTATATTAATACACAGAAAATACTCAGCCTCAGTTTGAGCCCTCACAAAGCATATCTTCTGGCTGAACAAGGTCACCAGCTGCACCCCCAGGAAGTGGGAAACACCAGAGAACGGCACCTGCTCTTTGCATCACGGGATTCGAGCTGGATGGTCCAGGAGGAAGGAAGCTTCAAATCTCAGCCTCGACTGGAGAGCTGGCGAAAAGGGGATGATTCGAAAGGGAGCAGAAGATCGAAGAGGACGAACAGAAACATCTGGATGGTCCAAGTGCCAGGAGAGGAAGGAGGCCCCGGCGCCAGCAAGCCCCGCCCGGCTGCAGACAGTTTACCAATGCCGAGGTTCGGGTTGCCGGCAGGCTCACACCGCTGGGCTCACCCCGCTGGGCTCACCCACCGCCTCCTGGGACCTCTCTGCCTTCCTGAGACAAGTGCAGGTTCTCGTCTCCAGGGTCGCTTCCTGGTCGTGGGTCTTCCAGGCCTGGGGAGCTTGCACCCTCGATGCATCGCTTCCGGGAGGGAGAGAAGCACGGCTCGGCTCAGGATGAGCGAGAAAGAAAAGAGCGTGAGTGCAAGCGGAGCGGGCCTGACCCTAGATCTTGGCAACGCAGAACCCAGGTTTTAGTTTCTTCTGGAAACGGACTCTAACCTTCAGATGCTCTGAGATCCTGGGGCGCTGCCAGCTTCCCAGCTGTCTGAACCTCACCACCTGGAGTATCATTACCAAGACTAAGGCGCCCTCACCCCACTTTCTAAACTGTGCAAACCCCCAAAACACGCCTGACTAGGAGGGGTGAGTAACGGTCAGCCTGGGCCTTGGCGCCGGAGGCTTGGGAAGCAGCCGCCTGGAGTGCAAGTGACCGCAGCCCAAGATGCTCACGGGTTCTCACGAGCTGCTGAAACGCATACAGAGGGCAAACAGGCAAATTTCACAAGAAATCGGTGTTAATTCTTGGAATGAGAGATGGGGGCATGAGTCAAGACAGGCTAGACTAAGCTGGCTGGAAAGAGGAATCACTGTTTCCTAGCCTCCCCACAGCCTCGTCTTGTTTGAACTGCAGGGCTCCACTGAGGGCCAGTGAGGGGCTGGGACTCCGGACTACCAGGGGTCTCAGTGGTTTGCAGAGCTGGACACACACCCAGGCAGGAGTCCAGATCCACCAGCTGCCCACGGGACAGCAGGATGTCAGGTCTCCAGGGGAGCCGTAGGGAAACCTGGGGTCTGTCCCAGAGGACACAGTGTGTTTTGGTTTATAAAGAGCAACCCGTGTGTGAGATTCTCTGTCATTTTATTTGCCAATTTGCTGAGCCTTTCGAGATTACATGTTCCCCAGCGACCTTTCACACCTGCTAATGAATTCGATAAAGCACTTACTGGTGATTTTATATGGCCTAATTGTGATAATAACTTTACATGATTAAATGTAATCAAATGCCATATCATTGATGAAGCCATGTGTTTTCTTTTTTTTTTTAGTTTTATTTTTTAGTCTTTTTTTAACATCTTTATTACAGTATAATTGCTTTACAATGGTGTGTCAGTTTCTGCTTTATAACAAAGTAAATCAGTCATGCATATACATATGTCCCCATATCTCTTCCCTCTTGCGTCTCCCTCCCTCCCTCCCACCCTCTCTATCCCACCCCTCTAGGTGGTCACAAAGCACGGAGCTGATCTCCCTGTGCTATGTGGCTGCTTCCCACTAGCTATCCATTTTACGTTTGGTAGTGTATATATGTCCATGCCTCTCTCTCACTTTGTCCCAGCTTACTCTTCCCCCTCCCCATATCCTCAAGTCCATTCTCTAGTAGGTCTGCATGTTTATTCCCATCTTGCCCGTAGGTTCTTCTGATGATTTTCTTTCTTTTTTTTTTTTATATTCCATATATATGCGTTAGCATATGGTATTTGTTTTTCTCTTTCTGACTTACTTCACTCTGTATGACAGTCTCTAGGTCCATCCACCTCACTACAAATAACTCAGTTTCGTTCCTTGTTATGGCTGAGTAATATTCCATTGTATATATGTGCCATATCTTCTTTATCCATTCATCTGTTGAGGGACACTTAGGTTGCTTCCATGTCCTGGCTATTGTAAACTGAGCGGCAATGAACATTTTGGTACATGACTCTTTTTGAATTATGGTTTTCTCAGGGTATATGCCCAGGAGTGGGGTTGCTGGGTCATATGGTAGTTCTATTTTCAGTTTTTTAAGGAACCTCCATACTGTTCTTCATAGTGGTTGTATCAATTTACACTCCCACCAACAGTGCAAGAAGGTTCCGTTTTCTCCACACCCTCTCCAGCATTTATTGTTTGTAGATTTTTTGATGATGGCCATACTGACCAGTGTGAGATGATATCTCATTGTAGTTTTGATTTGCATTTCTCTAATGATTAATGATGTTGAGCATTCTTTCATGTGTTTGTTGGCAATCTGTATATCTTCTTTGGAGAAATCTCTATTTAGGTCTTCTGCACATTTTTGGATTGGGTTGTTTGTTTTTCTTGATATTGAGCTGCATGAGTTGCTTGTATGTTTTGGAGATTAATCCTTTGTCAGTTGCTTCACTTGCAAATATTTTCTCCCATTCTGAGGGTCGTCTTTTCGTCTTGTTTATGGTTTCCTTTGCTGTGCAAAAGCTTTTAAGTTTCATTAGGTCCCATTTGTTTATTTTTGTTTTTATTTCCGTTCCTCTAGGAGGTGGGTCAAAAAGGATCTTGCTGTGATTTATGTCATAGAGTGTTCTGCCTATGTTTTCCTCTAAGAGTTTGATGGTGTCTGGCCTTACATTTAGGTTTTAATCCATTTTGAGTTTATTTTTGTGTATGGTGTTAGGGAGTGTTCTAATTTCATTCCTTTATATGTAGCTGTCCAGTTTTCCCAGCACCACTTACTGAAGAGGCTGTCTTTTCTCCATTGTATATTCTTGCCTCCTTTATCAAACATGAGGTGACCATATGTGCGTGGGTTTATCTCTGGGCTTTCTATCCTGTTCCATTGATCTATATTTCTGTTTTTGTGCCAGTACCATACTGTCTTGATTACTGTAGCTTAGTAGTATCATCTGAAGTCTGGGAGCCTGATTCCTCCAGCTCCGTTTTTCTTTCTCAAGATTGCTTTTGCTATTCGGGGTCTTTTTTGTCTCCATACAAATTGTGAAATTTTTTGTTCTAGTTCTGTGAAAAATGCCAGTGGTAGTTTGATAGGGATTGCATTGAATCTGTAGATTGCTTTGGGTAGTACAGTCATTTTCACAATGTTGATGTTTCCAATCCAAGAACATGGTATATCTCTCCATCTATTTGTATCATCTTTAATTTCCTTCATCAGTGTCTTATAATTTTCTGCATACAGGTCTTTTGTCTCCTTAGGTAGGTTTATTCCTAGGTATTTTATTCTTTTTGTTGCAATGGTAAATGGGAGTGTTTTCTTAATTTCACTTTCAGATTTTTCATCATTAGTGTATAGGAATGCAAGAGATTTCTCTGCATTAATTTTGTATCCTGCTCCTTTACCAAATTCATTGATTAGTTCTAGTAGTTTTCTGGTAGCATCCTTAGGATTCTCTATGTATAGTATCACGTCATCTGCAAACAGTGACAGCTTTACTTCTTCTTTTCCGATTTGGATTCCTTTTACTTCTTTTTCTTCTCTGATTGCTGTGGCTAAAACTTCCAAAACTATTTTGAATAATAGTGGTGAGAGTGGGCAACCTTGTCTTGTTCCTGATCTTAGTGGAAATGGTTTCAGTTTTTCACCATTGAGGATGATGTTGGCTGTGGGTTTGTCATATATGGCCTTTATTATGTTGAGGAAAGTTCCCTCTATGCCTACTTTCTGGAGGGTTTTTATCATAAATGGGTGTTGAATTTTGTTGAAAGCTTTTTCTGCATCGATTGAGATGATCATATGGTGTTTCTCCTTCAATTTGTTAATATGGTGTATCACGTTGATTGATTTGCATATATTGAAGAATCCTTGCATTCCTGGGATAAACCCCACTTGATCATAGTGTATGATCCGTTTAATGTGCTGTTGGATTTTGTTTGCTAGTATTTTGTTGAGGATTTTGTATCTATGTTCATCAGTGATATTGGCCTGTAGTTTTCTTTCTTTGTGACATCTTTGTCTGGTTTTGGTATCAGAGTGATGGTGGCCTCGTAGAATGAATTTGGGAGTGTTCCTCCCTCTGCTATAGTTTGGAAGAGTTTGAGAAGGATAGGTGTTAGCTCTTCTCTAAATAGAATTTAGAATTTCATAGAATTCGCCTGTGAAGCCATCTGGTCCTGGGCTTTTGTTTGTTGGAAGGTTTTTAATTACAGTTTCAATTTCAGTGCTTGTGATTGGTCTGTTCATATTTTCTATTTCTTCCTGGTTCAGTCTTGGAAGGTTGTGCGTTTCCAAGAATTTGTCCATTTCTTCCAGGTTGTCGATTTTATTGGCATAGAGTTGCTTGTAGTAATCTCTCATGATCCTTTGTATTTCTGCAGTGTCAGTTGTTACTTCTCCTTTTTCATTTCTAATTCTATTGATTTGAGACTTCTCCCTTTTTTTCTTGATAAGTCTGGCTAATGGTTTATCAATTTTGTTTATCTTCTCAAAGAAGCAGCTTTTAGTTTTATTGATCTTTGCTATCGTTTCCTTCATTTCTTTTTCATTTATTTCTGATCTGATCTTTATGATTTCTTTCCTTCTGCTAACTTTGGGTTTTTTTGTTCTTCTTTCTCTAATTGCTTCAGGTGTGAGGTTAGGTTGTTTATTTGAGATGTTTCTTGTTTCTTAAGGTAGGCTTGTATAGCTATAAACTTCCCTCTTAGAACTGCTTTTGCTGCATCCCATAGGTTTTGGGTAGTTGTGTTTTCATTGTCATCTGTTTCTAGGTATTTTTTGATTTCCTGTTTGATTTCTTCAGTGATCTCTTGGTTATTAAGTAGGGTGTTGTTTAACCTCCATGTGTTTGTATTTCTTACAGATTTTTTCCTGTAATTGATACTTAGTCTCATAGCGTTGTGGTCAGAAAAGATAATGATACAATTTCAATTTCCTTAAATTTACCAAAGCTTGATTTGTGACCCAAGATATGATCTATCCTGGAGAATGTTCCATGAGCACTTGAGAAGAATGTGTATTGTGTTGTTTTTGGATGGAATGTCCTATAAATATCAATTAAGTCCATCTTGTTTAATGTATCATTTAAAGCTTGTGTTTCCTTATTTATTTTCATTTTGGATGATCTGTCCATTGGTGAAAGTGGGGTGTTAAAGTCCCCTACTATGATTGTGTTACTGTCTATTTCCCCTTTTATGGCTGTTAGTATTTGCCTTATGTATTGAGGTGCTCCTATGTTGGGTGCATAAATATTTACAATTGTTATATCTTCTTCTTGGATTGATCCCTTGATCATTATGTAGTGTCCTTCATAGTCTCTTGTAATAGTCTTTGCTTTAAAGTCTACTCTGTCTGATATAAGAATTGCTACTCCAGCTTTCTTTCGATTTCCATTTGCATGGAATATCTTTTTCCATCCCCTCACTTTCAATCTGTATGTGTCCCTCGGTCTGAAGTGGGCCTCTTGTAGACAGCATATATACGATCTTGTTTTTGTATCCATTCAGCCAGTCTATGTCTTTTGGTTGGGGCATTTAATCCATTTACATTTAAGGTAATTATTGATATGTATGTTCCTATTCCCATTTTCTTAATTGTTTTGGGTTTATTATTGGAGGTCTTTTCCTTCTCTTGTGTTTCCTGCCTAGAGGAGTTCCTTTAGCATTTGTTATAAAGGTAGTTTGGTGGTGCTGAATTCTCTTAGCTTTTGCTTGTCTGTAAAGCTTTTAATTTCTCCATCAAATCTGAATGAGATCCTTGCTGGGTAGCGTAATCTTGGTTGTAGGTTTTTCTCTTTCATCACTTTAAATATGTCCTGCCACTCCCTTCTGCCTTGCAGAGTTTCTGCTGAAAGATCAGCTGTTAACCTTATGGGGATTCCCTTATGTGTTACTTGTTGTTTTTCCCTTGCTGCTTTTAATATTTGTTCTTTGTATTTAATTTTTGCTAGTTTGATTAATATGTGTCTTGGTGTGTTTCTCCTTGGATTTATCCTGTATGGGACTCTCTGTGCTTCCTGGACTTGATTAACTATTTCCTTTCCCATATTAGGGAAGTTTTCAACTATAATCTCTTCAAATATTTTCTCAGTCCTTTTCTTTTTCTCTTCTTCTTCTGGGACCCCTATAGTTCAAATGTTGGTGTGTTTAATGTTGTCCCAGAGGTCTCTAAGACTGTCCTCAATTCTTTTCATTCTTTTTTCTTTATTCTGCTCTGCAGTAGTTATTTCCACTATTTTATCATCCAGGTCACTTATCTGTTCTTCTGCCTCGGTTATTCTGCTACTGATCCCTTCTAGAGAATTTTAAATTTCATTTATTGTGTTGTTCATCTCTGTTTGTTTGCCCTTTAGTTCTTCTAGGTCCTTGTTAAACGTTTCTTGTATTTTCTCCATTCTATTTCCAAGATTTTGTATCATCTTTACTATCATTATTATGAATTCTTTTTCAGATAGACTGCCTATTTCCTCCTCATTTGTTAGGTCTGGTGGGTTTTTACCTTGCTCCTTCATCTGCTGTGTGTTTCTCTGTCTTCTCATTCTGTTTAACTTACTGTGTTTGGGGTCTCCTTTTCGTAGGCTGCACATTCGTAGTTTCCGTTGTTTTTGGTGTCTGTCACCAGTGGCTAAGGTTGGTTCAGTGGGTTGTGTAGGCTTCCTGGTGGAGGGTACTAGTGCCTGTGTTCTGGTGGATGAGGCTGGATCTTGTCTTTCTTGTGAGCAGGTCCACATCTGGTGGTGTGTTTTGGGGTTTCTGTGGTCTTATTATGATTTTAGGCAGCCTCTGTGCTAATGGATGGGGTTGTGTTCCTGTCTTGCTAGTTGTTTGGCATAGGTTGTCCAGCACTGTGGCTTGCTGGTCGTTGAGTGGAGCTGGGTCTTGGCGTTGAGATGGAGATCTCTGGGAGATTTTCACCATTTGATATTACGTGGTGCTGGGAGGTCTCTTTTGGACCAGTGTCCTGAACTTGGTTCTCCCACCTCAGTGGCCCAGCCCTGACACCTGGCTGGAGCACCAAGAGCCTGTCCTCCACATGGCTCAGAATAAAAGGGAGAAAAAAAAAGAAAGAAAGAAAGAAGAAGATAAAATAAAGTAAAATAAAATAAAGTTATTAAAATAAAAAAAATTATTATGAAAAAAAATTTTTTTTAAGTAATAGAAAAAAAAGGACAGACAGAACCCTGGAACAAATGGTAAAAGCAAAGCTATACAGACAAAATCACACACAGAAGCATACACATACACACTCACAAAAAGAGAAAAAGGGAAATATATATATATATCATTGCTCCCAATGTACACCTCCTCAATTTGGGGTGATTTGTTGTCTATTCAGGTATTGCACAGATGCAGGTACATCAAGTTGATGGTGGAGATTTAATCCACTGCTCCCGAGGCTGCTGGGAGAGATTTCCCTTTCTCTTCTTTATTCACACAGCTCCTGGGGTTCAGCTTTGGATATGGCCCCGCCTCTGCATGTAGGTCGCCTGAGGGCGTCTGTGCTTCACTCAGACAGGACGGGGTTAAAGGAGCAGCTGCTTCGGGGGCTCTGGCTCACTCAGGCCGGGGGGAGGGAGGGGCCCGGAGTACGGGGCGAGCCTGCGGCAGCAGAGGCCAGCATGACGTTGCACCAACCTGAGGCGCGCCGTGCGTTCTCCCGGGGAAGTTGTCCCTGGATCGCGGGACCCTGGCAGTGGCGGGCTGCACAGGCTCACGGGAGGGGCGGCGTGGAGAGTGACCTGTGCTGACACACAGGCTTCTTGGTGGCGGCAGCAGCAGCAGCCTTAGCGTCTCATGCCCGTCTCTGGGATCCGCGCTGATAGGCGCAGCTCACGCCCGTGTCTGGAGCTCCTTTAAGTGGCGCTCTGAATCTTCTCTCCTCGTGCACCAGGAAACAAAGAGGGAAGAAAAAGTCTCTTGCCTCTTCAGCAGGTCCAGGCTTTTCCCTGGACTCCCTGCCGGCCAGCCATGGCGCACTAACCCCCTGTAGGCTGTGTTCACGCCGCCAACTCCAGTTCTCTCCCTGGGATCCGACCGAAGCCCGAGCCTCAGCTCCCAGACCCGCCCGCCCCGGCGGGTGAGCAGACAAGCCTCTCGGGCTGGTGAGTGCCGGTTGGCACCGATCCTCTGTGCGGGAATCCCCCTGCTTTCCCCTCTGCACCCCTGTTGCTGTGGTCTCCGCGGCTCCGAAGCTCCCCCACTCCGCCACCCGCAGTCTCCACCCGCGAAGGGGCTTCCTAGTGTGTGGAAACCTTTCCTTCTTCACAGCTCCCTCCCACTGGTGCAGGTCCCATCCCTATCCTTTTGTCTCTGTTTATTCTTTTTTCTTTTGCCCTACCCAGGTGCGTGGGGAGTTTCTTGCCTTTTGGGAGGTCTGAGGTCTTCTGCCAGCGTTCAGTAGGTGTTCTGTAGGAGTTGTTCCACGTGTAGATGTATTTCTGATGTATTTGTGGGGAGGAAGGTGATCTCCGCGTCTTACTCTTTCGCCATCTTGAAGCTCCCAAGCCATGTGTTTTCTGCTGACGAAATTCATAGATGAGATGTCACAGCCCGTATGTTCACTTCAAGTGACTTTCCAGGGTCTTCTGCATTTCCACAACGTTACATAATCAGAAAATTAATCTCCCAGCAGCTTCCAGCCAGTCGTCACACTGGGGTCTGAAAGGCGGAGCAGCCACCAGACTGTCAGCCCAGGAGCTCCACTGAGTGAAGGTGAGGAGGGCTGAGGCTGCCTCCTCACGTCTCCTTGCCTATGATGAGCTGACTCTCCCTGCACCTTATCCTCCTGGACCCAGCACCTCCTTTGGAGTCCCACGCCCACTGCTCCAACTCAAGTCCACGTTCTAGAACACCATGTAGGTAACAGAGCCAAAGACATATCCGATATGACCAAACAAGAACTGACACTGGTGATAAGGGGGGAGTGGGGGAGGTTACAGCACACACCGAGGCTGCTGGAAAAGAAGGGAATTCTTAATATGCAGTGGAATGGATGAACCTGGAGGACATACGCCCAGGGAAATGAGCCATCACAGGACAAGCACACATGATCCTACTCACATGGGGCATCTGAAATGCCCCATGTAGGATCAGGACATCTGATCCTACTCACATTCATGGGATCAGGGACTGGAACGGTGGGTGTCAGGGCTGGGGAGGGGGAGGTGGGGGAGGGACGTTAGTCAGAGAGGCAGGAGCCGAACCGTACATGGTGCCCGGAGTCGACAACACTGGAGGGGGGAGCCCGGCACCCGCTGAGGCTGGCTGCTCCCACCTCAGACCAGATGCTCTCAGGTGCCTGGCAGGGCAACTGTGTTGATTCTGTTAGGAGATCCATGGGCTTCCTTACAGGATGTTACCTGTGAAGGTCTGTTTTTAGCTTCCCCCGTACCGTTTGCATAATTCTGGCACTTCCTGGCATTCTCTCCCCTTGGGGTGCTGGCTTCTCCCTGTTCTGCCCACGGAGATGTTAGGCCTGCAACTGGCTTCCCCTTCAAAGGTCTCATTAAATACACCTGTCCCCCTTCACCGCAGCCCCAAGAGATTGTGTTTGTCTTGTTTCCCTAATTGGCAGGTTGCGTTCCTGCTGGGGAGATGCAGCGTTTAGAAGGATTAAGCAGGATTGGTTTTCAGTCCCTTTGATACATTGTCCAAAGGCATCTTCGCGTTTACTTTTGATTTCACAGGCTGCTTCTTGCTGTTTAAACAGATGATTGTCCGGTAGGAAGTTTCAGCCGCAGCTGCTTCCTGCTTTGAATCCCAGCCTCACAGAGTTTAAGTAAGATTTTTCTCAACCCGTGAAGCACAATTCCGAAGGCACAGAGGAGAAGCAATGTCTGCACCTCATCTGCACAATGTGGTCGAGTGCCAAGTGCCACAGAATGTCCCGCAGAGGCCACGGGGGAGTGACCCTTGGGGAAACGGTGCTACAAGCTTGATGTACTGTAACGTCGTAGGAAAGAGAAAGAAGTGCCACAAATGAGAAAATACAAACGCGGTCTTGTCACGGATGGAGCTAGTGTAACCATGGGAGACAGGAGGCTGCGGAAGAGCCTCCTGGGGAGGGGTCGGAGGTACTGAGACGGCTGAAGAATAGAAGGAAGAAGATACAGACGCAGAAATGCCCTCTGGCCGAGTCAGCAAGGAGGGCACCGCCAGGTGAGCCGCTGACACTGTTCTCAGTTATGCATGCGTATGACATGCGTTATATATTTTAGGTTATCATATGTATATTTATGTATGTATATGTATATATATGTATAGTTATGTATGTATGTATACTTCTGTAGCAGATTATGTAACAATTTGTATTATCTAGTATTTAGTATGTAATTATATATTACATATGGTATATGACATATAGAATGTATTAAATATTCCATATATTCTATATATGTAGAATACTATATATACAATATAATGTATACTATATTGTATATAAAATGTATTGAATATAAAATATTTAGTATATATAGTATAATAGTATATAGTATTATAGTTACATATGTTATAACCAAAATATATAGCTATACTATATATAGTATTCTATATAGTTCTATATTATATATTATATAAATATTTTCTATGATATATAATCTATGTGTAAATATATGGATATAAAATATTTTTAAAATACATTATTTTAAAAAATAAATGGAGAAAACTACGAATATTATACATTTGATCTTTCCAACAAAGAGCAGCAGATTAAGAATCCAATAAAAGCTAGAAGGAGTTCTGGCTCTCTTTAATCAGCTGTGGAGTATTGGAAAAATCAGTTAAGCTCCCTGATCCAGTCTTGTCAGTAATTGAAAGATTAGCTGGTGCCCCATAGGGGCCCTTCCTGAGCTTTCCTACGGAGTTTGATCCAATGCAGGGCATTCAGACCCATGATTAAGCATTCGAGAAGCTGCCTTCGGCTGGTTCCTTGGGTTTGGATCACCTCTGTCCCTGCCCAAGGCCCACAAGGACCCCTCCCTCTTGTGTGAGCCAGCCAGCGGCTATGACAGACCCCCTCCCTCTGCCTGGCACCCCCAGGCCCCTCCCCTGGCTCTGGCTTCTGGACCTCTTCCTGCCTTTGATACTTTTCCTTCTAGAAACCAGGGGTCTTTCTTTCTCCTTGAAGTTGAGTTACTTAATCAAGGTATTTTATATCCATCTTCTTGTATCACTTTTGTTTCCTGGAACATAAGGCCAAAAGATAAAAATTTTTCATTTTTTAAAGTTACCTTTATGCACTCATATCTTTAATTTTTTTCTCTTCTGGTTTCTTTCTTTAGGAGCACCAGTTATACACACGTTATTTTCCCATCATCTCCACATCATTCCCTGGCCCCCGAGTCACTTAACCGCTTTGCACTGTGCGTGCCCAGCACCCTGAGTGACTTCAGGTTTGCTCCCCGTGTCCAGGACAGCGTTTCCCACCTGCTTCTCCTACTTCTGATGGCGTCTGTAGGAGCTTTTCACCTCCTGGTTTCTTCCTCCTCCATCCACTCCTGATCCTCTGTCCCTGTCCTGCAGTCTCTCCTTGGAGCCCTTACAGCTCTTCCTTCTGCTTTTTTCCTAGGAGAGCTTGTCTTGACTCTAAGTGATGTTATTTCTTTGAATGATTTCTTATTTCTTTGTCTTTTTGCATTTTTGAAAAAAAATTAAAGATACAGGAAAAGTATAAAGAATTTTTACAAAACACATTGTTTCCATAACCCAAATTTAACTATATATTTTGTCATACTTGTTTCTAATCCCTTTAAAAGAAAAAATACATAATAGATATAGCTTAGGAATCCTTTACGAACAACACAGAGGCCTATCCTCACTCACCCAGTGGTAAACAGTTTGGTGGTTTGTATTTTTATATTCCTTTTTAAAAAATTTACATATGTACATGTGTCCATTATACAAACTTATTTTTGAAAGTGTTACTTTACATTAAGTGGCACCATGCTGTATTAATTATTCTGCCCCTTTCTCTTTTCACACTATGTTCGTGATCACAAAATCCTATATTACCTATATTTCATCCTACTAGTTTTTGGTTGGTCACATTTAGGCTTTAATTTGTCATATTCATAAAGCAGGAATCTTGTTTAACAGGTTTTCCCGATAAAGAGACCCAGTCTCCCCACGTTATATATTGAATGTCCGTGTTTCCTACTGACCTGTGACGTCACCATCATCAGATTACCAAATTCCCAAATACACACAAGACTGCTTCTGAGCTCTTCTTTTCCCTTGGTCTATTTTTCTACTGCTGTACTGTTGTCACAATCTTTATGACTGTACCTTTGATATATTCACTTTCTTGTAAATTCTCCCAATTTGGCTTTTTCTCAAAAAAAGAGTTTTGGTATTTTTCCTTCTCAAATTTTTTTAACCTTATATTATAGAAAATGTTAAACATACAAAAGTAGACCCAATAGGATAGACCAATTCCAGCTGCAGTGATAATCAATTCATGCCTGATCTGTTTTCATCTACGCCTCCCCCTTGGTCCCCCCACCCCTGCCCCATATTCTTTTGAAGCCAGTTACAGGTAGTGTATCATTCCAAGCATTTCTTTCTTTTTTTTTTTAAATTTAATTATTTATTTTTGGATGCATTGGGTCTTTGTTGCGGTGTGCGGGCTTCTCATTGCGGTGCCTTCTCTTGTTGCAGAGCATGGACTCTAGGCGTGCAGGCTTCAGTAGTTGTGGCATGCAGCCTCAGTAGCTGTGGCTCTCGGGCTCAGTAGTTGTGGTTTGCGGGCTTAGTTGCTCCACGGCATGTGGGATCTTCCCGGACCAGGGCTCGAACCCGTGTCCCCTGCATTGGCAGGCGGATCCTTAACCACTACACCACCAGGGAAGCCCCCAAGCATTTCTTAAGCTATTTCTTTACACATATTCTCTAAAATCAGTTTTTTAAGTTCCCCATATATTTTGATGGAGTTTTGATTGAATTTTCATTGAATTTAAAGATTTTGGAGAATTCATTTACAAAATTGAATCTTTCTATCCACGAAATTGGGTAAAATTTCTAACCATGAAATTTTTCCCCATTTATTAAATTCTTCCTTTATATTTTTTAATAACACGTTTGTTGTTTTCTCTGTGAAGATCTTGCACGTTTGTTAGATTTTGCCGCAGCTATGAATGTCATAGATTTTGCTGTGGCTATGAATGATGCAGTTTAAATTATAATTCCCACTTGGTTATTGCTACTGTAAAGAAATGATATGAATTTTGTGCATTGCTCTTGTCCTCTGCAAATCTTGCTAAACTTTTATTTTTTTATTTTATAAATTTATTTATTTTTGGCTGCGTTGGGTCTTCGTTGCTGCACACGAGCTTTCACGAGCTTTCTCTAGTTGTGGCGAGCGGGGGCTACTCTTTGTTGCGGTGCGCGGGCTGCTCATTGCGGTGGCTTCTATTGTTGCAGAGCACAGGCTCTAGGCACGCGGGCTTCAGTAGTTGTGGCACACGGGCTCAGTAGTTGTGGCTCACGGGCTCTAGAGTGCAGGCTCAGTAGCTGTGACGCACAGGCTTAGTTGCTCCGCAGCACGTGGGATCTTCCTGGACCAGGGCTCGAAGCCGTGTCCCCTGCATTGGCAGGCAGATTCTTAACCACTACACCACTAGGGAAGCCCTAAACTTTTATTAATCTGAGTAGTTTATTCATAGATTCTCCTGGATTTTATAGGTAGACAATCGTATCATCTGCAAGAAAATGATAGCTTTGCTTTCTCTCATCCCTTATAACTCATGGTTTTTATTTTTTATTTTACTGCAAAGGCTTGTTCTCCAGTGCACTGTTGAGAAGAGTAGTGATAACTGGCTGTCGCACTTGTCCCTCACGTTCAAGGCTCTTGTACGTTCCCCATCTGCCTAACATCTTCTCCCCGCCCAGCTGGGCAGCATGTCTCCACCTGGCCCCGAGCTGACTCCGGGCAGTCAGCATTCATCTTTGAGGGAAGCGGGTCTGCAGAGCCAGGCTGGTCCTGAAGGCCCGTGGGGGCAGGGACAGGGCTGAGCTGCAGAGAGACCATGACACCACCTGGTTTTGCTGTCGTCCCCTGCAGGATCCCCTAACTCACACAGGGTGACGGTGGCCACACCCTCCCCGCCCACCTCCCCTTGGCCGACTCTTAGCTAAAAGGCTGGGTCATAGGCCAAAGAACTGGGACGCAGACTGGCCTTCAGTTTTACCTCCCGCCATGTGAGAGGGGTCTCAGCTCCCCCTTCTCAGGCCCATCAGCCGAGGGAAGCCCCCTGCACCCCTACCTCTGGGACAGAGCCAGGGTCCACGACCAGTTCAAACAGGGGTAGGCATCCCCAGCCGAGCGATGCATGGATTTGCCCAGGCCCTTGTCCCTGATGCATGACGGGTCCCTGAGATGCCACCGCTTTCTCTCCCCTGCCCTGCTTCTTGCCTTCGGTGTGTGGCAGGGACAGGACGCTCAGATGGGGTGAGGGGCAGGCGACCCTGGGGTGCGGGAGACCCTGGGCGTTCATGCTTCCTTAGCTCCTTCCCCTCCTGCCCCTGATTCCCAAAGTTGTAAAACTGGCTTCCATTTCCCAGCTTCCTGTACAGTGATGTTGAGAGGGCCCAGGAGTCTGCTTTTCCATATTCTCACCTCAAGACATTTGAACAGTTAATACTTTAGCAGCAAAGATAAGCCACCACATAAGCAGTAAGTTTCTTGGTTAAAAACGAGCCATCAGAGAAAAAATATTTTTTGCGGAGAAGGAGAAATAGTGGGTGGGCTGAGTTTTTATCTTTCGTATGGTAGATAAGTGATTATATGTCTGCACAGCGGCAGCTAACATTTTCAAATAGGAAGGTGTATGATTAAATCTCTTTTGATGTTATCTGCAAATTGTTTCTCTGAGCTCTGCTTCCAAAGAGTAGCTCTCCAATTAGAGTCAGAGATGATTATTGTGAAGTTAGCCCTCACTGTCTACTGCTTAGACAGGTGACTTCCTCTTTAAAGCGCTAATTAGCCCTACATGCAGTATCTTGTATCGTATGGGACCTTCAGCATTTTGTTCTTTTCTAATTAGAATCATCTCTCCTTATGCTTCTCCAATAAAATGGAGAAACTGTTGGGAGTTCTTTGCTGCTCCCTCCCAAGGCCCCTGTGATCTGCCACGAGGAGTGGACAGTCCTGCCGCTGTGGCTCCCCTGCCCCCGGGCAGCTCATTCCGTCCCCAGGGCTGATGATTTAGTAAGTTCATTTCCACTCAGCAAATTTACTAACACCTCTCTTGAAGTGATAGATTGTTCACTCTTGACGACTTGTTATTATTATTGAAATGGGCCTTAAATTAGGGTCAGGGATCCCTAAACCTCTAATGGTCACTAGTGAGCAAAACGAAGGTTAAGGAGTGAGGACATGTTAGGTACGATGTCCTCACACCTTTGTTTTGCTCACTAGTGACCGTTAGAGATCAGTTTAGAGACTCTTGATGTTAGGTCCTTTATTTGAAGGGTTAATTAAATGACATTATATAAACCACCTTGACGTGCTTTAAAAAACATTTCCATCCCTCTTTTCCGAGTGAACTCCAGTTCCTGGCCGATCCACGGGTGACGGCTGTGCTGTGGCTTTGGCGTGGGGACTTCTGACAGCTGTGCTGACGAGGACAGTGTGTGGCTCTCGGGGACACTCACAGTGCACCGGGCTCTGCCCAAGTCTGAAGAAGACTGATCGCCGTGCACTCAGCCATCACTACACTGCTGGGGGGTAGGGGAGGGTGGGGCAGGTACCACTACCGTGTTTTGCAAAAGAGAAAACAAGGAGGCACAGGGTTTAAGGGTCTGCCGCGGGCGGGCGAGCTGGGGCTGAGCCTGTCGGTCTGGCCCCTTCACCACCGTCTCATGAACAGTTTCCACTGATGCAGTAGATCCTGCATCCTGATAACCCATCAGCTTCAGTCATCAAACCCGTGTCACCAGCTGTTCACCGTCCTCTGTAAACCTCCTCCCATCTCGTTTTCATTCAGTGGGAGGCTCGTTCCTTCAGCAAACATTCCCAGAGCACCATCTAAGTGTGGGTCCTTAGAACTGTGTCACAGCTCCAATGGGGAACAGAACAGAACTGCAGTCCCCCACGGAGATTACAGTCCGACTCGGAGAGGTGCACCTGAAGTCACTTGGTAATAAATTAAAGGTTGTAACTGCGACAGTGGCTCAGAGGGACAGAGGGGCTGGACTGAGAGTTCCGAGGGTCGAGGGGCACAAGCAGGAAATGCCTGCGCGAGCTGAGTAGATGGTGGACAGGCAGTGGGGATGCAGGGGTCCTCTTGGTGGGAGCCTTGAGCACCAGTGGGGTGGAATTCACAGGTGGCGCAAGTCGGGACAGTCCTGCTTCCAGTGGGAGGCGTTGGTGGCTCAGTGGCAACGCTTGTGCCTTTGTCCCCATACTGGACGAAGACACAGGATCATCTGCCTGTTCAGGACCATTGTTCTGTGAAGACCAGTAACCCATCTGTGGGCAGCAGGGTAAGGCCCCAAAGATGTCCAAGTCTTAATCCCCAGAAACAATGACTACCTTAGGCTAAGCGGTAAACGTTGCTTATCATCTGACCGTGAGGTGGGCGGTCAGCCGGGATCACCCAGGTGGGCCCAGTGTCATCAGGGTCCTTATGAGTGAGTGGAGGATCCAGGGAGAGGGGGGCGGGAAAGTCTTGGTGGTCAGGGCTGGCTTTGAAGGGGGAGGGTCCCGGGAGCCGAGGAAGGTGAGCAACCTCCAGAAGCAGGAAAAGGCAAGAAATGGGTTTTCCGTGGGACACGGCTCTGCCAACACCTTGATTTTAGCTCAGAGAGACCCCTTTCCGTTTCTGAGCTCCAGAACCACAAAGTGATAAATTTGCGTGTTTTAAACCATTAAGTTTGTGGTAATTTGTTCTAGCAGCAGTACGAAACTAATACTAATACTATGATTTTTCTTCCTGAACATCTCGTTTACCACACTGACTTGAGTGTGAAACAATAGGTTTGACTGTGAAAATGCAGCTAAGATTGACCTAACCTTCAGCCAGTCCGGCCCAAGCACGTTTCTGAATAATGCCCAACTTGGTGTTTACACCCTCCAGTTTAAAAAAGTGATTATAATAGAAATATTAAAAAATGTATTTTTGCTTTTCTCTTGGGTTTTGGATAAAGATATGTAGGATTTAGCATCTCTTATTTCATGTTTCTCCTTTTTATTCAAGATGAAATATTCCCAGAAATGTCAAAATGACACAGACATGTTCAGCGTTTGCTGTTTCCAGGTCGTGGGGCGGGCAGAACTCCTGGCACCTGTGTTAGTATAAAAACTGGAGACCCAGGACCAACATTGGGGTCTGTACTCGTTTGGATGTTGTCAGATTATATGATCTAAGAATGACAGTTTATAATCACTTCTTTACCATGGCTTATCGTTTTTTTCCCCCCTCCAATTTTTTTTTAACGAAGTTGTGCTTATACAAATTACTAGTTTTATAAAAGTACAAAAGGGCTTTCACCTAGTTTCTGAAGAATAATAAGATCAGTGTTGTAGGGGAATAAACTGTGGCTACTTAAGAAAGGCTGAGGACCACCCTTGTACTCAGAATTTTTGTGTATTGGGAAATGGCATAATGACAAAAAGGTACTATTCAGTAATATTTCAGAAATGTGTGTTTTATTATCACAAATACATCTAGGTACATGCGTAGACAAGGGGCCACACGTGAAAGACATTTGATTTTTGGACCACGCTGAGTAGAGTGTCCTTACGACACATGCCTCCAAAATGTGGTTTACGGCTGAGCCTGGTGTGCAAGCTCTCAGCTTCGAGCGCCCTTCAGAACGAAAACTTTATTTAAGTATAGTTGATTTATAATACCGTGTTAGTTTCAGTTGTACAGCACAGTGATTCAGTTACATGTATATAACTGAATATATATTCCTTTTAGATTCTTTTCTGTCGTGGTCCAAACGCAGGTTGGAAAAGAATTTCCAGACACAAGGCAGAATGCAGAGGATGGAATTCATTAGCGGGAATGGTTGCTGCCAGAACAGCGGGCCGACTTCCTAGTAGTCTGGGATAGCCGACCCTGAACATGTGCTATCAGTCGGTTTTTATAGCCAGAGAACAAAAGAATAGTCCGAGGTGAAAATTTCTTTTCTCAATTGGTCGAGGCACATATATATACCTTCCCTCTATAGGGTGGGAGTGGGACAAGGCAGATGCCTTTCCTTATTTGGGACGAAAGAGGAACAGTCCCATTGACCAGGTGGGCTCAGGAATTTCGTTCCCATCGCAACATGGCGCGGAGGGCGAGAGAGTCTGGTGGGGTCCGTAACACAGCTTTTTCAGGCTGGGCTGTCCTTTGTCCTTGAAGCACCATTGTCCTTGGAGCACCACATTTTCCCTTATAGGTTATTACAGAATATTGAGTAGTTCCCTGTGCTACACAGTAGGTCCTTGTTGATTATCTATTTTATATGTAGTAGTGTGTATCTGTTAATCCCAACCACAAGAGCTGTATTTAAAGCCACCCTGCGGCCTCCCGCATTCCAGCCTGAACTCCACCCCAGCCCCTACCCACGCCCTCGGCCACTGTGCTGCTAAATACAATCGCTTACTGTGTTTTAAATAGAGCGGATGCCTCACTGTCATTTATTGTAGTCACGTACGTGGGCCTTTGCTTTCAGTAATATTTAAAGCTGTGCCTAATTAGATTTAACTCCATTTGCTTGAAGACTTGTTAAGAATCCTTTGCAAGGTGGGTTTAGTGCTCCAAACTCATGTGAAGGCTGGATTTTTATGTATCCGCATATTTTAAAGGATGGAATGCCTACCTCACACTTTTAGGTTTTATCCCCCTCTTCCCACTGGAGATTGGAAGGAAGACTAGCAGGAAAGAGTCTACGGTGAAAGAACTGTTGCCCCAGCCTTGTGCTCTCTGCGGGGGTGTCTTAACCTCATCTCAGGGCCGAGGGGGATTGTTCAAAGCCCAAAAGCTGCCTCTGGAGTCCGGTGAACCGACCTATGAAGCTGCTGCTGACAGCCCTCAGGGTGGTCTTTTTTCTTTTTAAAAAATCTGCTTTTGCTTTGTTTCCATTGGATTTGTTTTTCTTCCCTAGGAGACATTGCAGCGATGGCCCATAGGGGAGGGTGAATAATTACCTGGGTGAACAGAGAGGCACACAGCATGCTGGCGGGCGTGCGAGCAGGTGGCCCAGGAGGGGCTCTGTCCCTGATGGAAGGTCTGGCTGATACCGAGGGCTTGAGCTGCCAAGGGCCTCTGCTGAGAAGTCTGCTCCCTCAGAAGGGGGCCGACGGCCCAACCCAGAGCCCAGGAAGCCGCGAGCCCCAGGGGCCACGGATGGGCTGGCTGCAGGTGGGAGCTGCCCGCAGGGAGAGCATTTGCCCAGCTTCCTCCTCTCCCACCCGGTCCCCCCCACCCCATCATCAACCTCCTTTATCTTACAGCTCCGGAGGTCAGGGTCCTACTAGGTGTTGGCAGGGGAGGGTTCCTTCTGGCGCCCAGAGGAGAATCCACGTCTTTGTTTTTTCTAGCTCTAGAGGCTGTCTGCGTGCCCAACAGGCAGGACCCACAGCAGGCGGCCAGTAGGGGGAGCAGGGTGGGGCCCCAGGGCTGTGCAGGGCCGGACCTGCGGCCGGAAGGAGGACGCAAATCTACAGCCTTCCAGAGTCGCCAGGCCCGGAGCTGAGTCACGCCTGAGCTCAGGGCGTGGCCTGCCAGTCTCCAGGGTCCAGGCTAGCAGGTAAGCAGCCTGGATGGTGCCACCCCTGTGGTTTTACAAGTAAAAAGCGAACAAATTGAAAATCAACAGTGCTTCTTATACCCCTCAGAGAACTGAGATCACAGGGCAAACCCAAGGTCTCACCTGAGGTGGGAAGAAAACAGAACTGAAAGGCTCTTGTGAAGGTCACGATCCCAGTCGCTGGCACCCTCAAACCTGAGATGTAATCACACTCCCCCCGACGCCCACATCCCCGCCCCCTGTCCTCCACACCTGCATCGCTGCTCCCCAGGCCTCTGCCCACCAAACCCACGTGCCTGCCCCCATGCACCCTCGTCCCTTGGACTGGGCTCCTAGGCACAGGGGATTCCAGTGGAAAACACTGCACGTCTTGATCTCAGGTGGCCTCGGCCTGAAGCAGCCTGAGGCAGGATTTCGGCTCCCGGCCAGAGATTGAAGTCGGGCTGCGGCAGTGAGGGCGCTGAATCCTGGCCACTAGACCAGCAGCCAGTGACAAGGCCCTGGCCCCTCGGCTTTGTAGAAATGAATTTCCACAGAGACGGAAAACAGTGAAACAAGTAAAGTATTTATTAGGAGGAAAAAGAGGACATGTGGATAGACACATGGATGGACTCAGAGAGTGGCGCCCTCGTGGTAGTTTGAATCACTTATATTCGGCAGTTCTTCCGGGTTTCCTCTGGCCAATCATCTTGCTCTGTCTGGCTCTGAGTCTGTATCTGGTTTATCTCAAGGTCCTGCCCTGTGTGTGCGTGCATCTCTTAGCCAAGATGGATTCTAGCACAGAGGCCTACGGGTAGGTTGACATCACCTACTATGGGGTGGCGCCCCCTCCTGTTGACCCCCAGGAGCCTTTCTGCACATGTGTAATCGGGAAGGAATATGAGGTCTCGTTATCTCTTATCTGGGCTGGGCTCAGGTCCTCCTCCCTCCTGCTGCTGTCTTCGTCTTGGAGTATCTGTCCAGGGGGACAGACTCCAGCTGCTCAGCCTGGGGCCATCTAACTCCTGCCTCACCAGCTTGCCCCACACCCACGTCCTATCGACAGGGCTCCGACGAACGGGATTCCAGCGGAAAACACTGCACGTCTGAGACCTTGTTTAAGGGGAAGTGCCTCTCCTATGCCTCACTTCTAAATGGTAAATTGTTTAAGTTATACATTTAACAAACCACCTTGTGAGAGCCGTAAAAAGAATGGAAGTTCACGTGCAAATCCACTATAAACAGCATCGTGGCATCTACTCCAGCAATAACGAAACATTACTATGTTTCCATAACCATAAACCGCTTTTCCTGGGTTATCAGGAGGTCTTCCCTGTCACCAGGAATGGATGCGTAGCTCAGGCGGTCCCACCTCTGCGGCCTTATTCCCTGGCATTGACTCTCCTCACCCAGGGTGAATACAGGACTGGCGCTCGCGTTCCCCAGCCCCAGGGACTACGCCGTCCCTCCTGGGTTTCCTAAACCCTGTCCACACCGGTGTACATAGTCCCTTTATTAAATACTCCTTCAACTACCCCAGTTTGAACGTTCCATCCTTCCCTATGGGGATCCCGCCACATCTGAGGAGGTAGAGAGGGATCTAGTGTGTAATACAGACCTCTTTCCACTGGCTTTGCCAAGATAAATGCCTGTAGTTGCTAGAAAAAGCATGTGGTTTTCTGTACCTTAACCCGGATGGTATGAATGCGTGAAATTTCATTGAGCCATCTCACCTCTTCTGGGGAGACTGGCGGGCAGAAGGAATGCCAAAGCACAGGTTAAATTAAACCCCAGGAAGCCGGAAGAGCCGGAGAATTCTGATTTGCTGCACTTTTGGCAAGGCCCTGCTGTAGAATGCTATTTTCTTTTTATTTTTGCCCTTCTCTTAACCAAAATACCATCTGAAATACTTTTACCATTTTCCTGTTGCCACTGTGAAAAGCACTGTTGGGGAACTGACACCGGGTCAAGTGGGCAAGGGTAATTTAACATTTAGTTTTGTTTTAGAAATTGCGGTCCTGTTTTCTTGACGCCATTCCCTGGAAAAGCCCTTGTTTGCGCTCAGAGACCAGCATTGTACAGGACGTCGAGCAAATGTTTTCCACGCGCACACAGTGTTTACAGAGCCGGAGCAATTGCGTTTTGATTCTGTCCTCTTGTGTCACATTTGGCGCTGACACTGGACTGAGTTCCAGACACAGCGGACGTCTGTGTGAACTGGGCCTTGCCCCTCTTAGACCTCGCCCCTCTTAGACCTCAGCTGTTCTGTGAAAGTTCGTGGGTTGGTTATGAGATGCCAGCCTCTCTGCTGTGTCCCCTGTGGAGTGTCAAACACATGACAACTGCAGACCACAGAGGTCGGGCCCTGTGCGCCGTCACCCGCCGGGTCTCCCCCACCCAGCAGCGGTGTTTAGGCTGCAGGATGGGGAGACCTCTGGGCACCGCGGGGGGCACAAGTTTTGCCCAGATTTCTCTGATTCAAACAGTAATTGCTTTCGCTTGTTTTACACATTAATTGAAAGCCCGGTCATTGGAACAAAGAGTTTGAGGGCTTAACAAAAATAGGAAACAACTGATCTAAAGCAGGGGCTTCCAAATCTGGCTGCAGAGAATCAACCGGAAAGACTTTGGGTAACAGAAGTATGCGGGTTTTACCATGATCAAAGCGAAGAGAATCTCATGGGGGTGGAACGGCAGCTTTCACAAGCTCGTTGGGTGATCCTTGCGCACACATCGTGGCGAGCTTGGGAAACGTTCGTTTGGACCAGCAGTTGAAACCGTACTGGGCCTTAGAACCTCCTGAGTAGCTTGTAGATTAGCCGCTGCCCAGACCTCAGCCCCAGAAATTCTGACTGAGAAGCCACAGGTGTGCCTGGGATGCTGCAGCTAAATAAACGCACCAGATGATTCTAATGTAAGTAGTTTGAGGGCCCGTGCAGAGAAACACGTGAACACAGTTAACCGCACGTGTGCCCCATGGTGGACCTTCCCTCTTCCAAAGGTGAACGTTTCCTGCATAGCTATCTGAGGCTTCAAAACAGGGCCTCTTTTAAAAACAAGAGTGGTTGTTTCCGAGTGGTGGAATTATGGATGGTTTGTAGATATTTATTCTTTACGCTTGTCTGTATTTTCTATTTTTCGTTAAGCGTATAGTATATTCCATCTACTGTATTGTTTCAGTAATAAAATAATAGTGATCAATAATTTTAAAATATGATAAAGAGGAATACAACTGAAAAATCTGTCTCCTTTCTAAGCAACAAGTTTAGAAAGACATTCTTGCCCATTTTTTAGAGTTTGGTTCTTGGTCTCCTTTTCCATAGTACTCATGTCATGTGTGTGACATAGATTTCCCAAGGTAGCTCATTACAGCCTCTTTAACCAACAGCGGCTGACACGGGTGTTTGATCTTTTCACGTGTGCTGTGTCTGCTTTATAAACCACAAGCTGTGTTGTCCTGCTCCACCTTTTTGTCTTCTATTGTCTTTTGATTTTCTTCTGCCTCTTATTGTTTGTGCTCATATTTCCCTCATTCCTCATCCTTTCCCGCCATCCCCACCTTGAATCTCTAGTTAATACAGGAAAAGCTTCAGGCAAAGCACAGACAGTGGTAGCTTTACAAGGCACTAATCCCATTCATGAGAGCTCGGCCTTCTGAGTTCAAGCACCTCCCAAAGGCCCCACCTCCTAATGCCATCTCATCAGGCATTAGGATTTCAACTTGTGGATTTTGAGGGGACAAACTTTCAGGCCATAGTAACATCAAACTTTATCAAGTAAATAAGCAACATAATCTGGAAATATCTCCATTTACCAACCGTCCTGGTGTATTCCTTCAATTCTGTTGTGAGATCAATAGAATCTTCTGGTCTAGAACATGAACATGCATATTTAACATTTTTTATATGAAGGATGTGTTTCATTGATTTGTTCATTCATTTATTTATTCAGCAAGTATCTAAGTGTCTAGTATGTACCAGGCACTGTCCTGGGAGCCAGGATGCATTGGTGAACAAAAGAGAAAAAAGAAAATTCTGCCCTGGTGAAGCTTACATCCTGGGGTAATTAATAAATTAATAAATTTATTAATACATTAATAAGGGTGAAAAATAGACCAGTGTGAGGGGGTTTCTGAGTGTCTGGGGAACGTTGCAATTTTAACTGAAATATTAAAGGTAGGTCTAATGAGAAGGCAACCTGTGAGCGGAGGCTTGATAAGTTAGGAAGCCATCATATGTAAACGTATGATACTTGCAAGTCACCTGAAGGCCCAGCTTTCGTAAGATCTTGTGCAGACACTGTCTACCGGGCAATTTGCCTTCCATCCCAGGATAAGACAAGGCAGAGCAAGGGGGCATTTCACTTGTAACAGCAGGAATCACAGCAAGTCTGTGTTTCCTTCTTATGAATGCCCTTTTAAGGTTTTATAGCTCTAACAACTATTGTAGACAGCACAATTGTCCTTCAGTCAAAGGAGAAACATCTATATAAAGTAGCTTATTTATTTTCCTCTCAAGATTTTTCTTTAAAATACATGCAATTTCCATGGATCTATGAGGCTCTCTGGCTTAGAACGCTGGCTGAATATTTTCCAACAGTACACTTTTCCTCCCGGTAGGGAAGGATGATATCTTGAAACATGAATCTCCCTGACTTCCGTTTATCTACTCCCTTGTATGTGACTTTGCACTAGTTAGAACATCCACGTTGCCTTGAAAAGAAGTAGGAGTTTTAGAGCTGGAATGAGAAGCAGAAGAAAGGGTAAATGTTTGCTGTATTTTGCTGCAACAAGTCAACATGAGGCAGTGGAACCAAGAAACAGAAAGTAAGCTCCTGTCTCTAGACTTTGCTGCATCACCGGCGCAACCTGACAGGGTCGCTTCAGCAGCACACTAGTCCTTGGGATCTCCATCGGCAGCTGCCTACACATCAGAGCCCTGGGCCACAGAGACGAGAGAGCCCAGCTGCGCACGAAACCCCACCAAGTCCCAACCCAGTAGCTACACTGGGGACCCTCCACTGCCCTCCACAGCTCTGGACACGTGTAAGTCCCCTCCTCGGTTTGGTTGTGCCTCAAGGTTTCCCCACTGTATCTCTAAAATATGCACCTGGGATTGGGCTCCCTGCCTAAGCATGGTCCTAGCTTTGGCATTTGCTTTTCTTTACTTCTGCCCACTCAGACATAGCAGAGAAGTTCTTCTCGGAAGAATGACTTCAGCAGAGAAGTTGCAGGCGGTTATGTACCATTCCTTAGGTACTCCTCAAATGTTAGGCTTTCAGTGATGCTACACCCACCGGTGGCTCACGTCACTTGCGTTGCTCTGGGTTTCATGTTGCAGTAAAAGCAAAGAGCATTTGTAGAAAGACTGAGCAAAATTGTTGGTATTTTTGCTGTTCTTTGCTTCCCCTGCCCGTGGAGGTGGATTGAGACACCTGGAATGAGGCTCTGTGGGCCAGCAGATAGAAAAAAGGTGAGCCGTCACGGGGCCAGGAAGTGCCTCCTCTGTTTAGACATCTCTGTGAGTGTGGGTCCTGGTGTGCACAGAAACAAATTCTGGCCCTCGTACACACCTACTCTCCTGGCTGTGGCTGCCTTTATCAACTCGGTACCGCAGATGCAGACTCCCTAACGGCGCGAATTCATCCTCTTTCTGTCCTGCCATCCTCAGCATTTCAGATGAAGCTGAGGTTTTCATGTGAACAGAGAAGCTAAATTTCTGTGTTCTGGTTATATAGTTCCACGTGTGCATTAGACACTATTTTCCAACAGATGAGAATCACTTCTGTTGACATTTTCAACCATTCAATTCCACTTGCTTTTCTAAATTAGATTTGCTTTAACTTCATTTTCTCCCAGACATTATTGGAAGAATGATTATGGAGCCCATTAACCATTTCATCATTTTATTGCTGATAGCCAAACCAGAATTAATTTTCCAAAATTATGTAGCACATTACCACAATGATTTACTAAAATCCAGGTGTATTTAAAATACTGCCTTTCTATTGTTTCTGTTTCTTTTCTTTTTTAAAATTTTTTATTTCATTTTATTTATTTATTTATTTATTTATTTATTTATTTAGGCTGCGTTGGGTCTTTGTTGCTGCATGTGGACTTTCTCCAGTTGCAGCCAGCAGGGGCTACTCTTTGTTGCTGTGCGTGGGCCTCTCATTGTGGCGGCCTCTCTTGCTGCGGCTCTAGGTACGTGGGCTTCAGTAGTTATGGCACGCGGGCTCAGTAGTTGTGGTGCACGGGCCCAGCTGCTCTGTGGCATGTGGGATCTTCCCGGACCAGGGCTGGAACCCGTGTCGCCTGCATTGGCAGGCAGACTCTTAACCACTGCGCCACCAGGGAAGCCCCTGTTTATTTTCAATTCTATCAAAAAGCAGTAAACTTCTGCTGACAAAATTGCTTGGAAAAACCCAGTTGTTCATCAGGCAATGTTGCTGTTTTCCATTTATTAGGTTTTTACTGTAGCCCTGGTGATGGGGCATCTGTGGCACATTGCCTTCATTTGTACGACTAGTGACCCTAAGCAGAAACACGGAAAATTCTCATGGTTGGGCATGAGAGGATCTTCTCATGCCTCTCCTTTCGAAGAAGGGTCCCCTTAATAGATTTTGCTCATCTCACCCAGAGGCTGCACCTCTGTGCTTCCTCCCAGGAGGGTATGGTCAGTCGTCCCCCATTCAGCAGAGGGACAGAGTCATGATGGGCAGGAGACCAGGGTGACCTAAGGTGACTGGAAGTCTGGGTCAGTCAGATAGCAGCCCAGCAATGCTGTTGATAAAAGGCTACAGACACCTTAGCGACCACGCCCAGCCCATGGTGGTCTCGCATTTGGTGGACGTGGGGAGAGGGATCTGGGACTCCCAGGCTCAGAGGACAGCAGACACAGAGACCATCTGCTGTGTTAGGGGAAGAAAACCATGTTTGGCATGGGAGGCTCGGCCCCAGCTCTGCCGTTCCTCCCCCAGCTGAGTCTTGAAGGTGTGGCCTTATCTACAAGGACAGATTAGGCTCCACACAGAGTTCTCTCTTGGTTCTAACGATCTATCGAAGTTTATGCCATTGCTTGGATCTCACAGAAAGCGATATAGAACCAAGAGAAGCACATGCCAGCTTGGAAATAACCATGCAGAGGACGAGCCAACTTCAATACCACATCTGAGGTGACTCTGAAGGGGACTTGTTCCCAGTGTTCCAGCCGTGGTCGTGTTGTGTAGATCAAACGATGTTGGCTGGATGGGCAGCCAGCCTCTCCCTCCCCTCTCCACGGAGAACTCTACTTTCAGGGCTCTGTAAAGTGTCAGACCCTAGTCCCTGCCTTCAGAGAGCTCGTGGTCTTCACGCAAAGCTGAGATGTTTCTGTAAGTCGAGGGCAGGGCGAGCTGGTATGTAAGTAACTGAAAGAAGTTACAGGAAACTGTGGTTGTCTAGTGACTGGTGAAGACTCAAGCACTGGAGGGCTGGGGGAAAGAGGATCACCTAAAACAGGCCTCTCAGGGGGGCGCCTCCCAGGGAGGTGGACACACAGTGATGGCGTCAGACAAGCCAAGTCACACCCTGGATCCATGTCTGCCTACTTGTGGGGTCCCAGCAAGGTTACTGGGCTGTCTCGAAGCCTCGGGGCCTCATCTTCAAGACACAGTAATAACAGGATTGACCTTTTAGGGTTATTTGGAGCATAAGGCAAGCAGAGTGCTTGAGCACAGCCTGGTGTGCAGTGAACAGCAAGTAAAGTTTAGCCATTTACACCATCACTGTCATTATCAAAGCTGTCATTGTTATCAGCATATAAAGAGAGGGTTGGTCTGAGCCTTGAGGAGTGGGGTCATGTGGGCAGGCTGAGAATAACTCGGGACTTCATGGAGATGCTCCCTTGAATTCGTGGATGGAATTTCAAGACACCAGAACTGGGAGAGACTTAGAGATTTACCATTTTTGCTTCTAGATTGAAGTGCCTGCTTTCTGAGATTTACATTAGAGGAAAGGGAGCATGGCTCTAAGAGATGTTACCGAAAACGTCTGCCCTGTTAGAGTCCATATTAAGTTATGAAACTATGTTTTTCCCCCTCACCTGCCAAAGTGAATTTTAGTATCTTCTTATGACTGCTCAGGCTAAAGTGATTTCCCTGCACCTGTGACCCCCCCATCAAAGTTCACGTGTGCGAATGACCTGGCCCTTCCTTGGGGTCTTTTGAATTTTCGTTTAAATGTTCGATTGCTAACACTTCTTACATGTATTTCCTGCCTCAATCACAGAGCACAAGCTCCTAGCGGACAGGGAAGGTTTCTACATTTCTGCAGTTCCCACAACTCTTAATATGATTCTGGGTGTGGGGTAAGCCCTCAACATATTTGCTGGTTGTTTGATTTTTTTAATTCAATATGTTGCATAAAATTTGGCCAGGAATATGTCAGATAGAAATGTTCCTCCCAAAGAAAAAATATGTATTGGCTTATCGAGGTTTAACATACTTGCAGTGAAATCCTCAGTGATATTTAACACAGGCATAGTCTCATCCCAAACTACACCAGACACTCTCATCACCCCAGAAGGCTGCCCTGTCCCTACCCTGGCCCCGTAAAGCCACCACGGGCGTGATTCTATCGCATTTCACACGAATGGAGTCACACGGCATATACTTCCGTGTCTGCGTTCCTTCACTAAGATACTATTCTTGACAAGCGTCCACGTTGTCGCACGTATCAGCGGGCTCATTCTCTTTCCACGGCTTGAATATTCCAGTCTGTTAGTCCACTTCCTTGCAAACAGATATCTAGGTTGTTCCAAGGAATAAACTGCTATGAACATTATTGTACACGCTCCTCGTGGCCATGTTTTCATTTATCTTTGATAAATACTTAGGGTGGAATGTGCTGGGGCATCTGTATTAATGTAAACATGTCCATGAGTGGAGTTAGAGACAGCCTTGATACCGAGCAGGGCCCAGTGGGGTTCCTGGGCACAAAATCCTTCCTGTGTCCCCATTTCTTTGATTATAGGAAACAGGCTTCAGTCAGCCTCCATGACCTTCCATGAGTTCCATGGGGCAGATTCAAGCAGTTGTTAATTAGGGAAGGGAGGGGAACTCAAGAGAAACAATAGAGCAGCCTTGGGGCAGGGTCCTGGTTCCCCATCAAGGGATACACAGAACAACGTCTTTGAGCTGTTTGGCAGGTACTGAGACCCCCCACCAGGTGGGAGAAGTTAATGGTTAATGGCATGCTGCCCACAGAGGCCGGATTTGGCTTCAGCTCTGCGCCAGGTGAACAGAGAGGGTTTGGAGCTGGATGAGGAGTTGTGGGCTTGCAAACTGGCTGCTCTCAGGATGAAGCCTGATGACGACATGTCTTGTCAGGCAAGTACAGAGTTTCAAAAGTGGAGGGATGAGGTGCCTGCAGGTGGCTGTGCAGTCAGCCTTCCCATCCCTCCGTCCCAAGCTTACCACGTGCTCCTGGCCACCTCTTAGGTCAGGATCCTAAGATTCTATTCCGATTCCTATTTGAAAGATAAGGAGGCCTAAGACCGAGAGGAGATCTGAAACAAGCCAGCAAACACAAGCTATCTCCTCTTCTGCCCTGGCCATAGATGCCTGCTGGCCTGGAGGCATCTGTCAGAGAGGTGCTTTTGCCCCAGGCCTCTCCATATTTTGTACGTCTTTATAGCCATCACCCCATTTTCTCACTGTGTATTTGCCATCCTATATCTGCCTGAAACAGTGAGCTCCTGAAAATCAGGGATTTCAACTTCACATCCTCACCGCCTGCCACGGTACCCAGCATGTGGTCTGTGTGGTCACCCTAATGTACCTACTGCTCTACCAAGTCTGCACCAAGGTGACAGGGTTTTGTTTGGGTGGTTTGGTTTGGTTTTTATTTTGCACCCCAGTATTATCATTGCATAGAAAATAGAATTAGTCTTCATGTGTTGTATAAAGATGCCATTAAACATCTTATGTGTTCCAGACAGGGTGGAGCATGGAAAAAGAGACAATTCTCTGAGCCTGGATGGAGCAAAGCTGAGCTTGTCTCCAGAGGATCAGGGACACACTCCCCAGCGGTGTAGCAGCCTTCAGGACGCATGGGGGCCCCGTGCTGGCCGCACCCCAAGCCCCCGGTGAGGCATGGAGGCACCAGCACGCCTGTGACCAGTGACTGCCCCAGCTCACCGCTACAGCGGACCCCAACTTTGGGGAGGGGCTGCAACAATGTGTTTAAGTGTCCCCAAATCCTTGGATCGAATCACAATTGGATTATTTTTAGGAAAATAAAGAACTCGAAATTCTCCGTTGTCCCAGTTGATAGACTTGTTAGATGAAGGGACGCTGGCACAGTCTGGTAGGTAGGCCCCTCCTTCTGGGTCACTGCTCCTGAAGCTGCGCCCGCCCCACGGCAACTCCCCCCTCACCTCCAGGCTCCCTCCCGGGGGCTCTCCCCTCACTCCCGGGGCTCCACAGTGCCCAGCCACACCCTGTCTTTGCGGAGCATCTTCCTGCCCCTCTGCTGCTTTCTCCTTCTCCACTGGTGAAGTTTCTAGAGGGCCGTGAACATGCTCCTCTTACAAGCAGAAAGCTAAGTGCGCTCTCAGAGATATTTGCTGGACGGAATTGACCTGAACCACTTGGGGGGCCCCTGTGTTTCTCTGCGGATGGCTGTCACTTTGCTTCCTCTCAATCCAGCCAATGGAACTCCTTCACAAGGAGCTATGTGGACGTTGGCCAATTAGTCTAGACTTCATACTCCTCTAAGCCCCGTGGGGTGCCGGCGGGGCTCTTGCCCTGGCAATGTCGACCACAACTCCACTTGCACTTGTCTTTGGCCCAACAATTCCAATGATAGTAATTTACCCGCAAACACACCACCCCACAAATTTAAAAAATAAACCAAAACCACTCACGCATACAGCTACTCATTTATTTATTTCTCATTTATTTTTAACGGCAAAATACTGGAAAGAACCAAACGCTCATCCATGGACGATACCTAAAACTAGGAAAAGAAGGGGGCGGCTCTTACATTGAGGATATGCAAGCAACACTGCTGACCTCTGTCCATAATCACTTTCCCATTATTTTAAAAGCATGTAGTCAAAGAACACCATTGTAATAAGCACATGAGGAATAATTTACAAAATTATTTTTCTAAAATATGAATACCTACTATATTTTACACATTTTACAAAAAGAAAAATACTAAGATCAAATACTTATGTCCTGCTCACCATACCCCAGGTACTGTTTTGAATGTTTGACCATGTTAATTCAATTTTCATAAAGATCCTGTGAGGTAAGCCCCGCTGCCGGCTCCATTTTACTTGAGGGGAAAGTGAGACACAGAGGTTCAGGCCTTAGTTAATGCCCACGCCTCTCGGTCCTGCTCCGACCCGGCCGAGAGCTCGCACTGGCCAGAACCGGGGGCCCTGCTCCTACCCTGCCCTCCGGAACCCCACATTCTTGTCTCCTAACTGGGAAAACCCCAATAAATCGTTTATAAATACAAAGTACTTGGGCCTTAAAACTCAGTATACAAGGTAATGAGGTGCACAGGGGGATTGGGGGCAAATCGAAGCTGCATTCCCGAAATTCAGGTTGAGTTGGAAAGCTGAGCAGGCTGGGGTGAGCGGATTGGAGTGTCTGTCTGCAGTCGGCCCGGTAGTCACGACCTAGGTGACCTACACCTTCTCTGCTCCCTCAGCACCTGAGAAGCCGCCCCCACCTCCCCCACCAGCCCCACGGGCCGCACCCACTGCGCACGCGCGGGCAGCGGCACGGGGGGGGCCCGGGTGGCGACGCCCACTGCGCACGCGCGCGCTCCGCCAACTCAGGGATCAGGGTAGCAACACAGCCGCGCGGAGCCGCGCTGGCCAATCAGCGCGGCCGGGGGCGGGGCTTCCCCGCGGCGCTCCCGGGTAGGCGGTGGGCGATTTCCGGCAATAAATCCGGACGGGCCGCCGTCAGGTGCCGGCTGGGGGTTGTCAGTGCGCCAGGTGGGGCCCGGACCGTCGGCGCGCCAGGTAAGGACTGGGACGCCGCGCGCGCTAGGTGGGGACTATGGGCGTCCGCGCATCAGGTGGGCACGGAGGCAGTCTGCCCGCCACACGGCGCGGCCCACCCGTCCTCAGCCCCACGCCCACCCTCCGCGTCCCGCAGCCCAGGTCCCCTCCCGCCCCCGCCTAAACCCGCTCCCACCGGGTCGGCCCCCTCCTCCCCCGGCCCGGGGCCTCCCGGACCACCCTTCCCCGGCCCGGCGTCTCCGGCGTCTGCCCTCCGGCCTCGTCCTCCCCAGCCCCTCCCGCGCGGGCACCTGCCCGGGCCTGCCCTAGTCCTCCCGGCGTCCGTCCTCTGCCCCCGTTCTGCTCCGGCCCCTCTTCGGTTGCCTTTCTTATTTTTCTTGAGCGGACGCGTTTCAATTTTGCGTCCTTCTCTTCGCGGTAAGCTCCGTTTGGACCCTTCTCCCAGCCCTGGCCCTGCTCAGACTCATCTTGAAGGAGTGTGGGGAATCGTGCCTTTTCCTGCGGAGCCCTCCTTTCTTACCTCTTCCAAATCCTTACCTCCAGCCCTAATCACAGAAGACACGTTATACCTTATTCTTTCGTGTTCCACTTTCCCCTCTTACGGGAAGGTTTTCCATTTCCGTGAGGCATCTGTGATTATCTCTCAGGCCTTCTTGCAGTAAACCCCATTTCTGATTCTCAGCCCTCGGTTTACCATTTCTTGATGGTCTTTCTGGATCAGATTCTTCCACATTTATAAGCCTTTTTCATGTTTGACCCTCAATTATTTGGAAATCTTGTAAGGAAGAGAAAGCAATAGAAAAAGCCAAATGCTTATCAAATTGAGGATCAGTCATTCTTATCTCAGAACAATGCAAATTATTTTCTCAAAATTTATGATGAAATTTCCAGTATAAGAAATACTGGAAGAGAAACTCCTTTGCCAGCTTTTTTCTCTGAATATGAAAGTGCCTTTTATTTTCACTGTAACTTGTTTGTTTCTTATCTGTTTGTAATGTGTATAGCCATAGCTCTTGCTCTACAGGTATAGGCTTTATTGTTCTGAAAATCAGTTTAGTAATTGAGGAGAGTAAGTACTGTTATACATGTAACCTTTTCAGATTTTTTAGAGCTGTTTCCTGTCATGTTTTCCTTGTCTTAGTGTTTTTATATTTAGATCAATCATTACTTTAGATCATATCTGATGATGTATGACATATAAGCTAAAAAATGTAAGAAAAAAACCCCTGCAGTTTTATGACATCTGTTTCTAATAGGGTGTTCAGGAATTGCTGTTTTAAAAATATAGTGGTAGAGCATGGATTGTGAATTGAGATTCCATGACTGTAAATCCCAGCTCCACCAAACTTTTTGCCTCAGTTTCTTCATCTATAAAATAGAGATTTAAAACTTTTAAATGCGGATTGCAACATTTCCTACCTTATACGGTAGTGTGAGGACTCAATGAGATAATAGAGGTAAATTGTCTAGGGTGATGCCTAACCCATACTGAGATCTAGTAAATGTTTGCTGCTGTTATCATTAGTTAACGGAAAGTGTGCTTGTTGAAGGAAAGACATTTCTTGTCTTGTGCAGGAGTTTCCACTGGCAAATGAACTTCATGAAGCCCTGTTCTCCTGCAGTGCTTCACCCCCATGTCCTGCCATATAAAATAGAGATTGAGGGAAGATCTACAGCAGATGGCCCCATATGTTCTCTGACATTAGTTGGCATGAAATGTGCACACAATTGCAGATTGTACCAGCTATTTTACAAGAGTAGCCACTTTTGAGTAGTTGCTCTTACACATTTAATAATTTTCAGGAGTAATTTCTAGTTCTTATTTTTGTATTTGGAAATTATCAAAACAAAGGTGATTTTAATTAAATTTATAACATGATAGCAATTCAGATCTTTTAGCAGAACAGATAAATACATTTCCATAAAAAATGATGGGTTGTCATCATTCCAAAAGTTTAACAGTATTTTTCAATTTGCAGACTTGTTAGATGCTTCAGACTGGGACTATTTTTGAAAATTTGAGACCCAAGCCTTTCACATTGCAACTCGTGTGTTTTTTCTTTCTGTTTTTTTTCTTTTCCCTGATGGCTTTTTTGTTATTGTTTGTAATATCTGTGCTTCCAGAATCTCTGCTTTAGTTCATGAACTAAAGCATAAAGTATAAAGATTACATATAAGTACTATATAAGGTTATATATTATAATAACCTATGATGGGAAAGAATATGAAAAAAAATGTACATAATTGAATCACTTTGCTGTACACCTGAAGCTCACACAACACTGTAAATCAACTATACTTCAATTTAAAAAAAGTTATATGCAAGTGTAAAGCATAAGTATAAAGATTATACACCTATATGGAATGGAATACACACATTTATTTTGAAACAAATCTTTTCCTCTGTGTTGAAAATAAAACTCTTGGAAATGTACTATTTTTATTTCCATGGTCCAGTTAGCTGCATTTCACTCCTTCCAACCCATGGAAATATAAACACTTAGCAGCTGAAAAATTCAGGCTAACTATATTTGTTTCTCACAGAGTTGTTAAAGTCAATATGAATGATCTGTAGAGTTTTGGTAGTTGTAAAGGAATCAATTATCTTACAGGAAACCCCTAGCTGACTCTTAACTTTACTGCAGAAACTTAGTGTAAATGTTATAGGGATTGCTTGTGAGGCCTGAATATAAGTGCATTAAGTGGTGAGTGGGCATGGTGTCTAAATAGGCAAGTACAATGTGTGTCATCAAGTCTTAAAATATCTTGTTATCGGAGGTGTTGGTAAGAAGTTTCTGTTAAGTAGTTTTTCTTTCTGCCTCTGTTCTCCCCTTCAGTCTGTCCTTCACACCCTGGCAAATTATTGTGAAAATAGCACGGCTCACATTGCTGGATTGCTCAAAAAGTTTAAATTATTTAGAGAATAAAGTCCAAACAATTTTGATATTCTGCGTTCTCCTAGTCCCCTTTCCAATCTGTTCTCTATTTCAGCCAGCCTATTCCGCTTATTCTCAAACATGTCACATGTATTCCTGTCTTCATTTTTTTCACCCACCATTTCTGTGATTGGTATTTTTTTCCTTTCTTCATTCACTTAAGATCTAACCATGCTTTAAGGCCAAGCTCATGTCCTAGTTTCTCTTCAGAGGTTTCCCAGGTGGTTTGCTTTTTACTCTGAGTTTCTTTTAGTTATTCTCTCTTTACCACTCATTTAGTACTCATATTACAAGATTGCATGTATGCACATTTATATATATGTATATATTTAATGAGAAACCAATTTTATTAATTTAAATATATGAAGACTTCTAAATTCTACAAGAAAGGAAAAAACTAAAATAATAAATTTGTAAAGTCTGTGAGCATACAGATCACAAAAGAAAAAAGGAAACATACTGGGGACAATTCTTCAACTGCATCAGGAATCAAATAATATAGGTTAACAATGTCACCATTTCTGCCTTTCAGATCAGCAAGTCGTGTTCTATAAAAATTGTCACGTGGGTAATACATTTTCATCTAATAAAAGAAATATTAAAAATAAAAATGCCTCAAATAAAAAATAATGTAAAATCACTTGAAATTCAAACATGCAGAGATATTCACTGTTTACATTTTGCTATATCTGCTTTCAGATTTTTTTCTATACACACATATATAAATTTGTGCCTGCATGTAGAAATACACAGAAGTATCACATATATTTTCCTAAAACTTGCTTTGCTTTCACTTAATATACTGTGAATATCTTTTCATGTTAACATATATTTGCACAATTATTGTTAATAGCCATTTACAATCCCAGTGTAATAACAAATATATTTAACAAAACCTCTTTTAGATATTTTAATTGTTTATAGTTGTTACAGTTTGTTCCTGTTACAGAGAATTCTTCAAGGGACAGTTTTCTACGTAACATCCCCCCTGCCCCGGTTTTATTGAGATATAACTGACATATAACACTATGTAAGTTTAAGGTGTACATCTTGATGATTTGACTTGCATACATCATGAAATGATTACCACAATAGGTTTAGTGAACATCTATCATCTCCTATAGATACAACATTAAAGAAAAAGAAAAAATATTTTTCCTCATGATGAGAACTCTTAGTAAACTTAAGATTTACTGTTTTAATAACTTTCAAATATAATGTGCAGCAGTGTTAATTATCGTTTTGTACATTACATCCTTAGTGCTTATTTATTTTATGACTGTTGGTTTGTACATTTTGACTGCACATACGCATATATTTTTTTTTTACGCATATATTTTTAATATATTTTAAATATACTTACATATATTGTGTGTGGAGGGGGTTTTCATTTGTTTTTTTAGTTCCTCAAGGGTTTACTGGTATACCCTTAGGGAAGGGACACATAAGGTAATGACACATTTAGTCTGTGTTTATATGTTTGTCATTGAAGTAATACTGTATTTGACCTATTAGCAATATTCTGCACAGTTGCCACTTGATTTTTTTTAAACGCAGTTTAAATATGATATTGAGAGATAAACTTTGGCAATTGTCAGAGGTGGTCCTCAAAGACATTCTTCTGTTGTTTGTGTTTTATGAGACTAAATTTGTCGTTTAAGCATCATCTACTACATCATGGTACTTGCCTTCTTTCGTAAAAGTATTCTCTGGCTTCTGTCTGAAGCGTCATGAAAAAGTATCAGACACCTGCTATTGGAGACAACCTTAAATAATCTGGATGGACTAGACATGGGTGGTGGCTTTTGCATTTTAGGGTGATCAGTAGTTGTGAAACAAGTGTGTGAGATGAGGCTTATCAAAATAGTTTTGAAATTTAAGGAATTATTTTTAATTATCTTCTAAAGAAAGAATTTCAGTTAAACAATATATGACTGAAAACAATGTGTTCTGATTATTACTTAGTTTAGCAAGGTTTTGAGATCCTCTTGGTACAAAGGAAAATTACTTCATCATACGTTTCATGTTGAGCGCTTGTAGTTGACACAGGAATATTGTTGAAGAGTTATAATTTCCCTCTGAAATTTTTTTGTCTCTTCTAAGCCAGTATAAATGCCTATTTAATGGCCTATTTTTTGTTAGGTACATTAAATATATTTGGGAGATGGTATTTGAACACTTTCATCTCTTGTGTACTCTATGATATGATGTGATATGATACTTCCACATTAGTGAAATATCCCAAATCTACGTTGTCGGACATGAGATTAATATAACACATTACTCTATGGAAACTTTTTGTTGAGTCATCAACTACCTTTTTGTAGCTAAACACGATGTATACTTTTTAATTCTTACCGTACTGGCTTCTTTATAACACTTGCCTCTCTGTTGATCATTTCTTTCTTAAACCCATTCTTCTCTTGCCTTCCCACTTCCCCTACGTCCGTGGCTTTTCCTGTTCGGTGTCCTTTCTCGTGGCTTGTCTTCACCTGCTTGTCCCTTCAGTGTCAGCGACCCTTGAAGCTGGCCCCTTGGCTTTCTTCTGTCCCCACGCCGTCTGGTCTCTGTCTGTACAGTCTAGATGCTGGCGGTTTTCCTGCCTTGCTCTCCAGCCTTACCCTCCCCTCTGAGCCATTCATTCAGTGATTGTTGAGCTACCCTTGTGCGCCGGGCATCGTTCCAAGTGTTGGGATACAGAGTTGAACAAGACATCGCGTTTTCTTGAGGAAGGCAGACTGTAGCCATGTAAGTAATTTCAGACAGCATTTATTACTAGGAAGGCACTAGGCGCTGGCAGAGACTGAGTAGCCCTGAGGTCTTTGTGAAGCTCAGGTCTGGTTGAACTGTCTCCCTGCGGAGTGGAGCTTCCTTTCTCGGCCGCTTGGTGTCCTCAGAGTGCAGTCCAGCTCCTTTGACTTTGTTTGCCCCCAGTGGCCTCTCCATTCTCACTTCCAGCCACTCCCCACTCCCCCCTTACATGGTCAGCCTCAGGCAGACTGGACTGTGTACAGGGCTGAGCATCAGTGTTTCATGTTCTGTTGCTTCTAATTTCTGGCATGAGTTTTCTCTTCGGTGTCATATTCCTTTTCTTCCTCACTCCCTGACTGCTTGTTCTTCAGGCATGAGCTGAGACGTCACCTCTGGGAAATCTTTCATGACACGTGCAGGGTTGGGCTAATAAATCCACCAGTCCCCATCTGTCTTATTTTAGTACAACTGAAGTCCTGTGTTACCTTCAGTGTTTCACCTCAGTGTCTAGCTGGCATGTAAGGCACGTGCAGACATTTAAATATTAAGAATTGTATTCGTTAAAGTTAACGAATAAATGTTCTAAATGAAAAGAAACTTACATCAATTACACATACATTTTTAACTTAAATTATAGGAGAGCTATGCCATTTTTGGGCCAGGACTGGAGATCTCCTGGATGGAGCTGGATTAAAACAGAAGACGGCTGGAAAAGATGTGAACCCTGGAGTGAGGGACTTGAAGGAGAGAATGACCGGTGTGGCGCCAGCCACGGCACGTGAGTCGCAGCTCAGCAGAGCCACACCGTCCCCGCCTGACTCTTACGGCTTCACCTGTTGGAGCCCATGACTTACTGCTTGGCTGAGAGTCCCCCCCCGCACCTGCACAAGGCTGGTGTAAGGAAACAAGTTACTAGCCAAAGTCTGAGCCTGGTAGATCGCCTAGTGCCCATGCACAGATGCTGCCGTCTTCTTTTTAATTTGAGACGTTTAACCCTTACAGTAGTCCGAGAGATAGGTATTATTCTTATTAACCTCCCATTACAGCTGAGGAACCTGAAGGAATTAAAAGATGTAGTTTTGGCGGCCTGCGTCAGAGGCCCACGGTGACAGTGGCTTGGCACGAGACAGGAGTATAGTCTTCTCTGTCAGAGGCCTGAGTTGGTAAGGTGGCCTTTAGCTCTGCCATCCCCAGAGGGTAGCCTCGTCGGCGGGGTTCAGGGTGGAGTTCTGCCCTCACCTCCGCGTTGCGCTTGGCAAGGTAGAGGAGGAGGGTACCTGTGCCAAACCTCACGGGCTGGAGTGGGAGCTGCAGGGCAGGCTGGGGGTTGTGGTCTTTCTCCAGATGAAAGTGAGAGATTGCATGGATGCAGGAGCAGGCCCGCATGGCCGTGGTGTGCTCACCCGCAATCCCCGTCACAAGTGTATTTGAGCATTTGGAGGATTGGGGAGGTCTGCAGACCTCTTCCTCCAAAGTGTCACGGGTCTAGTCATCCATTTTACTGCATGTGTTTATCTCACATTTGCATAACTATCAATTGTGTATTTCGAACTGACAGGTCATCTGTTTTTCTGTTAGGAATTTGGTACCTTTAGACTGGAGATTGGGGTTTGCGGTATTTAAAGCAGAAATTAATTTTATATTTAAGATTATAGGAAGGATAACACACAGTGTTCGTTGAATTTATATTGTGGCATTTCTCTGCCATTCTGAATTCTAAAATGTCAGTTTAAAAAAAGCTGTGATGCATGAAATAGAATGTTACTGCTACTTCTACACTAAGGAATTTGCATGTGTTTTTTTCCTCATGTATTCTTTATTTCCTCTCATTCCAAACATGTTGTGAATATCGAAGAATACTTTTTTCTCGTATATGCATAGAATTAGAGGCATACAATCAAGACCTTTGCATGATAAACTCCATGTTCTCCTGTCTCCCTTCCCTCCTTCCCCACAGACACTCCCACTCACCCACTCCTATTCACACTTATTTGAAAATCATTTGAAATATAAGTGGTGCTGGCAGAGGCCTCTCTGTGTGGGTGTCCTCACAGGGACAGAGGCTGTGTCACAGCAGCCGTGGACTCTCCACCACAGGTGGAGTGAAGACACCTTGCTCCCATCCAGGTGCCTCGCAAGTCTGGGTGCCTTCTCTTTATACAAATGGTATATGTAATTACCAACCTTACATAAACTTTACAAACAGGATGGGACCGTGGGCAACTCACTCACTCCCTGCCAGAGAACATGGTGGGACCGTTGTAAATGAATTGTTCTCAGACCCTTGCAGTTGGACTTTTAGTTTTCATCTTTGTTAAGTTCATCCTGAATCTTTATCAGCTTCATCTAGAACACACAAAGATGTGTGGATCAGAGATGTTTTTATTAATTACCTTCTGTGAACGGAGAGAGTGTTGGTCTTCCCAGCCCAGTGCTTACTCCAGACCCTTCACAGTGAGGGACCAGGAGAAGGTGACTTTGCTTTGCTTGTCCACAGAAAGGATGTGGCTGTCCCCTCCTCTCCAGAGGGGGCTCCTTGGAAACAGAAGGAGCCTGAGTCCTGCCTGTGCTCCTTTGGTGTGTAGATAAATCCCTCCATGAGCCAGACCTGAGATGCCTCTGGTTTTGTGATTACACATGCTGTTGTATGTGCTCAGTCTATACCGTATGTCAGGCATTTACTGTGTATTCCCAGTGCTGGGATCCAGCAGTAAACAGAAAGAGGCAAAACCCATGCCTGGAGGAGCTTGCATTCTAGTGGGACAGTCAGATGAAGGACAAAAGGAGCTCCGTGTGGTCTGTTCCGTGTCTTAAGCGCTGTGAAGGAAAAAACCTGGGGTGGGAGGGGAGACCGTTGGGGTGGGGGTGGTACATGGAAGTATCGCGGGGGGGCCTCTCTGAGAAGGGTCAGCTGAATGACACCTTGGGCACCGAGAGGGCGGCCCAGGTGGGGAAGGGAGAGCAGAGACCCCGAGGCAGGTGTCATGAACTCGGGAGCAGCGGGGACAGCAAGGTGGGTGGGATGAGGGGCAGCAGGGGACCAGATGCCAGCGTGGCCATGGCCGGTCATGAAGGGCCAGCAGGGTTTTCTCAGAGCTAGACGGGTCAGTGGTTTGGAGCAGAGAGAGGGGGCTTTTGTTCAGGTTTGTGTTTTAACAGGCTCCTTCTGGCTTTTTTGTTGGAAATGGGCTGCAGAGACGTGAGGCAGAGCAGATAGACGCATTCCTAAGAGCCTGTGTAATGACCCAAGTGAGAAATGACTGTGGCTCAGAGAGGATGGAGGTGGCGGGTGATGAGAAGTACTCAGATTCAGATGTTTTGCAAGTGGAGCTGGTAGGTTGCTGAGAGGTGGAGTGGGTGGGCAGTGCGGGGGGCGTCGGCAAAGGCAGGCAGGTGTTCAGCCTGCGCAGCTGGGGTGTGGCCGTTCGTCTGATGACAGTGGAGTCTGACCGTGTACCTTCCTGTGCATGCGCGAGATCCTCAGGGCTCGTGCCTGGGAGTGGAGCTGCTGGGTCACGGGCAGGCCCACCTTCCATTTTCCAACGAGGTGGTATCTATTTCTGCTCCTGCTGTCAGTGCGTGTTCATCTGACCACACTGCTCATCCTTTTTTCCCATTTTTTATTTCTTGGAAGTAAATCTGGGCAGAGAAGAATAAGCTCAACGTCATTAGTCAGCAGGGAAGTGCAGGCAATCTGGGAAGACACACGTCGCGGCGAGCCTGAGATCACAGTGCAATGAGGGGTCAGCAGCAGACCAGCTAGAAACGTACCGGAAGTTCCAGGGGAGTGAGACAGCCGACGTGGCCTAGACAGAAGTGTGGAGAAAGTGTTCACCTTCCAGATAAGGTGCCATGACACACCTACCACAGCGGCTACAGTTAACAAACAACAGAACGTTACAGGTGCTGGTGAGGGCAGTGCCGAGTGCTGGCAAGAATGTCCTCTCGTAAGCTTGATGGGAGTGTAGAATGGCACAGCCACTTTGCTGACTAGTTTGGTACTTTTTTATTAAGTTAAACATATAGCTGCCGTATGACCCAGCATCTCAGTCCTAGGTATTTACCCAAGGAAAATGGAAGTTTATGTTTACACAATACCTGTATGTGAACGTTAATAGCAGCTTTTTTCCAGTAATTGCCAAAGCTTGGACATCACCCATGCTCTTCAGCTCTCCAGGGGAGGGCCACTCAGGAGCGAAAGGAACAAACCGTTGATTGACACAACGTGATGAATCTTAGTTTCATCTTGCTTAGTGAGAAAAACTAAACCCAAGAGGCTTCATATTGTGTGATTCCATTTATATGGCCTTCTGGAAAAAGAGGTGAAAAACAGACCAGTGGATGCGAGGGGTCTAGAGGTAGGGGAAGGAGTTGATTACACAGATGGCAGGAGGCTTTTTGGGGAGTCGTAGAGCTGCCCTGTAGGGAAGGCGCCGGTCCCTTTACGACTCTGCATTCGTCAAAACCCCTGGAGTTGTGCAGCACGAAAAGCAAATTTTGCTCTGTGTAAATCTTAAAAAAAAAACCAACCAGGATGTGTGTGACGGGGAGCTGGTCACCCAAATGATGTCAACTGTGACAGATGGATGTGATTGTGTTACAGACGAACCCCATAACCACACTGAGGTGGGTGTGGAAGAAAGGAGCTGACCTGGGAACTTGGGAAAACCATGTTGACAGGATATTGTCAGGCTATAGACAGACACTCTAGGTGGTACATGTGCTTCTCATGCCCCAGGGTGTGGGTTAGCAGTTCTGAAACTATTTATCATGTATACTAGGGTTGAGCAGAGTGAGTAAATAGATGCAGATAATGACAGCCAGATCTCTCACTTTGGAGAAGGAAGTCACAAAATCATGCTAGACTGTACCTTGTGGTGCTGGATTGGTGGTGGTGGTGTCAGTGTTACTCATGCGGTTGTTGCTCTTGTGGGTGGGTGGGTGGGTAGATAGGGATCGGTGTGTAGGTGAATTAATATAACATGTTCCCCAGTTCTGTCTTCTGGGAGGCCAAGAGCGGTGGTGCCCCAGTAGCAATGAGCAGACTGAACACCAGGATCTTTGTTTTGAAGGGTTCCTGGGGAAGTGGTTGATTCCAGAGCTGGGTTACGGAAATAATAAGCTGAGCCTAGAGCATCTTGTGGTGTCCAAAAGTAAGGAAATACTTAAAAAAAAAAAGGGGGGGTGCGGATGGGAATATGTCAGATGTCAAAAGGGCAGAGGCCAACCTGAAAGCAGTCCAGTGGCCAAAGCTGGAGCCATTTGAGCAAAAAGCAAATAATGGTGGTATTGGATTATAACTCAAAGGAGAAGATAAATACCCCTGAGTTTATGGGGATATAACACATGAATAAGTGGGGAAGAAGGGACAGCTCTTCCTGACAGAATAATTCCAGTTAGTGAATGTGGAAGGAATAGGGAAGTAGAGTGTCACCATTAGGACACCACAGTAATGATGGCTGCAGGCCGAGTCCACTGATAGATGCTGAGATTAGTGGGTGAGATGTTAAGGAAGAGCAATATTTGCAAAGCGTCCTCCAAAATATCTATGAATTCACAAAGGGAAAACAGTAGCTTTACAGTTGAGAACCCTGGCAGATCCCACCTTAACCGAGTGATCCAGGTGACATGACCAGGAGCAAGACACAGGGGCAGCGTGTACCCTGATCGCATAGGTCCGGATGGGGTCCTGGAACAGCGAAGGGCACCAGCGGGAGGCTGGCGAGACACAGGTCTGTGGGCGAGTCAGCGGTACTGTGCCAGCATCCACTCCTGGCTTTGGTTGCCGTCCTGCATTTATGTGAGATGGTGGGGAAGCTGGGGGTGGGGACTTTGTACTATTTTTGCAACTCTTCTTGAAGTCTAAACCGATCTTTGAAAGTTGCTTTAAAAAGTCACCATTGAGAACATCAACAGGCAAGCCAGTGACTGGGAGAAAGTATCGTGTTTTGTAAGCTGTCACTAAGTTGTTTTCTCGGCTCCGTTCTACCTGCTCACACCTCCCTGTGACGCTGCAGCCGGTGGGCCCTGCTAGGCCCTGCCTGGGGAGGGTGCCACGGGGCCTGTGGGGTGGGACTGGGGCAGCTGCTGCTGGGGCCTTTCTGTACCTGTCCCCCCAGGTCGGCAGCACTGGACTGTCCCTCCCAGCTTTTCTGACATTTGCAGACCTGGCTCATCGTGTCCCTTCAACACCAGATGCTGGTGCCCCCACCCCACCCCGCAGGTGGATCCCAGGCCCTCGAGGCTTCTCATCTGAGCTCAGACTCCAGCACCAGCCAACAGTGCTTCCTCCTGCTGGTTCCAGCCTGTGCCCTTCGCTCTCCCAGTGCAGTGTGGTGACAGCTGTTTGCAGTCACTACCTCTGGAATGCTTCAGTGTTCTTTTCGGCTTTTAGGTTACCTAGTTAACAATGTTTTGTATATATTTGTACATTTTCATTTTAAGTTTCTCAGTTAAAATAATTGATGTGGCTTCTGTGTCCTGGTTGAACTCAGCTGTTACACTGACAGCTGTTCTTCCAGGATTTTGGCAACTTAGTAGAGACAAGCAACTCAGTTAGCAACTGGGAGAATGACTTGGACAAACGTGCAAATGGCCAGTAAGATAAAAGTTCAAATCTTTAGTTATCAAGGAAACTAAATTAAAACCCCAGTGATGTGCACCTTCTTCTTGGTTTTGTTGTAAACCTAAAACTGCTCTAAAAAATAAAGGCTTTTAAAAAAGCCACAGTGAGGTAGAACTATCCACCCACCAGAATAGCTGGAATTAAAAAGGCTGACAATAAATGGTGATGCAGATGTGGAGCAAACGGAACTCCCCTTTTCAGCTTTTCACCACTGAGCATGATGATAGCTGTGGGCTTATCATATATGGCCTTTATTATGGTAAGGTACGTTCCCTCTATACCCTCTTTATTGAGAGTTTTATTGTAAATGGATGTTGAATTTTGACAAACGCTTTTTTGCTTCTATTGAGCGATCCTATGATTTTTTTTACTTCATTTTGTTCATGTGGTGTCTTACACTGTTTAATTTGCGGATGTTGAACCGTCCTTGCATCCCTAGAATAAATCTCACCTGGTTATGGTATATGAACCTTTTAATGTATTGTTGAATTCAGTTTGCTAGTGTTTTGTTGAGGATTTTTGCATCTGTGTTCATCATTGGTATTGGCCTGTAATTTTCTTGTGGTTTGCTTGTGTGGTTTTGGTATCAGGGTAATGCTGGCCTCACAAAATGACTTTGGGAAGTGTTCCCTCCTCTTTGATTTTTTTGGGAGACTTTGAAAAGGATTGGTATTAATTATTCTTTAAATGTTTGTTAGAATTCACTAGTGAAGCTCTCTGGTCCTGGACTTTTGTTTGTTGGGAGGTTTTTGGTTACTGATTCAATCTCCTTACTCTTAATCAGTCTGTTCAGATTTTCTCTTTCCTCATTATTTAGTCTTGGTAGGTTGTGAGTTTCTGGGAACTTAACCATTTCTCCAGGGTTGTCCAATGTGTTGGCATATAATTGTTCATAGTAGTCTCTTAAGATCCTTTATTTCAGTGGTGTGAGCTGTGATGTCTCCTCTTTCATTTCTGACTCTGAGTCCTCTCTCTTTTCTCCTTGGTGAGTCTTGCTAAATGTTTGTCAATTTTGTTTATCTTTTCAGAGAACCAGCTCTTAGTTTCATTGATCTTTTCCATTGTCTTCCTACTATTTTTTCCATTGTGGTTTTTTTTTTTTTTTTTTGGCGGTACCTGGGCCTCTCACTGTTGTGGCCTCTCCTGTTGCAGAGCACAGGCTCCAGACGCGCAGGCTCAGCGGCCATGGCTCACCGGCCCCCCAGCCGCTCCGTGGCATGTGGGATCTTCCTGGACCGGGGCACGAACCCGTGTCCCCTGCGTCGGCAGGCGGACTCTCAACCACTGTGCCACCAGGGAAGCCCTTTTCCATTGCTTTTACGCTTTGTTCTTCTTTTCTAGTTCCTTGAAATACAAAGTTACATTATTTAAGGTTTCTCTTGTTTCTTGGTGTAGGCACTTATCACTATGAACTTTCCTCTGAGAATTGCTTTTGCTGTATACCCTAAGTTTTGGTATGTTGTATTTCCATTTTCATTTGTCTCAAGGTATTTTTTTCATTTCTCCTTTGAATTCTTCTTTGGCCCATTGGTTGTTCATTAACATGTGTTTAATCTACACATATTTGTGCATTTTCCAGTCTTTGTCTTGTAATTGCTTTCTTGTTTCATATCATCAGGGTCAGAAATGTGCTTGATATGATTTCAGTCTTTTTTAAATTTATTGAGACTTGTTTTGTGGCCTTATAATATGATCCATCCTGGAGAATGTTTCCTGTGCTCTTGAGAAGAATGTGTATTCTCTTGTTTTTGGATGGAATGTTCTATATATGTCTGTTAAGTCCATGTGGTCTAATATGTCATTTAAGTCACCTCCTATTGTTGTATTGCTGTCTATTTCTCCTTTTAGGTCTGTTAATATTTGTTTTATTTATTTAGGTGCTCCTGTGTTTACAAATGTTATATCCTCTTGTTGGGTTGATCTGCTTATCATTATATAATGACCTCCTTTGTCTCTTATTAGAGTCTTTGTCTTAAAGTCTATTTTGTCTATTTCTGATGTAAGTTTAGCTACCCCAGTTTTCTTTTGGTTTCCATTTGCCTGGACTATCTTTTTCCACTCCTTCACTTTCAGTCTTAGTGTGTCCTTGCATCTGAAGTGAGTGTCTTGTAGGCAGCATATATATTGGTCTTGTTTTTTTAATCCATGCAGCCACTCTGTGTCTTTCAATTGGAGAATTTAGTCCATTTACATTTAATGTAAATATTGATTGGTATGTACTTATTGCCATTTTGTTAATTTCTGGCTGTTTTGTAATTCCTTTGTTCCTTTCTTCTTCTCTTGTTTACTTCCTTTGTGGTTTGATGACTTTCTTTAGTGGTATGCTTAGTTCCCTGTGTCTTTATCTTTTGTGTATCTACTATAGATTTTTGCTTCGTGGTTACCACAGGCCTTACATAAAACAACCTGTATTTGTAATAGTCTGTTTTAAGTTGATAACATCTTATGTTTTGAATGCATTCTAAAGCTACATTTTTACTCTCCCTCCACGTTTTATATTTTTGGTGTCGATTTACATCTTTCTATGTTGTGTATCCATTAACAAATTATTGTAGTCATAGTTATTTTTACTACTAATATTTTTGTTTTTTAACCTGCATACTGTCTTTATGAGTGATTAACCCACTGCCTTTACATTAGATTATTCTTAACTTTACTGTATTTTTACCTTTACAAGTGGGATTTATACTTTCATGTTTCCCTCTTTGTATTTAGCACCCTTTCATTTCGGCTTAAAGGCATCCCTTTAATATTTCTTGTAGGGCTGTTCTAGTCATGATGAACTCCTTTAACTTTTGCTTCTCTGGAAAATTCTTTATTTCTTCTCAATTCTGAAGGACAATTTACTGAGTAGAGTATTCTTGGTTGGTAGGTTTTTTGTTTTTTTTCCAGCACTTTGAATATATTGTTCCACTCCCTTCTGGCCTACAGAGTTGCTACTGAAAAATCTGCTGATATTCTTATGGAGATTCCCTTGTATGTAAGGAATTGCTTTTCTCTTGCTGCTTTTAAGACTCTTCTCTTGTTTTTAACTTTCGACACTTTAATCATAATGTATCTTGGTGTGGCTTTCTTTGGGTTCATCTTATATGGAACTCTCTGAGCTTCCTGGATCTGAATGTGTGTTTCTTTCTCCAGGTTAGGGAAGTTTTCAGCCATTATTTCTTCAAGTAAGTTTTCTGCCTCTTTCTCTCTTCTCCTCTGGGACCCCTGTAATGTGAATGTTGGTCTGCTTGATGTTGTCCCAGAATGCCTTAAGGTATCTTCATTCTTTTTCATTCTTTTTTCTTTTGGCTGCTCTGATTGGGTAAGTTCCACTCCCTGTCTTTGAGTCACTGGTATTTTCTTCTGCTTCATTTAGTCTGCTTTGAAACCCCTCTGTTGTATTTTTCAGTTCAGTTATTGTATTCTTCTGCTTTGTGACGTCTATTAGGTACTCTTATATTTTCTCTTTGTTGAAATTCTTATTTTGTTCATCATTTATCCTTCTCCAGAGCTCAGTGAGCATCTTCATGACCATTATTTTGAACCTTTATCAGGTAAATTACTTATTTCCATTTTATTAAGGTTTTTTTCCCTGAGGTTTTATCTCGTTCTTTGATTTGGAACATAGTCCTCTGTTTCTTCATTTTCCTTGACTCTCTGTGTTGGTTTCTGTGCATTAGATAAAACAGCCACCTCCTCCAGTCTTGAAGGAGTGGCCTGGTGTAGGAGATGAACCTTACTGTTCAACCCTGCCCCAGCTCTTGGTTGTCTCTCAAACCTCTGTGATTGTCCAATCAGCCTACTTTATTTTTAGTCTCTCTCAGTAGTTGAGGGTGTGCCAAGACCTGTCAGTGTCGCAAAGGGGAGTATATCAGTTGTTACCTAGATTCAAGCTGATTGGAAGTCAGACCCTGAGGCAGCAGCTTTTGAAGTACGCACATATACCTCTCAGGGGAAGACTGGGAGGTGGGCTTTTCTGTCGGTTTCCTCTGAGTTGAGCCCTGGGGTAGCCAGTTAAGAATGGTTTCCTTCTCTGCTATTGTCCTGTTGAACCCATGAACACAGCGCCACTGGCCACCAGAGCCAGGCTATCAAGGGTTGGGTTCTCTGGGCAGCAGCCATGACAGTCCGCGTACCAGATGTGTGCATTGTTCCTCACTCAGAGATGCTGATGACCCACAGTGGGGCAGGGAGAGAGTATGAATGTGGTGCCTGCCAGGCTCCTGTCTCTAGAGAGGGTTGCAGTCAGCCCCCAGATGAGTATTTCATTAGCACCCTGCCCCTCCGGCCATAGCTGAAGGTAAACTGACAGGCCTCTTTCACAGGGAAGCTGGTGCATTTTGGGCTGAGGTCTCTGTACTGTGTTCTGGAGGCAGCTGGTGGAGAGCTCTCACTGGATGTCTGGGGGCTTGTCTCTCAGGTGCAGGTCTTAAAAGTTGGGGTGCTGATGTGAGTTCACGTCCCTCACTCCTCAGAGAGAAGCTCCAGGCTGGGAGTTCCCTCCCGACTCTGGACAGCCCCTCGGGGCTGAGGTTTGTGGTGAGATGTGTCAGGGCCTCTCCTACCCACTTAAATGTGTTGTTTTCTTGTTCAGCTGAAGTGTAGGGGTGCTCTGCTGGTTTGGGGGTTTTCCCCAGAGAAAATTGTTCCATATGTAGCTGTCAATTCCGTGTGTCTGTGAGGAGGTGAGTTTGGGGTCCTCCTTTGTCAACATCTTGAACTGGACCAGAAGCAGTTTTCATGAGGCTTTATAATTTGTTTTAATATCAGGTAGGACTAGACTTCTCCCACTGCTGTTCTTGTTCTGAATTGTCTCCTAATTCTTCCTCGCTTTCTTCTTAAATGAACTTTGTATTTAACTAGCTCTAAGGGAAAAATCTGATATTTTTTTATTTGTTAAATTTATATTTTTAAAAAACTTGTTTCATTTCTTCCCAACAAAGAGTTGTACAAAGTAGCCTTTTACAATTTTTAAAATTTCCTGTCTGTGTTTGTAATTTTCTTCTTGTCATTAATTTTATATAGTGTACTTTCTCTGTTTTGTCTGATAAGATATCTAGTGGTTTATCTTGCTGGTTTGTTTTGTCCAGTGAACCAGCTTTGGGGCTTATTTTTCGGTTCTACTCTTTTACTATTTATTAATACCTGTTTTATCTTTTTTTTTAAATTTATTTGGCTGCGCTGGGTCTTAGTTGCAGCATACAGGATCTTTTAGTTACGGCACACAGGATCTTTTAGTTACGGCATGTGGGATCTAGTTCCCTGAGCAGAGATTGAACCCAGGCCCCCTGCACTGGGAGTGTGGAGCCTTAGACCCTGGACCACCAGGGAAGGCCCCACCTGTTTTTATCTTTAACAGTTCTGTCTTTTTGTTCACTTACTCTTTTTCTAGCTTTCAAGCTGTATGTTTATATTATTTACTTTTTTATCGATATATGTATTTAATGCTATAAAGCTTCCTGTCACACTTGTCTTTCTTGGGTCTGTACATGCTGATGTGTACTTCCCCATCCTTTTATATGTGTGCGTATTCGGTATGGTGTTTGTTTTGCTTTGTGAGCCAACCCCAAACACTTTTCCTTTAAAAGTGAGCCAACCCCCTTCACGCTTACTGCTCCGTTTGGCCTCAGTTCCCTGAAATTAATGTTTTGGATGTACAGTACACGTTTGCATCTGTATCTGTCTGTCTTTATTTATGTTCACCTCTCTCATGCACACAACAGAGAGTCTGGCCCCTTGTGGTTTATTTGCTTTTACTCTTTTGATATTTAGGAAGTTTTTTACCTCTTATTTTCACCTTTATGCTAATACCTTTGTGTGGTATCCTTGGTTTCTTCTTTTTGAACACTGACTGTTGGCTCCGTACAGTGTGTAATATTGCAGTTAGCTGCTGACCTGTCTCCCCTGCCCTCTCCTACCTTGTTAGTCATTGTTCTCTGCTATGTGTCTTATAGCCATCACTTGCTGTGTCTTTTCTGTCATCATGGACCCTTCGTGTACGTGTAGAAACATGTAATTCTACAAGTACATACATGTTACTTGTTTAACACCAGACTTCTTGCCTCTGCCTCTCTAGTCCTGGTGGCCTCCCGAGCTCATTCTGTAGTGGATTCTCCACTAATTTCCTGGTTGCCGTACTTCTCTGTTCATGCACATTCATAACGTTTGTTGCGACCTTTACCTTTAAGACTGGGTTTATCTAAATGATAAATCCTTGACTCACTTGAGTATGTTAACTATGTCACCTGAACCCATTCCATTCCTGGCCTGTGATTCCTCCTGCAGAACTGCTGTCAGGTCTTTGTGTCTTTCTCACGTTATGGACGTGCACTCTTAGAGTAAGCGGGAGTGTGACTGTCATGAGGTGCTCGGTGGGTCTGTCATTCAGGCAAGGCAGCAGGTTGGAGGCAAGCCATCAGAGCACGCCTGCGGGGCATCGGTGGAATGCAGAGGGTGGCTGCTATGCCCTCGTGCCTTCCCGGCTCTCTCTCATGGAGTCTGCAGCTGCTGTGCTTGGACTTCTTACGTGGCCCTTCTCCAAGAGGGCTCCCTCTGGAACCTCTGAAAGACGGTGTTCCCCTCGTCAAGTTGCATGGGGGTGTCCACTGCTTCTCCCGCTGGCAGAGCCGTGGGGCTGCCTGGGCCGCTGTCCACCTTGGTCTTCAGTATCCCATCCTGCCATCTGCCTGCTGCTCCCTTCATGCATCATGTCTGCATCAGATTCCTTAAGCATGTCACATGAGATGTTTAGGACAGAAGTGCTAATGCTAAAACCAGACAGGTTTTGCATTTTTTTTTAACTTAAAAAAATTGGACCTTTTTTTAATATCTTTTTTGCGAGAGAGGCTAATAATACACTGATGCAAAAGTGACTTTATATCAGGAAAACAAATGTGAACATTTGGCCAGCAGGAGAAAGTAATATAACCCTGACCCTTTGTCGGTAATGTGAGGATAAAAAGCTAAGTTTAATAGGTGACCGACATACAACTGAAAACAGTAACCTGGGACTGTTAGAGCAGAGACTGTGGCCCTGCTGGGAGAGAAGTTTCTTTCACTGAGAGAAACGCCCGTGGAAGTCAGCTTGGCAGTCAGTTACTGGTGACTGTGTCTGAGGGGTTCCTCTGTTTTGTTTTTTGGTAAAATGATCACATTTTGTTTGTCATGTTTACTTTGGTATGTTAAATATTTCATTTCGCTGCGTTTTTCTTCCCAGAGTCTCCTCTATTTGTATGGTAGAATTGATAGCCCATATGTGCTTTCAAGAGCAATACCAACTGAAGTAATTTAAGAAGATAGAGAATTGTATTAGTTTTCTAGGGTTGCCATACTGAAAACCCAGTGGTATAAGACAACAGAAATTTTTTCCTTGCAGTGTGGAGACCAGAAGTCCGAAATGCAGGTGTCAGCAGGGGTGGTCCCTTCTGGAGGCTTTTTGGGAGAATTTCTAGCTTCTGGGGTTGCCAGCAATGCTCGCTGTCCTTCAGCTCCAGTCTCTGCCTCTGCTGTCACTCGGCTGTTGTCCCTTGGCTGCTGTCACCCGCCATCCCCCCGTGTCTCTCCTGTGTGGCCTCTCCCCATATAAGATTTAGGCCCCATCTGGTTAATCCAGGATGATTTTGTCTTGAGATCCTTCATGTAATTATATCTGCGAAGACCCTCATATTCACAAGTTCCAGGGGTTAGGACTTAGACATATTTGAGGGGGCCACTATTTAACCCAAGGCAGTAATAAATATTTCTGGTTTAGTACAGTTTTTAAGATTCTGATTTCAAGCAATTGGGTGGGGATGGATGCTGCAGTTTCCCCTCCTATGCAAAATCCTAGAAATGATTTAAAAAAAGGTATATATTATCTTAAATACTGTAAATATACATTGTACTTGAGAGAAAATGGGGGGCGCAACTCTCAGTGTCTTGGTGCACCCGAAAGGGTAAGGAGTCTGTGAGACACGCTTGCATGGTCTGTAGCCGAAGGGCTTCCCGGTGGGGAGAGTGTGGGGTGGGGATAGTGTGGGATGGTATTGCCAAGGAGGTGGCTGCAGCAGGGGGCTCCTCCCAGGGACAGCCTCGGGGTATTTACTTGAGAAATGCAGTAGGAGCCACCAACAGAACTACCGACAGAACACGTGCTGGGCATCCCTCCCTCCCCCAGGCCGTGGAGGTATCTGACGCCAGCCCTGAGCAGTGACGTGGTCGGGGCAGCACCATAGGTGGCCGGGGTGCCCGCAGTTCCAGACCTGGGATACACACGGGCCAACAGCACAGCCCACCTATTCCCCATCTCTCCCTGAGGGCCAGGCAGGGGCACCCAGGCAGCAGTGCCTGCGCATCCCCCAGCCGGGGGTTAGTCCAGCAGGAGTCCCTGCCCTCTGGGCACCTTTAAGAGACATTGGATGCTGATGGGAACGCCCTGGAGAACTCATCCATGAAGAAACAGTAATTACACAGATCACAGCAGGACTAAGTATCATCCTGAGACACTTACACCTGAAATGATAGCCGGTCTGGGATTTATGTCAAAATAATTGAAGTGAGTCCCCTGCCAAGAAATGGGTGGAGAGAGAGATGAGGTTAGATGGGTCATGAGTTGATGATTTTTGAATGATGAATTGCCACCCAGAATGGAGGGGAGGGTAGTAATGAGGTTAATTCCTTGTCTCTTACAGGCAGCTCAAAACAGAGGTATGTGCCTGGGTTTTTTGTTTTGTTTTGGTTTGAATTATAAAATTAGCAACCAGAACAAGTGAAGATAGAAATAATGAAAATTTACCCAATTCTCAGGTGTGAGATTGGCAAGGGAGACTTTTCATTTTATACTTGTTTTTTTTTTATTAGCACAAATTACCTTTATAAATATTAAAATGTAAATCATTCACAAATGTTGGTAATTTTTCTTACTAATTACAAAACTTCTGTGACTTGTCTTACAACATTACAGTTACGAACTGCCGATTAACCATGTTCAAACCCGGAGGTTTACCCTCCCTTGTCTTATTTCCTAGAATTGGGTGGAAATGATTGGAAGGTGATAGCCCATCACAGAGTATTGTGCTGGCCCGAGAAAGGTCTGGGGTTGAAGCTTAAGACCATGTTATGTGACTCTTGAGAAAAATGTCACCAGTTGTCTAATGGGTCATCACTAGGGTGAGGATCCTAAGGTGGGAAAAGGTGAGGTCACCCTTGGACAGTGTTAAAAGCCGCAGGCTGACTTCAAGGCGTGAGTTAGGAGAAGAGAGTAACTTCTTTCCTCGGCCCTTGGTTATTTCTGTCAGGAGATTTTTTTTTTTTTTAATTGAAGTATAGTTGATTTACAATATTGTGTTAGCTTCAGGTGTACAGCAGAGTGACTCAGTTACACATATATCCGTACGTATCCTTTTTCTAATTATTTTCCACTATATGTTATTGCAAGATAGTGAATACAGCTCCCTATGCTATACAGTAGGTCCTTGCTGTTTACCTGCATGTCAGGAGATGTTTTTGATGGTTCTTCTCCATACGTATCCTTGTCTTGGTTGGACATGGACGTGGGGTGTGGGGAAGCCATGCACCTTTGGTGGGTTTATCAGAAAAACATTCCTGAGAGAGAGGGTGACGGGGTGCTGGTGGAGTGCCGAGCGGTGGGCGTGGAGGGCTGAGAGTGTCGCCTTCGTAAGTCAACACGGTTGAAATGTATAGATGTCTGTGCTTCCTTCCTGTACGTCTGTCCCCGGGCCTGTTGCCTCCCTTCAGACGGCCCAGCCCTCCCAGGGCAGAGTCAGGGCAGAGCACACATGGGTGCTTGCCCAGTGCCCCTCGCTTGCCTGGGCCTAGCCAGACACGGCTCCCTCTCCCAGGAGATACCGGGCAGCTCCCTCCTCTCCTGGTGCCTGGTTTCCTTTCTGTGATGCTGTTTCTGGAGAGCAGTGTACTTCTGCTTTCCCTTGATGCCTTTGTGATTGTAGTTGGAAAAGCTGTTCACATTTGAAATCTTCTACCTTCAGTGTTTGAATCAATGACAACAAACCAATGTGAGATACAGCCAGGATCAACCCACTTCTATGAATTTGTATTATTTAACGCCTGCCACTGAATGTTAAGTTGTTTGTTTTTTCTAAATGCACTTTTGCTTGTCTTCATGATTTACGACTATTGCCAGTGTTGTTTAAGTCTATTCTGATGGTGATAAATGGATTCATTTGGGAAGATCAGCTGTTTTGATTAAAAGTGAATACAGGTTAGTGGAAGGAGCTTGTGTACAATTTTCTTGTCAAAGAGTGGCGACGAGGCAGCCAGCAGGGTTACTCCGTCTGCTTTGAGTATCAGTCCCTGGCCCTCCGCTAGCCAGCTCATCTCCACAGAGCCCCTGCTTGCTGTCAGACTGAAAACAATCCAGCTGTGAGTGTGCTGAAAATAAAAATTGTGTGCATGTTCAGTTTTGAGGGGGTGGACTGCTTTTTGCATAGTCTTATTTATTTATTTTTTACTTCAAGGAAGAAATTTTTTAAAAAAAGAAAATGTGTTCAAGTTGTTTAGTTATTACCTTATGATTTTATTTTATCCAAAAGAAAAAAATGGGAAAGCTTTGAGTTAGATGTATTTAAGTGGAAAAAAGAAATGTTTCACTTCATCTGGCTTCAGTTAAGCACCTTAACAGGTAGCATTAGTTGGTTGATGCTTAGTAAGGAAATACAGTAGTAGTTCCAGTTAAGTCTTTGGAAGTATGGGGACAAAGAGAAATGTTGAGTTTACTCAGCACTGGGTCAGGGATATAGCAAATCATTAGTATTAGGTATCATGTTGTCACATTAACTTTTTTCCAGAGTATAAACTATAAAACTATAAGTTTTAAAGTCTGAAACTACCTTGGTCGAGCATTTCAAAATCCTTAGGCGATTCTAAAACTTGTGCATCACTTCCTGATACAGGATTCTGATAAGAACCAGGATAAATCTCAGGTTTCTCAAAACAAGCAAAAAACGTAGACATGGGGCTTCCCTGGTGGCGCAGTGGTTGAGAGTCCGCCTGCCGATGCAGGGGACACGGGTTCGTGCCCCGGTCTGGGAAGATCCCACATGCCGCGGAGCGGCTGGGCCCGTGGGCCATGGCCGCTGAGCCTGCACGTCTGGAGTCTGTGCTCCGCAACGGGAGAGGCCACAACAGTGAGAAGCCCGCGTACCGCAAAAAACAAACAAACAAACAACAACAACAAAAAAGTAGACATTAGCCTTGTAATTTCAAACCTGTGATTTGTTGCTTTGAAAATTAAGGATTGCTTTCAGAATTTAACATGATTTTTATTCTGGGCTCCTGAAGTGCAAACGAAATATTTCTTTTTTCTTTTTAACAAAAGAAAATCCAGATGAAGAAACCCCTGTAAAAATATTTTAATAAAATGTATCTTTATTTCAGTATCTTAAATAGTGAAGATGAAGAAATATTCAATAATGAAGAGCATGAATATGCATCCAAAAAAAGGAAAAAGGACCATTTTAGAAATGACAAAAATACTCAGTGTAAGAACATTTTCATTAATAATTTCATATTTACTTGTTGAATATGTTGATAAATTGAATGGCATTGACAGTGCTGTCTTATGACGTAAATGCTGATACAGTTATACACGTAGCAGCACTGTATCCACAGTTGCCCTCTGACTTAGTGGTCAGATATTTGCAGCTCAACCATTTAGTTGAGTAAGTCATTAGTAAGATTTGCTACAAGGAAACCAAAGACAGGAAAACCTACAAAACAGCCTCTGTGTCTGAATGTTGAATAGCAGTCCTGAATTCAGGTCCATTCACTCCCAAGCAGTAAGGCCGAACCTTAGGGACCTTGACGTTGGGCTTTGGTGCAGGAGACGCTGCTGGTTCGGAGCAGAAGGTAGACATGGTCAAAACTGGAGCCATGCAGGCGGGACGGGGATGGGGAGGCTCTGAAAGGACCCCTGTGCAGATGCCCAGACTTGAGTCCCTGAGACCCTGTTAGTGAATTCAGTCGTGCGCCCTCTGGAGGCCGCCGTGGACAATGTACTCGTGATCCTCAAAGCTCTGGGATGTGAGTTACTTGGAAAGTGTATTTAAATGGAACACCATACGGGGCCATGAAAGAGGAAGAGAACTTTTATTAGGGTGTATACCAAATGCACTTTTATAACCATTTGTATTTGGATATGACTGCAGTCACTTGGTGACACTTTTTTCTTCCAAGTTACCTAGACGTGGTACTGTCATAAATCATCTTTCACGTAAAGATGTTTCAGTACCTCTTAAACTGATATTAGGAAACGAAGCAATTCTGGTTGCATTTAGCCAAGTCAAAGCATCTCTTCTATATGATGTCAGATAATTTTGTTAGCATGTGCCACTGTTGAAGTTCCTTAAAATCTTCATTTTGTAATGATTCACCAGCTTTTAAAAAGAAGTTAATTTTTATTCTAGGTTTTTATCGTGAAAAATGGATCTATGTCCATAAAGAAAGCACAAGAGAAGTAAGTATTCTATTATAAATAAGAGTATGTTTTGTATTGTTACTGTTGAATATGTGATGTTACATTAAATTGTTTGTTTTGCAATATCACACCTGTGTCCACATTCTAAGAGGTGAAAGCATAAGAGGGTCTTGAGACAGTGTTTCGTGTGTGTGGTGTATGTCAATGCCCCGTACGAATCTGAATCAGCGGAGGGCTGTTTCAGAAGAAGTATGGACCCCCAGGTACTTTGATGTTTCCTTCCCTGCCCTCCCCAAAAGCTGTTCATAGTGAGCCTCTGGTACTAGTAGGGCTGTGTCTTGGCTCTCCTGTGTTTTGGGTTGGTGAGAACAGTTTGTAAACCCCTCATTTATTTTGTAGAGTAGTAGCTAAGGTGATGGTAGTTAAGCTGGAATCTGCAAAGAGCAGTTGAGCCCTGCCCGCCTTTCTTTTGCAAAAGGTCTGTTCACCTCAACTCTGCATGTTTCTTTTTTCTCTCGGCATCTGGAGAAGCTTGCTTCCATCTGTTGTCTGAGAAACTCTGCATTGGCCTTATTTTGCAACAATGGGGGAAAATACTCAGGGAGCGGTTGTTTAGCATGTATTATGTTAGCGTAAGTTAAGGGTGCCAGAAGTGTTAATAGTGGGTGTTCTGAAACCAGCCCAGCTTCCTAGAAGCTTAAGGATTAGATTCTGAGATAGAAAATTTATCCAACCTATTTGGCGATGGTTAACATTGTTAAATGGGTATGAAACCACTCTAACCCGTAACATACACTCCAGTACACCATTGGAAGGTGTTTGGCGAATCTGACCTAGTTTGAGCTTATGAAAGACTGTTAGACATTTGGACTTCCCTGGTGGTGCAGTGGTTAAGAATCCACCTGCCAACTCAGGGGACACGGGTTCTAGCCCTGGTCCGGGAAAATCCCACATGCTGCGGAGCAACTAAGCCCGTGCACTACAACTACTGAGCCTGTACTCTAGACCGCGAGCCACAACTACTGAGCCTGCATGCCACAACTACTGAAGCCTGTGCGCCTAGAGCCTGTGCTCTGCATCAAGAGAAGCCACCGCAATGAGAAGCCCTTGCACTGCAACAAAGAGTAGCCCCTGCTCGCCGCAACTAGAGAGAGCCCGCGCGCAGCAATGAAGACCCAATGCAGCCAAAAATAAATAAATAAAATAAATAAATTTATTTAAAAAAAAAGAAAGAAAGACTGTTAGACATTTCATTTGCTGGGTGTCACGACACTGATTACAGAACAGAGGTCCAGCTTCGGCTGCACACGCGGCAGCGGGGGAACTTGCGGTGAGTCTGCAGAGTGTTGCGTGGGTCCTGGGAACCGGCACAGGCAGGAGCCAGGACTTGGAGCTGGTCCCATCTCTCTCCGCATCACATCACGCCTTTGGTCTTCTCACCTGGGGCCCGCCAGGTGTTTGCTGCTTGTGTGCTTCAAACGTGTGATTTTATTTCCCCCCAAAGAAGAGGCTGTTGTGAGATGGGTGACTGCCTGGAAGGGACACCAGTGTTTGGAATTCTGTTCACTGAGAAAGAGAATAGTTCCCGGCTGTGATTGATTTCAGGTTGTGATCGATAACCAGTTAATCTTGGCTTCCTCCACAGCTCCCAGGAAAATATTTTGTACTTAGTGGATATTCAGTAAAAATACATAATGAATGTTTTAAATAAGTGTATCTTGTAGGCTTGTGCACACATTGAGAGTGTTGTTGGGATTTGGATGTAAAACCAAATCAGCCCTCACGGTGCGTCTCCTGTCAGAGACTAAGGATTTCCCCTCCAGCTCCCCCTCTGGCCCCTCTCCTGTCCTCTGTTTGAAATGTGAGGCGTGTTTGTCACCTCATGTTTTCTGTGATTATTCCCCACTTTATCTATACTCACAACTCTGCATTGAAGATCTCTTTATGTTCTAAGTATTCCAATACAGAAGATCGAGTTTAAAATGTCTTCTGAAACCTGGGGTAGAGATCTGTACAAACCAGTATGGAATATAGGGCATATCACTGCCCACGGTCACGTCCCATCACCTCTAGCCCTTTGCACCCACATGCTGGTATTCAGAACCCCACCCCACTCAGGTGCCTCTAGGCCTTGATCCTGAGCGGCTGGGCGTATGTCCAGGCCTGCAGGCACACAGGACTCCCCGCAGAGGAATCGAATTCCAACGTGTAGTTATAGCAGATGCTTCTTCATAGTGGCCAAGCATGATTTATGTATTTGTAGTTGCACAGCCTAGAATACATCCAGTTATTTTATGATTTTAGGCTTAATTTTGTCCCCCCCCAAATGCATGCCAACAAAGGAAATTGACAAATATTTAATCAATATTTATCCTTGTCATTAAGTGGTGTAGAAATGTCAATGCGTAGTGTCTTGATTATATAATGACTTAAATTTAGCATTGTTTTAATTTTACTCTATTTTCAGCTAAATATGGAATAGATCATAATAAAAACGAATATCCTTTGCCAAAATTAAAAAAGAAATTGCGCAGACTAATTCACGTTAACTGTTTGCTCGTTTTGACTCATGACTCATTTGACAGATTTTCACTTGTGTCTGTTTTTCCAGAGACACGGCTACTGCACTTTGGGAGAAGCTTTTAACCGCTTAGACTTCTTCAGTGCGGTCCAGGACGCCCGGAGGTTCACTTACGTGGCCAGAGTGAGTATTTTATTTCAGAGTCACTTGATGACACTTTGGGGCGCCTGCGTTTTGAGGATTTTCATGTGAAACATTTCAGATGCTTTTGACAGCTGCGCACAGTTGTGCTTGTTCGCTGGTAGAGAATCCCCCGGGGCCGGGCAGTCGGGCGAGGCTCCGGGCTGGCGCTGCGGCGTCTGCAGGCTCCCACAGAGGCAGGGGCACACTCCCCGCCCGTCGCGCTGTCGGAGATGCAAAGAGGAGGCAGAAGGTATCCTGGGAATCCTTTCACATGCATTTTCTACTTTGTGTTTTTCACGGAGTATGATCCCTGCTTAATAGAGGGACCGTGGGCTAACAGAAAGAAGGAAATTTATACCGAATGGAACTCCACAGAAGCCTTATTGTGTAAATAACATGTTTTTAGAGGAAATTTTTGTCTTGGCCTACATTCAGAAAAGAAAGGATCTTGCCATATATTCCATTTACTGTCTGCTTTTATTTGCCTAACAAACTTATTCACCTTCTTACTATTATAGGCAAAGAGTAAGTGATGGGTCACAAAGCTGTTGATTTTGGATTTTTAATGGTGCTGTGAGACTCTGGAAAGATATTCCTTGTAATGCCTGCTAGGCATTTGGAAGTGCTACTGGAAGGACAGAAAACTGGGTGGTTAAATGATTTTAAGCCCGAGTGTTTGGTTTGGTTCCAGTCAGAGTTTGCCGGGCATCCATGTGACCAGCACCTGGGGTTCCTAGCCACGTGCTCCCTGCAGCCTCACCAGGTGGGGGCTGTGTGGAGGCCGTAGTCCCTCCGAGGGTTCGAGTTCTCCCAGGTGCCTGCGCACCAGACAGGGGCCTCCACCAGCTACCTCTTCCCTCCAGGAGACCGAACTGGAATTTGACTCCACTGTGTAGAAATGCCAAGATTTGAGTATCCAGGAAAACGTGTGTCAGCAGAGAGGTCTGTTACACAGTAAGCGTTTACCCACGTGCTTTTTGATACTTCAGATCATGCTTAGTTGTCTAATACCAGCCACTCTGGACCGCGATCCACACAAGGGATTTTACTCGTGGGGGCGTGAGAGAGACTCTGGGGCAGGACGGAGACGCGGGAGGGAGGACGGAGACGTGGGAGGGAGGACGGAGACGTGGGAGGGAGGACCGAGCCTCCTGGTTTCAGTGCCGGGCTTTCTGCTCATCTTGCTGGTCCAGGCCCTTGGTTTGCTGACCAGAGAAGGTCTGAGCGTTCTGTGCTCTGTGTCCTACTGAACCTGGTCAGCTGAACAGCCTTGGGATTTTTGTTTTGTCCACATGCTGATCTCTTTTTCACTGAGGAGCCTTTCTTCAGACGTTGTCCTCATCCTAGACAGTACTACCTGGCAGATCGTAGACTTTCTCTGCTGGTTCTTTTGTAGTATGTGTAAAAAAATACGTAACTAAAAAGTAAAATGTGTGGTGTGTCCACGTGCTAACGCGTGAAGTGGCGTTTCTCTGCATCGCCTCTAGAAACGGCCGCCGGGGCTGGTGGCTTTGGCAGCTGCTGAGGCCGCTATGCGAGGCCCGCCAGCACCACTGGGCCCTCCCACACGGCTGGCCTCTCTCTGTGGCACTTCCGTGATGGCCGAGCGCTCCTGCCAGGGGGGGCCTCCCCATCAGGGGTCCTTGCCTCCTCACCCTCCTCCTGCCCCTGCTTCCTGCTCCTTCAAACCCTTCCTGAGGCCAGTTACCTTCCCAAACTGATCTGCTTATGTCTGCCTTCTCCGAAAGACAAAGACAAATGAAGCCAGCTGTCAGTGACTCTGTGATCGGGTCCACGTGCCGTGGCCATGGCGCGCTGTCCCCTGGGCCTAGTGACTCTGTGATCGGGTCCACGTGCCGTGGCCATGACCTGCTGTCCCCTGGCCCTAGTGACTGTCCCTGATCGGGTCCACTTGCCGTGGCCATGGTGTGCTGTCCCCTGGCCCTAGTGACTCTGTGATTGGGTCCATGTGCCGTGGCCATGGTGTGCTGTCCCCTGGCCCTAGTGACTCTCTGTGATCGGGTCCACGTGCCGTGGCCATGGCGTGCTGTCCCCTGGCCCTAGTGACTCTGTGATCGGGTCCACTTGCCGTGGCCATGGTGCGCTGTCCCCTGGCCCTAGTGACTCTGTGATCGGGTCCACGTGCCATGGCGCACTGTCCCCTGCCCTAGTGACTCTCTGTGATCGGGTCCACATGCCATGGCCATGGTGTGCTGTCCCCTCGCCCTAGTGACTCTCTGTGATCAGGTCCACGTGCTGTACTGTCTCTTCTCCCTTCCCTTTCCTCCTGTTGCCTCCCCAGCAGGCCTGATGCCCCCACTTGCTTTCTTTTGATCGTGCTCTGTGCCTCACCTCTGGGTGACATGTCCCCCTGCACTTGCTGCCACCTTGTCTGTGGGGGTGGGATCCCCTCTCGCTCAGCACCCCGCCACTGGGGTGGAAACACTGCTTTGCGGGTCTGTTAGTGCATCATCGTGCGGTCAGTACCCCTGAATCGCACTGAATCGTAGTTGGCCTCAGTGGCTGGAGTGGTGTCCTTGGCACCTCTCTGCTGCTTTCATGTTTACACCACACTTACCAGGACAGTGAGGGTCTCTTGCAGTTCTTCTCAACAAGACAATTTCCCATAACTTGTGCTGTGTTGTCCAGATGGCCACTCCTTAATATTAGAAGAGCTGTAGATGTACAAGCAGTGGTTTTGAAATGACTGATGAAAGAGTTTCCTTACATTTCGGATGGCATGCAGTAATATTTCCTCTAAGAATTTATATGAAAAGCATTAGTATTAATATTTTATATGAAATCCCTTTGTTTATCTAAAATTAACATTTTAAACTGAGGCTAATCTATAATTACTACATAGTTTCAGAATAAAAATTAGTATTAGAGTTTAGTGTTCAGTATAAATTGTTTTAGTTGTCAAAATAAATATAAGTAGTTTGGAATGGAAGTTTAGTCTTTATTCTCCTATACTTTGGCAGGAATGGAAATTTGACGTTTTCTAATTACACAAATCCAAATTAAATTGTCTCTTCCACATCCTGTATATGAAATAAGCCACTTTTGGTGTTGTCTGTTTAAAAATATTTGAAACATCTTCATACCTAGGTTACTTTTGCAATTTTTCAAAATTTTAGTCTGATTTTGAGGAATAAACATTGTTTTTCCAAGCTGCATTCACTCAACTTTTTTTTTTTTTTTTTGCGGTACGCGGGCCTCTCACTGCTGTGGCCTCTCCTGTTGCGGAGCACAGGCTCCAGACGCGCAGGCTCAGCAACCATGGCTCACGGGCCCAGCCGCTCCGCGGCATGTGGGATCCTCCTGGACCGGGGCACGAACCCGTGTCCCCTGCGTCGGCAGGCGGACTCTCAACCACTGCGCCACCTGGGAAGCCCCTCACTCAACTTTTTAAAGGAGAATAGAGAACTAATTTCATGTGCCATGTTCCTCAGAACATGGCACCTAATTTAGGGTCACTGTTGAATCACATAGGCAGTGCCTGCTGGCGCTGGTGGGAATCGTAAGGAAACCTGTAAACATGGGGTTGTGAGCTGCCCCCTCAGCACTGTGGTGGGATGGATGAGTGCGTGCTCTCTCACACACTCCTCGTGCATTCGGCCTGTTCTTAAACCTCATTCACGTTACATTTTGTCCATCTGGCCACAGATAAATCCAAACACCACTTCTTGCTCTGGGCTAACACGTGCGTAAATACACACACCGCCTCCACCGCTGAGCTTCGTCTGCACGCTTGTAAACAGTCGTGTTCTTCACCACCATTCAGCAGAATTTGTGTTACAAATGTAATGCTGTATGTTTAGTTTCAGACTAGTTGGTAGTCAGCGATATGGCTATTATGTTAAACTGCTGTTAAAACTATCTTGTAATTCACAAAAAAATGCTTATTTATAGATTGAGAATGTTGTCTTGGCTGGCTACTGAAAAGCCCTTAGCATAATTTATTGAACTATTAAGTTTATTTCCAGAAAATCAATAAAAACTGGTCTTTACTCACTAGTAATTTTTCTCTCCTTAACTGATTATTTGCAGTTATTATTTTATAGTATGTGCTGAGAAACTTGCTTATTGGGGGAAAAAAATGACAGTCAAGATGCAGTTTAGATTTGGCCCTGGTGAGTGGACAGTTCTTAATATCTGGTCCGTAATTGAGCTTACTTCTCATTCATACCATTTATATGTAATGTATAAGTAAATTAAAAGCATTTTTGGTCAGTTTTAGGACCTTACTTTCATTAAGATAAATCAAAGACTTAAACTTGGTGGAATTTTGAAAATTTTAAGTAGAAAAATTAACCAAAGACTTGGAATTATTAGCACATATGTAGTTATTTCGCCGCAAAGGGGGAGATTTATAGCAGAGTTGGTATTTTAAAAGGCCTTTGAAGTGGGCTTTTAGCTCCGTGTCATGATTGGAGACTGAATGTCAGCATCTTTACCTCCTGTCTAGTAGTTGGTGTCCCCTGGTCTGAGGTGGGAGGGATGAGAATGTTGGTGCCCACATTGCTGAGCACCCTTAGGAGAGGTGCACAGTCCCATCCTGTGAGGTTGACTTGTCTTTCCAAACTAACAGTGTCAGGGAATCGTCTAATTCACTTTCCAGCCATAGACCTCGTCACATCTGTCAGCGATACACACTGAAGTTTCAGCAGTGCAGAGAGGTGGCGTCTGTCCGTAGTGTCATTGCACGCCCGGAAACTGGGCAGCCCCTCAGTGCCAGCCCTTCCTGGGGGAGAGTTGGGTTGTCTCTCTCTGTGGGGCGTGTAGGTCATGCATGGTGGCTCCCTGGAGTCCGAGGCCCCCCAGTACCGCGGGGACAGCAGCTGCGGGTCCTCTGGGAGAGACGGGGCGGGCTCAAGGAGAGCATGGACTGGAAGGGTCGGCATCTGGGGGCGATGGCCATAGAGGCTGTCAGGAAACTCCCTGAGAGCAGCACAGGGTAGCAGTTGAAATGTATAAACATGCCAGGTGCGCTGTGCTTCCTAAAGTAGGTTCCTCGTAGGGGAAAAACTCTCAGAATCGTTACGTTTATGTACCTTTATTTGGGTTATTTGGAAAATGAGTTTATACTTCATTCCCTGCCTGTGGTCAGTGAGCTTTGCTGCCGTCTGTGACACATTATTCACTTTATTTGGCTTGTAAATAGTGACTTTTTTCTACCTTGGTTACCTTAACTTCCTCACATTAACTTCCCTAATAATTGGAATGTGTTACTCACTGACAGTTTGGTTTCTCTGAGCTTTATTTGAGGCCTGGTCACAGGAGCATCAGGTTTTATCTGTGACAGTAACTCAGCCTCTTGACGGCCCTTCCAGCTTGCCCAAGGCTCCTCCCTGAGCTCGGGGAAGCCATGCCCGGCGGCGGGCCGTCCTGCGCGTCGCCCAGGGAGCAGCGCGAGCTGTCGGGTGCTGGCTGTGTGTGCTGCACCGTCGTATTCGTAGCGTTAGGAGAGTTGAACTCTGTAGCTTAATTATTAAAATATTTGTTGAGAAACATTTTAACAGACGCTAATACTCACTGCTAGCATTCACGGCCTGTTTAGAGAATAGGTGCTGGCTGGCAGGGCAGGATCTGTGAGGTTTAATAATTGATCAGGCCTTTCCAGCGGTGCTGGTGAACCTGTCGTCTGTGACGTATTTAAGTCCCTTCTTGTACTCGGGGTCATACAGAAAGAATCTACTAACCCTCTAGTCACAGTAGGGGATCAGGAAATATTAATAAATACAGGGTGTGCTTAGGGTGTAACAGATGCACTTATTAGGGTGCTTATGAGAAGTCGGTCATGGAAGATTCATGTTTATACAAGGTGGGATCACGCAGAATAGTATTTCTCCATTCAGAACATTTCACTAAAGGGGTAGGACTTTCCAGAAGCGCATACGATATTCTGAAAGGATATTTCAACAACTTTCTGACTTAGAAGGAAGTTTGGCTGTGGAAACCGGATTTCTAAGAGGGATTGTTGGGTAGGGGTAGGGGATTAAGAGGAACAAACTACTGGGTATAAAATAAACAGGCTACAAGGATATATTGTGCAGCACAGGGAATGCAGCCATAGTTTGTAATAACTGTAAGTGGAGTATAAGCTTTACAATTGCCAGGCACAGTGTTGTGCACCTGAAACTTATACAAATGAGTAAACATAAAGGATTGTTGAGTGACTTGGCCAGGAGGATGCAGCAGGGCCGATTTCCTGGTTTTGCGCTGTGGCTCTTGAAGTGAAGGGCGCCAGGGACCAACGGTCGGGCTTGGAGGCCCCATGGACCCCAGGGGAGCTCTGAAAGGCCACAGCGAGTGCAGCCCCTCTGCAGCTCAGCCCGGCCCCCAGGGACTGCCCGCGTTTTGTCACAGACGTGTACGTGCAGGATCCCACCCCGAAGAGCCAGAGACGAGGGTGTCGGTGTGAGCGGGAAGAGGGGCAGCGAAAAGGTCTGGTGACAGGAGGCAAAGGGGACGAGTGCGGATGTGCCACTTGATCTCAGTGGACAGACCCTGAGTTCTCACTGTCCTTCGAGATGGCACACCTCTCATCACTTTCTTTCCAGTTTTGTCCTGTGTGAGGATTAACTGCGGGAGGTGGCGGTCAGAACGGGGCCCAGCCTCCGGCCCGGGAGTCGGGCAGCTGAGTGGTGGGCCCGGCCCTGCTCCAGGCGTACACAGGCCATCCCGGGAGACTCGACGGCTCACAGAGCACCCTCCCTGCTTCTTCACTTCTGATCCTCTGCCAGCTCGATGGGCTGGGTCACCGTGCACGGCAGATGCCGACCTGAGCCACAAAGGGGTTCACGTCTTGCGCATGGGTTGCCTGCGTGAAAAGTTTAGTGGTAGAGTTTTGCTTAAGTCTTTTCACTGTTCCACATTCCTGTATTAGAGGAATTATGTTTTTGAGGAATTACTTCTAAATAGCGAGTCTGCGGGCCTGAACAGTGTCCCCCAAGGTTCATGTCCACCTGGAGCCTCAGAACGTGACCTTATTTGGAAGTGGGGTCTTCGCACATGTAGTCAGTTAGGATGAGGTCCTGCTGGAGTGGGAAGGGCCCTAAACCGATGACTGTGTCCTTAAGAGAAGAGGAAACAGAGCCACAGTCACAGGGAGAAGCCATGTGAAGAGATTGGCCCAGGGGCTCCACAACACTAGGAGCTGAGTGAGGCAAGGAGGTTCCCTCCCTGGGCCACAACGTAACAGGGCCCTGCCGACACTGGGGTCTGGACCTGCGACCTCAGAACCCTGAGAGTGGTGGCCGCTGACGTACCCCGCGCGGCGTGGGGCTGCCTCACGGCAGCCGCGGAAACCGTGCAGAAGGGCCGTTACTTCTCCCCTGGGGCGCCGTGTGCTTTTCTCTGTGAGAGGAGAGGTCATGCTTGTTCATGTTTTGTCTTCTGCGAAGGATCAAGCATACTTCTTTACACGATAGTCAGATATTCTCACACCATCTCACTTTGAACATGTGGAAAATGAGCCTGTGTTAACGGTGGGTTAGACGACATGATTGCAAACTAGTCAGTGAAAAAATTACAAAGAACAGAGCCCGGGAAGCCTTCCGTTTTCTGGCACAGGCTGGAAGGAGGCCCTGCTGCCACCGGAGTGCGTATGAGAACACGTTTTGCTGATGAATCGTGAAACCGACTGATGGTGAAAAGAGCAGACGGTTGTCGCACACGTGGGTCTCCTGCAGACTTGCCGCTGGCCCACACACCCGGAACCCAGGCCGCGTCGGAAGGCTCCACGGGGAGGGCTGTCCCTGTGCCACTGAGGTCCCCCAGGAGGTGCCCGTCATAGCGACTCTGGGTGAAAATGTACCTGATGCACCTCCTCCGTGTTAGTGACACCCTTTCCTTCTGTTCGAGGTAAGGGATTGGTGGTGGTGGGGTGTCATTTGGGCCCCTTGCCTGTCCGTCAGGTAGGACAGGTTGGGCCTCCTCACCGCGGGGCACCAGGTGCAGTGTGTGCAGGGCCGGGGCCACTCGGGTATTCATGTGACCTCTGCCCTTGAGCTGGGGAGCTGGTCTGCTCATCTTTACATGCCTCCTTAGGTCCTGGGACTTTGGCCCCAGGAGTTTGTTTCCCAACACTCCTCAATCTTTGGACGTGAACTCCTGTTTCCCAAGTGCTTCCTGGGTCCTTTAAATAGTGGAATCATGAAAACAAGGGAAAGGACGTCTCCGGCTGGACCGTCTGGTTATGTGAAGATGTTTAGCTTCTTCCTGATCTCTGCCAAGGACCACGTGGCATGAATAGTTCACGAGGGGACAGGAGGGGGGAGACCATGGTCGTGGACGAGCTTCCAGGGACCCGCGAGGCAGCAGCAGGGCCAGGGGGTGGAGGGGCCAGACCTCTGTGTTGGGTTGTGTCTGGTTTTCTCAGTTTACTGACCAGGGATCTCTTCTTCCACGACACCTAACGGGGTTTGTATCTGCCCCGAGGCTGCCATGACGAGTTCGTGGTGGGATCATAACAAGCTCTTGAACGTGCTCAGCTCAGGAGCGCTTGCTACGCTTGGCTGACCTTTTGAGGGTGGCTTAGATGGAGGGACAGCAGCCATGCAGGTCCAGCTCTGTCCCCAGATTCAGGGAGGAGAAGCGGGCAAGATGTGCCTCAGGTCACAGGCGGTCCTGACAGCAGAGATGCGTGTATTAAAGGTCTTCTTTGCCTTGATACTATAGCGTTCTCCTCTCGTGGAAAGCAGTGACTTCCTGACATGCGTGGAGACATTTTAAAACAGTGGCCTTTTGAGTTCAGGGCGACTGTTGAGAGGGACCATCCGTAGAATCTCTGACCTGAGCCTTTGTGTGCCACGTTGCAGTGTCTTGGGTCACAGCCCAGCTTGGTCCCTGTCACGTGCCCACTCCCTGGGCACCCCCCCACACACATACCCCCAGCACCTGGAACAGACCTGGAGCTGCTCCACTCGCGATGAGGGAACGGATGAGCAGGTTGTCCTGAGATGTTCTGGTGATTTTTTCCACGGTAAACGTTCTGCACAAATTCTACCTGAATACGAACTGGCTCATAAGAGACTAAAATAATTAATTTGGCAGTTGTTTTACTGAACCTACAGGCACCTCCTCTTTTCAAGAAAACTGGTATTTAGAAATGGAGGAAGTTCCTTATTAGAAAACAAATTCTTCACAAAAGGAATGCCCTCCGAGTTCCTTAGCACAAAAAGATATGTTTACATTTTATTTTTTTAAAAACGTCCTTCTTGTTGATTCAAGAATTGGTATAGGCTACTTACTCCAGGAGTTTCTCTAATTTTTCCCTTTAAAAAGTGTTGGATTAAAGTAAGCTAGCAAAATATGTAACTGCTCCTAAGAACAAGATTCATGAAGGAGAAGAGACCACGTGGGACCTCCCAGGGATGCCTGCTTCCAGTCAAAGGAAACACTACTGGACACTAACTGGACAGTTTGGCCTCAAGAGAATTAAATTAGATGTTGTAGCTCTGACGTTTTATGGGATGTGTGTGTCCAGCCAGCAGGAGTGCGCTGATTAGATGGCATGTCCTCTGGAAATTTGAAATGTCACTAGCACAGAGTCTGCAAGTGTCCAGTACCATCTTCATTTTTCTTTAACTTCCCGCATATTTATGCTGCCAACAATGTAACTTGTAGAATGTGACCAAAAGCAAGAACTAAGAATTCTTTTAACAAAACTGAAATTATAGATTGTGTAACAATTCAATTCATAGAAGATAACAGTTTTTCCTTCTGCCAGTATTAGAAGTCAGTGACTAGGATGAGAGTCAAATGAGGTGTTAATTCCCACGGAGGGTGGACAAGAGGGACAGTCCGAAAAGAGGTCACTTCTCACAGGCCATCTGCCCGAGCTGGTCCCCCAGATGGGACCCTTGTTCTCGACGCAGCCTGCGTTCGCCCTGCATGACATACCCTCGTCCCTGGGGGAGGAGCGGGGCCACGGACCTTGGGAGAACCTGATGAAAGCTCCTGACACTTCCCAGAGAGTTATAACAACATGGACACAGAGTCTGCGAACAAGCCTGGGTGCTGGCAGTGCTCCGGCTCTGTGAACATCTAGGTGAGGATCTGCTATTGCAGAGTTTAGGTCTCATTAAATACGGTAAATATTTTCATTAAATACGGTAAAACTGAGAAGACTTTTAAAATCAGGTAATCAACTTGCACATCGCTGAAGCCTGTGGAAGCTGTTCGCTGCGTCCTGACACGTGTGAGGTGCGCGGGACGCAGGTGGCAAGAGTTTGCAGTGTTTCAGTCCTGAATCCGGTCCCTGTTACTGTGTGACTTTGGGGTCATTTTCCTCATCTCTGGGCCTCAGTTCTCGCTGTGCAGCGTGATAATACAGTACGTCTTCTAGGGGTGTTGTAAGAATTAGGCAGTCATGTCCAGCCCTTCCGGTAGCGCCTCGGTAATAACGGGTCAGTGTGGAAATCTGCGTGAAGCCAGGAGTGAAGACGGCACGGCCCCCGGCCTCTGCCCATTGAGGGTGCCCTGTGCTGCACGAAAGAGCGACCTGAACACGAAACCGTCACCCTCTGTCCTTCCCTCACACCCACGCTGTCATCCTGACCACGTAACACGTGCGCTTGGGCATTCCAGACGTGCCTGGGAGCTCAGAGAGCTGAGGTTTTCCGTACTTTTATTTAATTCTAGCTTTAGTATATTATCATGAGAGAGTTCGGCCTGTACGATCTCTGTTTTTTTGAAATGCGTTAAATTTTCCTTTGTGGCCATTTTCATAGTTAATTTTTGTAAATATTCTATTGACACATAAGAAAAATGCAGATTCTCTATTTGAAGGATGTAAGTTTTTCTGCTTATTTATTAAACAAGGTTTGGCGGTTATATTATTTAATTCCTCCACATCCTTACTTGTTTAGAATTGTTAAATTTGAAGAGATGTATAAAAATCTCCCACAATATTTGTATTTTTGACAAATTCTCTTTAGGTTTCCAACAGATTTTGTCTTATATATCTAGCTGAATAGAGGCTAATGTGTGGTTATATCTTCTTTGTAAATTGTCTTCTGGGGGCTTCCCTGGTGGCGCAGTGGTTAAGAACCCACCTGCCAATTTAGGGGACACGGGTTCAAGCCCTGGTCTGGGAAGATCCCACGTGCCGTGGAGCAACTAAGCCTGTGCGCCACAGCTACTGAGCCTGCGCTCTAGAGCCCGTGAGCTACAACTACTGAGCCCATGTGCCACAACTACTGAAACCCACGCACCTAGAGCCCATGCTCCGCAACAAAGAGAAGCCACCGCAATGAGAAGCCTGCGTACTGCAACGAAGAGGAGCCCCCGCTCGCCACAACTAGAGAAAGCCCACACGCAGCAACCAAGACCCAAAGCAGCCAAAAAATAAATTAAAAAAAAAAAACTGTCTTCTGCACTTTTATGTTAATTACCATTATAACCTAAGATTTCACTGTCATCTATTAACATGGTCACTTTTGTGTTTGCACATCCCACTGTGGTGGTTTTTCTGGTGGGTGCCCTGTGGATAACTAGCTAACCCACCATGCCAACCCCACGCCTTCTGCTAGTGAGTTTAGCCTTTTTCTAAAGGATTTTTTTACGTGATATTAGAAAACTGTAGTTTTTGTTGATGATAGGAGGGGGTGGTTGGAATACTTACTTTCTTTTGTGACAGAATATCCATTCTCAGACTAAGACCTGGTGTCAGGGGTCCTCCTCACTTCGAAACTACTGAGGACCCCAAAGAAATTTGCTTATGTGGGTTTTGTCTATTAATATTTACCATATGGAAGTTAAAATAAGTTTTAAAAAAATTTCTCTATTTAAAAATAAAGAGTGCCTGTGTCCTCCTGTGCCCATCTTCGCAGCGTCTGTGATGGTGGAAGATGGTGCGTTCTCAGGGCTGGATTCAGCGTGTGCAGCATCCTCGTGGGGCACCGGGACCCTGCACTGCACACAAGCGAGGCGGCAGTGGTACCAGGGAAGTAGCTTAGATCTGGGGTCCCGGGGGCTCCCTGGACGGCTCTCTGAGGGCCACGGCCCACGGGCCCCGCACTCTCATTTTTCTTTGCGGAGCAGGAGAGGCATGTATTTGCATATTCTGCTCTGTTTCTCTCAGATCCTGAGGGTCTTGAGAGCAGGGAGCCTGTCAGGGAAGGTTGGTTGTTACTCACTGCCCAGGGCTGGTGGCTTGGTCTGTCGGGTCAGCGCTGGGAGCCCCACCCCTTCCGGCTGTCGTTAGCAGTGAAGCTGGCCTCAGGTCTCTAAGTTGGTTGTAAACGCAGGCGGGGAAAGGGTCTGAGTCAGTGTTAAAGTGGTGCTGATTGTGATGCTGGCCGAACAAGGAAGACGGAAGACGCTAACATTTTGCTTTGTGACCACCTAGACGGGTGGGACAGGGAGGGTGGGAGGGAGACGCAAGAGGGAGGAGATATGGGGACATATGTACATGTGTAGCTGATTCACTTTGTTATACAGCAGAAACTGGCACACCATTGTAAAGCAATGATACTCCAATAAAGATGTTAAAAAAAAAAAAAATGAGGAGCCGGACTGACTTGCAGCCTTGGGCTTCTCAGGTGCTGTTTGGCCAGGGCCCTGGCGTGTTGCTTCTGCTCACTGCGGCATAGGACCCTCATGTAAATACACTGCACGTTGCGGAATGATTTTCCCCACAATTCATGTGATTGTCGTATTTGTGATTTTTTAACTTCCACACGGTCAGCATGGCAGCGTGAGTATGTGAGTTAGCATTTTCTTTTCTCCCTCTGGAAACTCACAGAGGCAGCTAGGAGGATTGGAAAGGAGGGATGAAAAATTCCTTTTTCAGAGAAGTAGGCAGATGTAATTCACAGATTCTAAAATCTGTTTAAGGCTTACCCACAGTGGCTCAGATTGGGCAGAAACAGTATGGGAAGAAGTGAATGGATGTGTCCAGGTGGGGAGGACTTGGCAGAGGCAGCCCTGGACCACACCAGAGACACGCGTGGCCCAGGGCGAGGCCCCGCGTGGGAGGCGGAAATTACAGGACTTGAGGGGACGCGGGAAAGCGGCTGACACAGGACTCCTGAGACCCAGTTTGTACAGAGAGGTGGGCTGTGGGTTCACCGAAGACTGATACGGATGAGCCGTGTTTGTGACAACCAGCTCTCCCCGGAGCAGCTGAGGGGAGGGGACAGCACTGGGGCAGAGAAGCGGGAAGGCTGTCCCGTCCTTCCCAGGCCTTCCCCACTGGCCGCCATGCCGGCATCGCGTGCAGAAGCCTGGGAGGCACGCCAGGCAGCAGCTGCGGGAGGGAGGGGCAGTGCCGTGTGTGTCAGGCAGGAGGCCGGAGGGACAGGCGTGATGTGAGGCCGTTGGGGAAGGTCCGGCTCAGCTCGTGTGAGGCTGGGACATTCAGAGGAAAGGGCACGGCAGGATGCTGGGTGGACCCCCAAAGATGTGCCGTCGTGGGGAGGGTGTCACGGCCTGCGGCCTGCGCTCTCCTTCCCTGTCACTCGGGGGCGTTTCCCTTCAGAGGTGATGCTCACCTGTAACTCCCCCCCCCTCCGCCCCCCACAGCTGTTGCAGCTGATCGCAAAGTCCCAGCTGACCTCGCTGAGCGGTGTGGCCCAGAAGAACTACTTCAACGTTCTGGATAAAATCGTTCAAAAAGGTAAGGTGATGACTGATATTTTTAATAATCTAAATCTTAATTAGAAATTCGGTGCAAGGAGACTGGATTTTTCTTTTATTTCCCCCCAGTATTAATGGTGTCAAATAATGTGATGGTGTCAGGGCAAGGGCAAGGGCTCGGGTCGGCTGCTCAGTTCTTGATGTTGTCATTGTTGTTCTTTAAAAGGTGCTTTTGCATACAGAACATATTGTAATGAGAAAGACAATTTTTTTTGTTTTGGGGCCACACTGCGTGGCATGTGGGATCTTAGTTCCCCAATTAGGGATCAGACCCGTGCCCCCTGCAGTGGAAGCGCAGCGTCTTAACCGCTGGACCACCAGGGAAGTCCCAGAGAAAGGTAATTAATCCCTGAGTTTTAAAAAGACACTTAACTGTTTCATGGGTACTAGTCACAGCTCACCTTAGCTGTATAGTGTTTCTATAATTAGCAAGGTTGTGACTTAGTTCTTAGGCATCAGCTAAGCCTGTCATTTTAATTTAATGTTGGTCCTGATTAGTGGCCAGTAATAAACGGAACTTTGAGTTTATGCATATATATGCCATTTTAAATATCCATTCTCATGATTAAGTATAAAAGAAGACAGAGACTGACAGGTTTAAAGGCAAAACTGTAGACTCAACCAAAAATACACTATCAGACAATATTTTGAAGTTTTAAAATCTCATCCTACTTGTGATATCTCAGAAATGATGCCACTTTGGAGTTGCAGTGAAATTAGATCATAATTTTTTATTGTGATTAAATATACATAAAATTTACCATCTTAACCACTCTTAAGTGCACAGCTCAGTGGCATTAAGTACATTCACATCATTGTGCAACGATGGCCACCATCCTCAGCAGAGCTCACCTTGCAGAGCTGACACTCTGTCCCCATAAACACCAACCAGCACGACCCTCCCCCCACTGCCCAGCCCCTGGCGCCCACCATCTACTTTCTGTCTCTATGAGTTTGACTATTCTAAGGACCTCATATAAGGAGAATCACACAATACTTGTTCATTTGTGGCTGGTTCTTATCATAAGGGCTTCAAGTTTCATCTACGTCGTAGCACGTGTCAGAATTTCCTTCCTGTTTAAGGCTGAGTAATATTCCATTGTGTGTATGTATCACACTCTGTATATCTGTGTTATCTGTTAATGGGCCCTTGGGCTGTGAAAGCAGGTCATTCTTAACAGCGGGGGTTGACTGTATCAGTGCATTGTTTTTGTTTTTGTTTGTTCCAGTTCTCGATGACCACCAAAACCCTCGCCTAATCAAAGATCTTCTCCAAGACCTAAGCTCTACCCTTTGCATTCTAATTAGAGGAGTGGGGAAGTCCGTTCTGGTGGGAAATATCAACATTTGGGTTTGCCGGTTAGAAACTATTCTCAACTGGCAACAGCAGCTACAGAATCTTCAGATGACTGAGGTATGCATTTCTTGGCCTACAAGTGAGTACGCTCTGTTTTTCTGTTACAAACACTGTTGTTACTTCTAAGCACATGTGAAAGACTATTACAGCTTTTCCAAAGGTTTTTTTCCTTTACATTTCATAAATATTAAACTGTTTTAAGATGGATTAAGACCAGAAGACCCTTTAATGGGTTATAGGTGTCATTGGAAAGACAGTGGGGACGGTAATTATTAAAAAGAGCTGATCCTGTGGGTGATGAGGTGGTGAGTTGATTTACCTCTATAGGAGATTAGGTATTTCAGGCTAAAATAACGTTCAGTGAATTAAGGCTAAATTGTATAGTAGTGACTCTGTCCATCTGCTGTTGCTTCTCTAGGGTTGATGTGTTGTGCGTTGCATGGCGTGTGTACATGTGTTTGTAGTTCAAAAGGAGCATGCAGATCACTCCAGTTGTTCTGATGCTTTTTGTTTATTCTGGTAACTAGTTTCATCAAGAAAAATGTTGACCCTATTGACTAAAGTAAGTGTTTTAGGTTGTGTTTTATTTATCTCTGGTTGCTTTCAAAGGTGACGTTGGAACACTGTAACTTTGGGCCATTTATTTGCTACCTAAATGTGGGATTTACAAAGAGCAGTGATTCCCTAATTAAGGCCCTGCAGTTACAAGGGACGATCTGACATCCAGTGTCCAGGCGGCCTTGGTGTGAGCGCCGCACAGACCCCACCTCGTTCCCACGGGCAGAGGCTTGTGCTGTGAGGGCCACCTGCCTGAAGACACATGCACCTGGGGCGTGTCTGCTATCCAGGCCTTGATAGACGTGGCCAGGTGCCACTGTCCCCTAGTAGCTGATGCGTGGTGACGCCTCGTCAGCTGGCGAACTCGGGGAGTGTGGGTGTCAGTGGTCGGGATCCCCAGGGAAGGGAATGCTTGTCGCGCAGGTCCAGGCAGGGCCGCTGCTGGGCGTTATCTGGAGAGAAGTGGGGAGGAAGGAGGGGCGGGCAGCCTTCCCGTCGCCTGGGCCTCAGACGTCAGTGTGAGTGCCACGCTCCTGCGCCTTCTCGCTGGAGTAAGTGCGCGGGTCCTCCCAGCAGGTGGACAGCGGCCTGACGCTCAGCGACCTTCCCGTGCACATGCTCAGCAACATCCTGTACAGGTTCTCGGATGGGTGGGACATCGTCACTCTGGGTCAGGTGACCCCGACGCTGTCCGCGCTTAGCGAGGACCGGCGGCTGTGGAAGAAGCTCTGCCAGTACCACTTCGGCGAGAAGCAGGTGAGCATGGGCTCCGGCCCCAGCGGCCAGGCCTGGCCACTTCGGGGAATGGACTGGAATCACTTACGGGAAAGCTTGTTCTTCATGTTGAGAAAGAGCTGTGATTCTAAGCACAGCCCAGAACAGAGAAGCAGAACAAGAGCAGGTTCTTCCTGTCGAGGACGTGCCCCTCGTCTTTCCCGTAACTCGAGGCCCCTCTCCGGGTGGTGTGTCACCTCTGGGATCATGGGTGGCCACCCGCTCCCCGCACCCCTGCCCTCCCAGGACCGGGACTAGCCACGGGGACCGGCGGACTCCTGTGTGTCCCCCTCATCGTTGCCCCCCTCCTCGCCCCCCGCCCCGTGTTGTTTCTGGAGTGAAGCACCGACAGCTGGGCATCCACGACACGCACGGCAGCGTGAAGGGCAGGGGACAGTCTCGGATGAGGCAGGATGCAATCCTGCCCCAGGGGGTCCTTGCCGAGGGGACAGATGTCACGTGTCTCTTCAGACACGGGCTTGGGGGATGTGTGGGGTCACGTGCCCGTCCCCTAGGTGGACACGGCCACTCTGGGGGGCATGGCGGGCAGGGGCGTCCTGGAGGTGAGCAGGTTCAGTCCCTGAAACGGAGAAGTGCGTGCTGGAGGGGGTGAGGCTGGGTGCGGCCAGGCCACGGGGCCGCCATGGTCCCCCTTCTCGGGGCGGGGCGGGGGTGGGGCGCCCCGGAGTGGAGTCTAATATTCCAAGGAACCGAGAAGCTGTTGCTTAAAGTCGCCGCCCCATCAGGCAGCCCCCGACTGCTCCACGCCCCCATCCCCACCTGTTACTCTGAGTGTTTGGTCACAGCCTCACGGGGGGCGTGAGGGGCTGCCTCCTCCCATCCCTGATGCCCGAGGCGCTGAGCATCTTTTCATGTGCTTGTTGCCCATTTGTATGTCTTTTCAAGTCCTTTGCCCATTTTGTATTTGGATTGTCTTTCTGTTACTGAGTTGTGTTCTTTTTGTGTTCTAGTTACAAGTCCCTGGCAGATACATGATGTAGTAACTTACTTTTAGCTTAATAGTATGTCGTGGACATCATTCCAGATCGGAACCTTTAAGTCTCTTTAACAGCTGCATGGTATTCCAGTGTATAGGCTGAATTATATTTGAAATTTAATTTCTAATAATTGAATGTTTCATGCAGTATACTGCTTTTAAAAAATTGTTATGCTATGAAAACCATCTGATTCTGAACAGAATTTTGTCTGTCTAGTTTTGTAGACACTTGATCCTTTCAGAAAAAGGTCATATCGAATGGAAGTTGATGTATTTTGCACTTCAGAAACATTACCCCACTAAGGAACAGTACGGAGACACACTGCACTTTTGTCGGCACTGCAGCATCCTCTTTTGGAAGGTAAAAATTTCAGATGTAGTCTTGGAGTTTGAGGATTAAAATTTGGAGAAACAAACTATTCACCTAACGGTAATGGTAAAAAAAAAAAAAAAAAAAAAAAAGGCAAGTTGTATTTGTGATAAGATAATGATGTATCACCAAGGACTGGGGCAGGGGAACAGGTTCACAAACATAGAACAACTTGCGGCTGGACCTGAACGTCGGGCCACCCACCCCGTCCCCTTGCACTGTGGTAGCAGGTGGGGGGGGGGCTGTGCCCGAGGGCGGTGAGCGCGCTGGCTGGCGCCTCGGCCCGAGTCCTGGCGGGGCTGCTTTCTGCTGTTGTCGAGGCTCAGGATCCCCCACCCTCTTCTGGAAGCTGAGGGGGCCCCTCAGCTGCCCTCCACACTCGGCCTCAGCCTCCACTGTCGGGACCCCCGAAGACGGCACCTCCAGGGGGCTTCTCCTCACAGCCCTGTGCCTGGAGCAGAGGCGAGGCCCACGAAGGTGCCCAGGCTTCTCATGTGTTTGAGCCACACTTAGCAAGTCTGGTCCTTGGTGGAGACTGAGCCACGTCCGCAGTTGTCTGGGCCCATCCCCTCCCTCTCTGGCTCCCTTCCTCTCCTGTCCAGACTCTGATAAAAACAAGTTTCCAGGGCGGGGGAGTGGGGTGCTTCCATGCACCTCCTCTCAGTGAAATCATTTCCATAGTTTGCCTTGAGTTTGAATTTGCTTGTTAACGTGGTGAAATTTCACTAGGGAGAAAAGTGGCGAAACTGGCAGGCGGTCTGCGCCTGCCCCTCCGTGTCCTCGGGTGTGGCTGTAAGGCCGCAGGCCTTCCGCCTGGTCAGCGCCTTGGCTGTTTGTGTATTTCTTTTGCTCTTCATTTATCTGTAATTTGTTGCATGGATTACATGGCAGACTCTAAACTGTTGGAAGAGAAATGACTACTTTAAATTGTTTTCATTTCAGATTATATCCGTGGTAATGTGGCTCTTTTTTAACTATAACCCGTGGTTGTGGGGTGAGAGTCCCTGTGTCAACAGAGCTTTACCTCCTGGGCTGCAGGCGAGCAGGTCCTGCTGTCCCCACTCATGACCAACAGGAGGTCACGTCATTGGTAATTGGTTGTTTTGTATTCTAGTGCGGCTTTTCCCACACAATTAAAAAGAAGAAATGTGTTACATGGCTGCAGTGGCTGTTCTGTGGAACCTTGTTCCTCTGGGGCAGGGGCACCTCGCGCTCATTCTCGCCGGTGTGCCGGCTGCGTTGCGCGGGGACGCAGGCGAATCAGTCAGCGGGATTACAGTACATGGAGCGGAGCCCTTATTGTGCGCCCTTGGTCCCAATCACAGGGATAGAAACGCATACCCGGGCAGGTGCCCGTGGAAAACACGTGAGGAGGCATCTTCACGGCTGAGTCAGAGCAGATGAGACCGTCTGGTTGCTGCTCTGAACTGACGCTCCTCCCCAGGGTTTTCTGTGCTCCTGAGCAGATCACTTTATTCCAGAGAGAGACTGGGAGCAGTGGTGTTTCTTCCTGGGGCGGATGTGATGGGCGTTCCTCTAAGAACGCCGTTGCAGAGTGTGGAGAGAGTGGGAGCCCTGTCTCTGAAGTCGTGAACAGAGAAGCACCCTCCTTAGTCTCCCTGCTGTTGGTGTAAGAATGTGATGCTGAGGCATTGAGAAGCACGGAAGTTCTGGATTTTTTAAAATTGAGATGTGATTTTTTAGGTTTCCAGAAGAATTGGCCTATGGATTCTTTTGTTTATGAAAAATTCAGAACAAGTGTCTCCTGCTGGTCTTTTGGCTCTGAAATGTTCAGTCTTGCCTTGAAAGCTGAGCACTTCGATGTCCATGCAGCCTCAGGCCTCAGGGCCTGGTTCGGTCCACCCGTGGGGTCACACTGTAGCTTTTTCTCCTAGAGGCCATTCCAACTTTATTCTGAATCTGTGGGTGGAAATTAAAAAAAAAAAAAAAAAGATGAGTCTCTGGAATTTCTGGTGGAAACTGCTTGCAGTGTCAGCTCCCGAGGAGGGCCCCCTGCGTTGCCTCAGATGACCGCACTTTCCCCCCCCCCCGGCTCATCCCACACCATCCCATGGCCTCACCCTAGTTCCCAGCCTCGTGAAGCCTCCTGTCGGGGCAGACCTGCCGCGTGGAGTCGTGAAGGTTAAGCAGTGCCCTGCCCTGCGCGGGGCTGGTGCTCAGAAGTGGCCTCTGCGCTTTGACTCACCTTCGCCAGCACTTCCTGTTGATGGGGAGACAGCAGCGTGACACCATCGGATGCCGCCGGGTGCTGGTGGGGACCCGCCATGGTCCGGCTCCCGCACGCTGCCAGACTCGTCCTCTTCCGCCCACGTGGGCCTGGGCTCTGACCTCTCAGCTGCCCCAGCCGTCCTGTCTGTTCTGGCTTCACTCTCTGGAGTCTGGGGGTTAGTTTTCTACCTGCCTTCGTGGTAACTCCTCCAAAGTGAAAGAAGGGGAAATACTGGGCTTAAGAACTGTGCACCACGGTCTTGGAGTCACTGAGCCGAGTCACTCAGGCGAGCGCAGGTGCCGGCTCGGGGTCTGTCTGGCTTCCGTGGGCCGGCCCTCCCGGCTTGCTGAGCAGTGACGCGAGACCGCCGTGTTCCTTCCGCCTGACCGTCCTCCAGCTGAGTTTCTCGACTTCATTGAACTTCGGCCAACACTGGGGGTTGGGTGAGTTGGAAGCCGGACAGAATGAGTCCAGTTAAAGGCTGGGAATCAGGACCCCGTGTCCTTTTTTGTCTCGGCGTGTCCACTGCAGGTCCACACCGTGGGTCTGTGGCCGGAGCAGGGAGGCTGCTGGCCCCAGCCCGCGCTGATGGCCAGCTCCCATCTCCAGCGAGGGTGGGGAAGCCGGGCCAGGTGCCCGGGCCGGCAAGAGGCGAGAGCGGCAGGTTGGTGCTGACCTCGAGCTGAAAACCGTGGATGCGCAGGGGTCCGCGCGGGATCCAGGCTCTGGGGTGCCTGGGCTTGCGTGGAGTCTGGTTCGTGCTCTGCATTCCAAGGAGTTGACTCTCAGACAGCAAAGAGGGAATGAGGGAGCTTCCGAGAAACCTGCCATAAATATTTGCAGTGTAAACCGTATGTGTCAGTGTCGCTCTGTGCACTTCCAGTGAACAGTTCCGACGGTTATTTAGCTCCGCAGCCTCATCAGGTGTCAGTCCGAGACTCGAGGAAGTGGAAACTGGCAGTGTCCCAGGTGGCCCTCCAGGTGCTGGACGCTGCCTCGGATTCAGCTGCCCGATGATTTTAGCCATTTTCGTAAATAATACACATCCAGCCTAAATGCTAAGTACAGTCTGGCTCTTCCTAATAACCCTGTTTTCCCTTTTTTCCTTCCTTCTCTGCACTCCTTCCTGACCCTTTCTCCACCGTCTCCAAGGACTGCCGCCTTGCTTTATTACTCGAGGTACCTCCTGCTCTGCCCGCGTCTGCGCGCGTCCCCAGGAGGCTGGTGCCCCTCAGGCCGCACCCTCTGCTGATGTGCGACTGGCCTGCTTGCTTCACCACGACCGGGGGTCCCATGAGCTGCCCTGTAGACCAGAGGGAGGGTGTAGACTTGGCCGCCGGGTCCCCGGCCTTACTGGCCCCCAGTCCTGAGGCTGCTCTGTCTCCTGACCTGAGCCCCGTTTCTGCTGCGGGACGCAGTGCTGGGCCCTCTGGTGAGTGGGGTGGGCGGTGCCGAGAGCAGGTCCCGGGGTGGACCCTGACCCACGGCGGGAGGGGAGGAGCGCGGCCAGGACGGGGGCGCAGAGCCCAGGGCTCCCTCTGGGGCCCTAACTCGGTGGCCCGTCTCCCCATCCACTGGAGCAGGAATTCCTTCGGGAAGTCTCTCCCCTGGGGAGCCGTGTGGCTGCCTTCATTTTCGTAGTTCTCATCGCTTGCTGTCCACGCACCTTTGTGGTGGGGTCCGGGGCGTGTTTAAACAAGCAGCTGGCGACTTCTGAGCTGCGTTCCCTCCAGAAACACGCCCCGTGTGGTAACGACCCACTCCTCCCGCAGGACTCGGGCCACCCCTGCACGGCTGCTGACCCCGACAGCTGCTTCACGCCCGTGTCCCCGCAGCACTTCATCGACCTCTTCAAGTTCTAAGGGCCCAACCGTGCCGTGGCCTGGGCAGCGTGGTAGGACGCGTCCTCCGTGACCGAGCCGTGACCTGGTGCCCAGGCTGGAGGGCGTGGAGGGACGTGGAAAAGTGCCCTGGCACCTGCGGGCGGGAGCATCTGTTGTTTCCACCCATGAAGTGGGGCCAGGGAGCCCAAGGAAAATCATTTCTACTTCCTTCTTTAAAAAATGCTTTTCTTCTAAGCGCATTAAAATGTGCAACTTTGCATGTTTGTGAATGTGGTTCAGAAAGAGTCTGTATTTTCAGCACCGCATCCTGTGCTGAACTGACACTAACAGCCAAGCACACGCTTCTTAATTGTCAAATGATAGTTTCCTGATTTTGTAGTGATTGGGGGCGGGGATAGATCGTTGGTCCTTGTAAGGACATTGTGCAGAATATTTATTTTTCTTGAGATGTATTTTAACTGTATTGGTCGTGTCCATATGAATCCTCTTGGGTACAGAAGGAACCCAGGGAAGTATGTGCATGTCTTCTGGGTGCTCAGCGTTGGGTTGTGAATTGTGCAGACATCCGAGACCCACAAAGGCGTGAGTCTGGGGCTGTGATCCTGGGCTCATGGCCCGATGCTGGCAGGCAGGGGCCCTGACCTGGGGGCCAGCCCAGCGTGACCTGCACTGTAGTGCTCTGAATCCCCGTTTGCAGGCAAAGTAATAAATCATGTTTATCTACCGATTTTAACTTCATCAGTTTTGCATCTTACGGAAGGAAGTAGTATCAATGATTTTGATATCATCTATTGAAACCTTTCAAAGATTGTTTTATTTTAAAAATATTGCATGTACGTTTTAGAAAATTTTGAAAATAAAGGTTTATAAAAGAATAAAACTTGCATATAACCCTGCCACCCAGAGATAGCTGTGCTTACCAGAAGGAATGCAGGAATGGCCCCGGCAGGTGTAGGGGAGACTGAACAGGGTCAAGGACCCAAGCAAAGTCATTTCTACTTCCTTCTTAGCACATGGAAATTTGCTGTTTTGCATATTTGTAAATAAAGAGTGTATTTTCACTACACTGTGCCGAACTGACACAGCCAAGACTATGCTTAATTGTCAAATGAGAGTTTCCCTCTGTGTGTATTGGGTGAAAGCTTTTCATAAAACCGTAAACATCATATATACTGTTTTCATTTTATAACCAGCCTTTTTTTCAAAAGTGTTTGTGAAAATATGGTTTTTACTGGCGACCTGGTACCACACAGCTGGAACAGATCACTTTGTGATCAGCATCACCACATGTGCACCTTTGTGCCTCTGATGATCTTACGATAAACAAGAAGCAGAACCAGGGAAACGAGTCAGTTGTTTGTAAGGATGTTTCCAGAGCACTGGCGAGGATGGAAGGCGCCATCTTTCTCCCCCGAAGATGGACGTGAAGAGGCTGTGAGGTAGGACATGTCTTCTGAAAGCTTATTGGCGAGTTGTTTCTGTATTTTTTTTAATATATAAATTTATTTATTTTTGGCTGAGCTGGGTCTTTGTTGTTGTGTGCGGGCTTTCTCTAGTTGAGGCGAGCGGGGGCTACTCTTCGTTGCGGTGCACGTGCTTCTCATTCTGGTGGCTTCTCTTGTTGCAGAGCACGGGCTCTAGGCACGTAGGCTTCAGTGTTTGCAGCACGCAGGCTCCGTAGTTGTGGCACATGGGCTTAGCTGCTCTGCGGAATGTGGGATCTTCCCCAACCAGAGCTCGAACCCGTGCCCCCTGCGTTGGCAGGTGGGTTCTTAACCACTGCACCACTAGGGAAGCCCTGTATTTTGTTTTGCTTTGGCAAATTACCTAATTGTGTTCTTTGCCTGTTTTACTTTTTGGGTGTTAGTCTTTTTTGTATAAGTTTCTTCTTAGGAGGACGTTAACCTCTTGAAGTGAGTTTTTTCCCCAGATAACATTAAAAGTCTTGGGAGAAGAGTCCAGCTGTTCCCCCTATGAATTAGCCCGTTTCCAGAGGCAGCAGATGTGCTTGGACCCAAAACCGCACACAGGCATTGGCAAAACCTATAGCAGATGTGCCTGAGGCCCGCAGCACTGGGAGGGGGCGTGAGCAGGATACATTTGGGGGCAGGCAGAGAGTTCCAGGCACACAGTTCCTGGGTCCTGATCACTCATTTACGGAAGATCAGATGACGTGAACAGGAAGAGAGGGATCGTCCTGAGCTGCAGGTTCATGTGTCATTTCTGAGTGTGGTTCCATCAGAGGGCTCACCAGACTCGGGCTGCACGGTGTCACTCCCCACGATGCGTCATCTGCACGCCCTCTACCCTCTCAGCACGGCCAGGAGTGGGCCCAGAGCTGCCCCTGCGGGAACTGCCACCCTCAGGAAGTGGCATCTGGAAGTCTGTGGCGTCTTCCTTTGCCTTGAGGTACATTTTCTCCCCCGGGTTGTGACTCATGGGCCAGGAGGAGCCACATTAGGTTCTGCAGCAGGTCCCGGTGCTAGTCTGGGAGTTTCATGGCATCTGTTGTGCGTTTGCTCAGGGCTGTCCATGGAGAACCATGTCTCCTTTAGGGACCGTATTGAAGGATTTGATGTTATTTCTGCTGTAAATGCTGCTTTTAGAATCATATAGATTCTAACAAACATACAGAATCAAACAAAATGCTCATGTAAGGTGTTTGTATACTGATTTTGTATCCTGTAACTTTGCTGAAATCACTAATTAAACCTAGCGGTAATTTTTGTAGATTCCTTAGGACGTGGATATACATCGTGTCCTCTGCAAATAGAGGTGGCTTTTCACCTTTCCTTCTTTCTTCCCTCCCTCCTTCCCAGCTTTCCGGCCAGACCCCCATGCACGTGGATGGCAGTGCACACACATCCTAGCATGTTCCTGGGAGGCTCCCTGCCCTTCGCCTGTGGGTGTGGTGCATGCTGGGCATCTCTGTGGACGCCTGTATCAGGGTGAGGTGCTCCCATCCAGCCTCGCTTTGTTGACGTGTTTTGTTTTTTTTTTTAACCATGAAAGGATGTTAGATTTTGTCGAGTGCTCTTTCTACGTCTACAGAGGTGGTCGTGTGTTGACTTTTGTATGTTGAACCAACCTTGCATTTTCAGGCCCACGTCCCATGTGGTTTCCATACACAGTTGGTGAGTTTAGTTTGCTGGTTTTACTGAGCATTTTCACAAGAGAGATTAGCTGTGCTTTTCTGGTGAGTCTTTGTCTGGTTTTGGTATCAGGGCGAAAACAGCCTCCTAGAAGGAGCTTGCCTTGGGAGCGTTCCCTCCCATTTTCTGGGAAGGGTTTGTGAAGAATTGGTGTGTGTCCTCCTTTAAGCATTAGGATAATTCCTTGGAAACTGAAGTTACTGAGGAGAAGCGTCTGTTTTCAGTTTGGTGACATCCTCCCTTTTGGAAAATCCTTTGCCTTTAACGGGATAGGGTAGTTTTGTCTTAGCTGAGACGCATCTTGGTTAGAGCTCATTTTCTTCATCATGGGCCCTAACCTAGCAATAAACGGGCTGTAAACTTCATCTGCTGCTTTCCTCCATAGTTACAGAAGGAAGTGTGCTGAAAACCATAGATGAAAAGGCAGAAGCTGTCTTGGCTTATGACATTTCTTTCTTTCATTAACGGTGTGAGAAAATGCATATGCTTCACTCCTCTCCCTTTCCTGTATTCCCCACCAAACGCAGCATCACCCCCACCCGGTGAGATACCCAAGGATCTGCAAACCTGGGAGGGAAAACCCTGAGGGACCCAGTGATTTCCTGCTGCCGACACCTGCTCGGCTGAAAGGCCCGACATCCACTTGCTTCTCAGCTCGCACTCCCCTGCTCCTATCTGGGTGTGGTCGCGTCTTCTGACCTCACTCCAGACGAGCTCTGCTTTCTGTCCCTTTTTGCAGAGGAAGCAGACCCTCACTTTTGGAGAACAGTGTCCCCTGGGTGCCCCCCAGAATCCCAGCACGGACGTGCCACGTGCACCTTCCCGACCCCTGCTATGGCTGGTGTGGCCTGCTCCTTCCCACCGCACAGGTGTGACTGCAGTGCCCCCTCGCCAGCACCTTCTGGGTGTCATCGGCACATGCATCTCTCAGGCGTATTCCTGGGGGTCCTGCTGCCCTCCCCGCCCCCAGCACCGACTCAGGCCCACATGGAGAACAGAGGTGCTCAGAGCACAGCCACCTGAGGACGCGAGAGGGCTTTTCACGTGCGTCTCGCTCAGGATGGCGAGATTCTTCACACACAGTGCTTGTTCTTCTGTGTCAGACAGGAGAGACACCTCAACTATGTTGTTTTTATTTGGATAAAATTTTCACTTTTCTTTGACAGTCATTTGAGAAATTTGCACAGACAAATGCAAGTAGCTTTTTACTATTTAATCTACATAGAAAATTCAAATGTCATTAAAAATTTTTAATTGCAGTAGAATACACATAAAATTTGCCATCTTAACCGTTTTTCAGTGTACAGTCCAGTGGCATTAGGTGCATTCACATTGTTGTGCAAACACCACCACCGTCATCTGCAGGACACTGTTTATCTCTGCAAACAGAAATTGTCCCCATTAAACACTGATTCCCCTTCCCCACCCACCAGCCCCTGGCCCCCACCATCTACTTTGTCTCTGTGGATCTGACTGCTGTAGACACACCATGTAACCGGAATCATAAAGTAGTTGTCTTTTCACCCGTGCTGTAGCATCGCTCAGGACTTCCTTCACTTGTGAGCTGCATAGTGTTCCATTGTGTGGTTGGACCACATTCTGTTTGTCTGTTGATGGGCACTTGGGTTGCTTCCACCTTTGGGCTGCTGTCAACATGGTGTACACATCTCTCTTCTAGATAAAGGTTTCGTTTCCTTTTGAATGTATACCCAGAAGTGGAATTGCTGGATCATGTGCTAATTATGTAGTTAATATTTTGAGGAACCACCATACTATTTTCCATGGTGGGAGTGTAAAATGGTGCAGCCTCTAACAGTGCCCAGGGGCTCCAATTTCTCTACATCCTCACCAACACTTGTTATCTTGTGGGGTTGGGCTTTTTTTGTTTGTTTTTTATAGTAGTTGTCCACATGGTTGGGAGGTGATATCTCATTATGGCTTTGATTTTCATTTCCCTGATGAGAAGTGATGTTGAGCATCTTCTCCTGTGCTTGTTGGCTGTTTATGTGTCTTTCTTGGGGAAATGTCTATTCAGGTCCTTTGCCCTCTTTTTAATTGAGTTGTATGTGGCTTTGTTGTTGAATATAGAAAGAACTACTACAACTCTGGACACTAAGTCCTTATCAGCTAGACAACTTGAAAATGTTCTCTCCGATTCCCTAGGTTGCCTTTTCACTCTGTTGATTGTGTCCTTGGATGCACAGAGGTTTTTAATTTTGATGTCCAATTTCTCTATTTTGTGTCATATCCAGGATTTCGTTGCCAAATCCAATGTCATGAAGCTTTCTCCCTATGTTTTCTTCTAAGAGTTTTATAGTTTTAATTTTTGCACGTGGCATAATAAGGTAAGGATCCAACTTCATTCGTCTGCATGTGGATATGTGGTTTTCCCAGCAATGTGTGTTGACTGTCCTTTCCCTACTGAATGGTTTTGGCACCCTTGTTGAAAATCATTCGACCAAATATGCCATTATGACTTGGGTGGGGATTGTATTGACTCTATAGATTGCTTTGGGTGGAAGTTTTCCAATCCATGAACATGGGATGTCTTCCATTTATTTTTGTCTTTTTCTTTCAGCCTTTTTCACTCAGTTCATTCCTAAGTGTTTTATTCTTTTTGTTGCCATTAAAAATGGAATTTTCTTAATTTCCTCTTTGGATTTTTCATTGTTATTGTACAGAAATGCAACTGATGTTTGTATGTTGATTTTTTGTTGTTGTCTTTAGGATTTTCTACATGTAAGATCATGCCACCTGCAAACAGAAAATTTTAATACTTCCTTTCCAATTTGGATGCTTTATTTCTTTTTCTTGCCCAGATGGCTCTGTCTGGTGCAGACTTGCAATCTGTGTGGAACAGAAGTAGTGAGAGTGGGCATTTTGTCTTGTTCCTGATCTTAGAGGAAAAGCTTTCAGTCTTTCAGCATTGAGAGGATGTCAGCTGGGACTTTTTATATGGCTGTATAATGTTGGGGCAGTTTCCTTCTATTCAGAATTAGTTGAGTATTTCCATCGTGAAAGGGTGTTGAATTTTGTCAACTGCTTTTTCTGCATCAATTGAAATGATCATGTTTTTCCTTTGTTCTGTGTATAATAACGTGTATTAAATTGATTGATCTAATGGTGGATATTGTCTCTTCTTGAAGCGGGGTATTGGGGTCTCCTACTATAATACAGAGCTGGCTCTTCTTTCCTCAGTGTTTGCTTCGTATGTTTAGAAGCTCTAATGTTTGTTCATGTATGTTTATGATTATTACATCTTCTTGGTAAATTCTCAACTTTAAAATTTAAACAACATGAAGATGATGAAATTACAGGACTATGGGATTTACTTTAACATAATTAATTCTCTTGGTTGAGGCTAGGGGGTGACTAAAGATAAAACAAGATTGGCCAGGAGCTGAAAACTGTAGAGGGGAAGGATGTGTACATGAAGGAGTTTTCACCAGGGTTCAGCAGATTTTCTGTGAGGAGGCAGGTGTTAAGCATTTTTGGCTTTTCAGGGCCCACATTCTCTCTTGCAGCCATAGACAATCTATACCGTTAACTCAGACTTGGACTGCGTGGGGGGGACATTGATAGCAAGTGTTCCAATTGAACTCTGTGGGATTTCATGTGTCACAGTATATTATTCTTTTAAGTTGTTCTACCATTTGAAAATGTAAACATTCTTAACTTGTATGCCATATAAGTAAGTACAGGGGGACGGCCACATTTGTCCACTAGGCTGTAGTGTGCCAACCCATGATTTATATAATTTTGTTTCTTCTTTTGGATATGTTTGCTATTTTCCATTTAAAAACTGAGGTGTTACTTTTTCAACATTCGTCGCCCTGTTTTTTTATCACAAAAGTAATGTATATTCACTGTAAAAAGTTTTGTTAAAAAGCCAATATACAAAAAAAAAGAAAATGCTACCCATAATTCTACTTCAAGGTAATTACTTAAATTTTGATATCTTTCCAGTATTTTATCTCCCATTGCCTTTTGAAGACCTGTAAGCACCCAAAATTATAAAGTGAGAGAAACAGCGAAGTACTAGAATAGAGCTGCGTATCTCCTGGGGGAGAGCAATGCCCTCATCTGGGTCCTGCTCACTGGTTCCCAAGGGAAACTGGTCTTCCAGGTGCTTCTGCATGTTGAGCTTTGGAGATTTCTTACAGAACAAAAATTCTTGGCATCCTCCTGCTAGCTTACTGAGCCAGTTCTAAGTTTCTAGGGAGAAGAGAATTTTGAAACCCTAGCCTCTAAAGAAAAAATACTTCTCAAAAAGAAAACGCAAAGCAAATGGTATTTTTCCCATCACCACCCCCTTCCAAATTTAGTCAACTCTCCTGAAAGCTAAAATTCTACCCTGCCTTTATCACTAAATTCTGCAATTCTGAAAAGTCATGCTGAGACATTAACTTCTAATTACATAAACTTGTCCACCACTTCACTGAGGCCAAAGACCCTGGAGGGAGACTGGCGACCAGCAGACAGATGACAGAGGCCTGGGACAGAATCAGAAACTTGGCCGATACCCAGAGAAAGGACTCTTGAGTATCAGATCCCAGCACAAAGCGGTGGACTTGTACAGAAGCAAGTCCCCAGACACACATTCCTGCAGGCGGAGAGAGGCAACTGCAGGCAGGTGAGGAGGGAGGGAACTTGTCATCACCATGCCCACATTTCACACCTACCTTAGTATCGGCTGAGCCCCTGCAGCAGGCCAGGCACAATCCATACACCATGTCTTGGTCTTGAGGACAAAATTAAAAGCAGCTAAAAAGACATTTTCCAGACAATTGGGAAAACCTGACTGTATCTATGGGTATTGGATGATGTTAGGGAATGGTTAATTTTGTGAGGTGTGCTATTGACGTAGTAGTTAGTTATGCTGGGGGAATAGCTTCGTTTTTAGAAATGCATGCTGTACGCATTCAGGAGTGAAACGTCATGACGTCTGTAATTTACTTATATATATATATCTCGGCCTTGAAATCGTTTATCAGGTAAACACACACGTGAAGCAAATATGACACGTTCAGCAACTGTGGAATCTCAGTGGCTGAGTTGCCCACTGCACTGTTTTTACCTTTGCATAGATATTTTCCATAATACAGTTTTTAAAAACTGAAATGCTTGTCACTTCCAAATTGAAATGTGCCGGGTTAATTATGAAAAATAACCACCACTTAGAGGTTTAGGTGTAATCTGGCCTCCCTTGCACATGCCTGCTGCTACCGGGCTCAGGAGTGGCACACGCTGTACAGAAAAAGCACAACTCTTAACACTCCCACACACACTGAGACCCGGGGGCCCCCAATTCCTCAGGACCCACAGAGTGACCGAGGTGTGGGGACTCTTGTTCACAGCCGAGCGTGGCCTTTCCTGTTGTTAAAAGGAGAATGACTGTTTCACTGGGGATGGGTCTTCTCTTGGATGAGCTGTGAATGCACAGAAGCTGGGCGCTGGCTTCTTCACCATCAGGACCCTGGGTGGCTGACAGGTGCGAAAAGCTTAGTCCAGGAGGAGCCCCTTTCCTTGAACCAGCCTCACAGAGCCTGCAGATCCGGAGTAACTTCCCGCTCCGAGGCCCTGGCACCCCTGCTGCCCCAGGAACATCTCCCAAACTCTGCCAGCCTCTCAGCTTCCCGTCCACCAGCTACACAGCCTCCTCACCCCACTGAATCCCATGCTCCGTCCGCTTCATGAAAACGTTTGCCCGGTGCATACGGGCAGGGGGCTCCACCCGTCCAGGAGGGACCGCCAGGTGGGGACACCTGCCCAGACGCCCCACAGCCTCGCCTGGCCCTCACCACCGCATTCCACGCCAGCCACACCCTATCCAGCCACGCCTTCTGCGACGAGGGACAAACTGTGTGGCCTCCCGGGGTCTAAGCCAGCATTTAGACCCCGTCCCTGTGAGTCTGAAGCCAGGCCCTGCACCCCCAACCAGTCCTGGGGACACGCCAGACCCCTCAGAACAGCAGGTGCCTCCGGCTTCCCCACCTGGATTTCAGCTCCTGGTCCAACGAGTGCCTGGGCACAAACACCCTCGGAGCCTCACTCTGATCATCTGTGAAACGGGCGCAGTGGCACTGCCTCTGGGAGCCCCGATGGGCCAGGTGCCCCGCAGGAGGCCAGGCGGCACCAGGGAGGGGAGTGGACGGCGCCTGAGACCCTCGCCCAACGCCAGAGTCTGAGGTCTCCTCACTGCCCTCCCCCTGCGAGGCAGATGCACGTGCCACAGCCACGTGTCATCTCTCCCTTGCTGTTCTGTTTAAAGGCACCATTTCCAAATTCAGAATTTCTGCATGAAGGCTAGAGTCGCCACTTGGGAACTGGAACACAGACACTCGGTCAGAAAAGACGGTCTCTTCCTCACAGGGAAGAAGCCAATTTTCGGTTTATTCCCCCCATGGCTTCACTGCCAAGTCCCCGTCTCATCTGTGCACGTGGGGAGACTTGGGGGCCGCAGGCCCGGGCAGGTCGTCCCTCCAGGCCACATCCCCACTCTCGGGAGGACTCGGTAGCCGTGCCCAGGTCACGGTAGCCTTGGGCGCAGCCCCAACAACCGAGCGGGTCAGGGCCCCCTGCGGGGCTGGCCCGGCCACACCTCACCTTCCCACAACCTCAGGACCAGCCGCAGCACCCTGACCTGTCCTTGTGCGAACACAGCGGGGAGACGACATGGTTAGAAAAACCCAGAGCGGAGCTGGTTTGCTTGTTAATATGGTCTGTACGCTTGTCTAACTGATTTTTCAAAATACCCCAGAAGGCGTGAAAAACATAGAGGTGAAAGTCACCTGCAATCCCTCATCCGAATGCAACCGTTAAAAGGTCTCGTCTGCCACGTCATTCTCCCCGTGGGTTTGAGGAAAGTCGGGTGCTGGGCCACTGTCTCCAGGGTAACACAATGGCCTCATCAGGGGCACCAAATCCGGGGTGCTACCCAGCTATGCGGGGCTTTCCTTCTAGACCCATTGTGACACCTCACACCCTGGGGGTCACCTTTGCGTTCGTCAGTCACCCTGTTACTAAAAGACACAGCTCAAATATTTTCCAAATCCTGAGACGGCTTCTTTCAGTAGAAATTTTACATTTTTCAACAGCGGCCAAAATCTATCAACAGTTCATCACTTTGTTCTGCTGTTAGTGAAGATGGGTAATTGTTCATTGCAACGTGACTCTTCACAACATGAATCGAAGGCCATTTAGGTTACGAAGTAGTGCTTTTGCTGAAAGCAGGTGCATTCAGCTGGCTGAACGTAACAGCTGGCCGGCACCGAGTGGACCAGGCTGGGACAGGATGTGGCCATCCACCACCCTACCCCACCCCCCTGCCCCAGGAGCCCCAAGGGACCCTGCGACCCAGGAGGTGCCCTGCAGACAGTTCTGGACCAGGCTGGGTCCTGTATCCACGATTACAAGCTACAGAACACAGCCGTGAGGACACGCACTCACCACGACAGCATCACGTGTGGGTCACAGACCCATCAGACCCTTGTGGTGAAGCGGCAGCTACTAGGAAGTGACGGTGCCTGTCCTCAGGGCACAGGCGTCGGGAAACCCCCTCGGAGGGCGTTCCTGCCCCGCATCCATCACCCAGAACCGCTCTTCTGCCAAAAGAAAGCAGGGGCAGCAGCAGGTCCCTTGGTTAGTCATTCAGCACCATCTGTACCCCCCTTTGGACTATTTGACAACAGTCAGAAGATACCTGGTGACGTATGTCCGTGAGCGAGCATCTGAGGTTCGGGGTCTGAAACCACCAGTGGAACCACAACGCCCCCAGAGGCAGGTGTAGAGCAGGACGGGAGCAGGAGTGGGTGAGGTGGGGGGGAGGGGAGGAAGAGGGGACGAGGGCAGGGACAGGCCAGGAGACCAGCGAGGGAAAGGCAGAAACACGCACACCACGGGAAAGGAAGGTGGTGGGACTCGGACGTGTCACCTGGCTTGAGACGGCATCGTGGTCATCCAGTCCCTAAGGGAGGTCAGGGTTTCTCTCCAGAAGAGGCCACTGTTGGGAAAAACAGATGGAAACCTTTTTACAAGATGAAGATGATTAAGTAAAGAACGTACTCCTATCAGCTGGGTGCTGAGGGGAGGCTTGCTTCAGGCTCTGACTGGTGAAGTCACTGCAGTAAAATCGGAAACGGGGCCCAGGGCAGGGCAGGCACAGCGCCTGCTGTTCCCAAACAGCGTCCATTCAAATACACAAAAGATACATCCTGACAGCTGAGGTTGAAGTTGGTCGTTTATTTATGAGTCTACACATTTTGTTGGCATCTTAAATGAGGTTGAAGGTGTCGAGACGGGTACCATCAGCTCTGAGTGACTGAGTCACCGGAAGCAGATGCCAGTAACCGTGCAAACTAACAGAGTACATAAAGCATGTTTTATTTTAAAAAACCTCAGCATTAAGAATTCAACCTTCTTTGAAGCCAATCACTTTTCTGTTAAAAACGACAGTCGAAAGAGCAGACACTTCACTCTTCACACAGAGAAGCTATGTTTTTACAGAATTCAAACAAACCTCTCATCAGCCAGTGAACAAAACAAAGATGCTTCGGTAAATTCTATCAAGAAAAAATATCTTTCCCCCAAAGCATACCAATAAATATTTATATTAAAACCCACAAATATTTTTGTTTAATCAGATACAACAGAAGAAAAATTCATTTTTACGTTAATCTTTGTAGATAAGTGTGATTTCTGTGCATATGCCAACCCCGGTCTGGTTTTAAGGAACAGTGGTATGAAGAGCTGTTCTGCCGGCTGTGCACCACGGGTGTGTCACAGGCACTGAGCGTCGCAGCACACGGGCACAGGCTCCCCACAGTGAGGACGCTGTCCCCACCACCGCGCTGAGCTCCCTGCCTAGAGCCTCGGACACGAGGTCTGCCTCCCTGCACCTCAACACAGGATTAGCCCAAGACAAGCCCGCGGTTCCTGCTTTAAAATCCTCGCGTAAGCTCGTCTGCAGCCACAGCAAGCGTCTCTTTAGGGAGAAGGACTACAGTCTATGTACTGAACTGTCTACCCGAAGAAACGCGGTTTTCAGTTCCGGTATTAACCATTTCAAGGTTCTAACGCAAACTGGATTTTACCACCACTTACATGTCCCCCTTTCAAGGCTCAGTGAAGTAAACTTCTTGTCTCTTAGAAAAAGATGGACATAGATGACTGATGGACGCTACACAGACAGAGAGAGAGATGGTTAGAGGACAGGTATACATTGTACATAGATGGCTGGAGATGACACAGAGTGTAGACAGATGGCTGATTGAGAAATGACAGATGACAGGCAGACACTGTCACCCCCCGGAGTCCACAGAAATGCTAAATGACACCCCTTTATGTCGAACAGCACAGAACTGAACACTGAGGACAGTGGCTTTTAAAGAGAGGAATGCACAGTGTAACTGGAGGTTTTCGTTTTTAACCAAAAAACCCCTATACCTTCTCTGTGAAGCCACCGTGACCTGAGATAGACACGTACTCCTGTGGATCAGAGCTGTCCTGCTAAGGATACACGTGCACGGGTACCTGACCGAGGTGCCAGTCTATCAGGGAGGCAGAAAGCAAGTCTGGAGACACACGAGATGCCTCAGTGACGTGCCCAAACCAGCCAGTCTCTCATTTGGAAAAACAAAACCCTGGGTGTTAGAGAAGAGAGGCACTTTTCATCATTTTACATACAGTTTTAACTCTTAACAAGCGAGTTATTTTCCAAACAAAATTAACTGTCAAGTTGCTAAAACTGATCCATGCTTTATATATAGCATTCTTTAATCTGCAATCAAAAACAGAGAACAAAGTTTTAGAAGAAAATAAGATCGATATTTAAAAGTTCAGGAGAAATAAAAATAAAACCTCAAGGTAAGAACCACTGTCATCATCTAATGTGCGTACAGGAGGCTGGAGATGAAGACGCGTTTGCAGACAGTGCATTCACGCTGATCAGATACAGCCTTCGCTTCTCCAGGGTTTATTCTGCTTGCATATTTTAAAATTTAGTACAAAAGAAGAGTTAACACAATGTAACATGACCTTTGGAAGATTCATTTTACACCTGGATTGCAGGTTTCTGGCAACAGAAGAGAACTGCGCAGCTGCTACATTCTTGTGTCATAGACTACACGTATGTGCTACATGCAGAGAAAGGGATCAAGACACGGAACAAAGAACTGCAACCGAGGACAGGAAGACGGGTTTGTGGCAAAATGCAAATTACCACTGCGCTCCTCCCGGACAGCAGCAAACCTCACGTCTCCAGTCTCAGCAACACGTGGACAACAGGAGGACGTTTCCACATAAGGCAGTCAATGTGCGGTCCCTGTTCGTGTCCACTGAGGAATTTCCTAAGTAAGCATTTGAAGAGGAGAGTCCAAATAAAACGGCACAGGGCAGATTCCCTGCAGTTTTCATCTGGGAAAGACCAAACTTGATACTCTACTAAAAACACACTGTGATACAGCAAACTCTAGGAATCTGAATGAAATGAAATACAAAGGTGCAAAATCAGGCAGATCTTGGTTTGTGAACTCGCAGGAGTGGGGCTGTCACTCCAGCTCCTCCCAGTCGTCCGTCAGGTGGCCTCTGCTCTGCCGACGGATGCTGACCAGCTTCCCCGCTGACCTGAGGCTCCAGCGCGAGCTGTTCCCGGCACCGGCCAGGCTGGTGTACTTGGTGGAGCCCCTGGCGTCCTCCTCCCAGCCCGGCCCGGACAGACGGTCACTCATGGGGTCGCCCGAGTTGGCTGCCACGTCTTCAAGAACAAGTTTTGGTGGCTCCCAACCTTCGATCTCATCTGGTTTCTTGGACTGTGTACTCTGTTTCAAAACCAAATTGTCCCAAAATCCAGACTTCTTCTCCGTCTTCAAGTCTTCTTTTAATCGTAAGTTAGTTCTACAGGAGACGAAAGAGTTAAGTGTTGGTGATCAATCATCTCAGAGCCTCAAGTTGTGTTTATTCTATAAAATAAAAGGTTCTTTTTAAAAAAAAGTCGTTTGGAAAGCTCACACAGATTTATACGTAAAACTTGAAATATTAATAAGGAAAAAGCAGTCACTACACATGATTAGGGAAACTTGTGAATGCTGTATTTAAGGTACCACACTTGGCAAAATGCAAAGTCACTCTCAAACAGAAGAGAAAAAAGCAGACTGTCTCAAGGCCACACGGAAGGCCGAGCTCGTCTCTGAACCAACCTGAGAAAAGAAGCCCCAGGTCCAGATTCAGAAACGGGGGGTTACTCCATTTACCACAGGTTCAGTTTTCCACGGGTTTATTCAGAGCTGCAGCCTCAGACGTTCAGAGCTCAGAGCGCTGTGTGCTCTGAGGAAGATACGGCCGACTGTGGAGGCGAATGCTCACACACGACTCAGGGCTCTGGCCGCAGTCCCCCAGCCTGGCGGCCGGGAGCATCCTCAGGACACAGGGGTAAAAACGCCGGCGTCCAGGCCCGACCCCTTCAGAGTCTCATTTAATTGGACCGAGGGGCCAGGACACAGGCGTGTTTTCAGGCCCCCTGTGAGCTGTCACCCTGACATCCAAGAGGACCGACTTACACAGTCCCTGCAGAGAGGGCCCATGAGGTCACGACCACGGGGTCAGAGGCAGGGGAGGGCCAGACAGTGCTGGTGGGTCATGAGTGCTGCTGAGGCACCCGGTCCTCGGAAGAGAAGCCTCTCTACGGTCAGACTCACCAGGAGTCACCTGCCACTGGCAATTCCACTAGGTCGTCACTGAACTTATACTTTCATCTTTAAAAACATTTTTTTGTTGTTGGCCATGCCGCATGGCTTGTGGGATCTTAGTTCCAGTGAAAGCGCAGAGTCCTAACCAGTGGACTGCCAGGGAACTCCCTAAATACATTTTTTAAACTTTCAAAATATTTATAATAAATTAGCAGCACTGTCAGCTTAAATATATTGTTTTCTAAAATCTGGTTTTTTAAATTTATTTATTTTTGGCTGTGTTGGGTTTTTGTTGCTGTCCACAGGCTTTCTCTTGTTGTGGCATGCAGGCTTCTCATTACGGTGGCTTCTCGTTGCAGAGCACAGGCTCTAGGTGTGTGGGCTTCGGTAGTTGTGGCACATGGGCCCAGTAGTTGTGGCTTGCGGGCTCTAGAGCACAGGCTCAGTAGTTGTGGTGCACAGGCTTAGTTGCTCTGCAGCATGTGGGATCTTCCTGGACCAGGGCTCGAACCCATGTCCCCTACCCTTGGCAGGCGGATTCTTAACCACTGCGCCACCAGGGAAGCCCCAATTTTCTAAAATCTTTTACAGTTTACAATCAATCTTTGCATTTTTTTTTTTTTTTTTTTTTTTGCTGTACGTGGGCCTCTCACTGTTGTGGCCTCTCCCGTTGCGGAGCACAGGCTCCGGACGCGCAGGCCCAGCGGCCATGGCTCACGGGCCCAGCCGCTCCGCGGCATGTGGGATCTTCCCGCACCGGGGCACGAACCTGTGTCCCCTGCATCGGCAGGCGGACTCTCAACCACTGCGCCACCAGGGAAGCCCAATCTTCGCATTTTTAACTGGGTTTTTTCTTGATTTTCTGAAACTACTACACACCTTAAGCATGGCTACAAGCTGCTTTAAGGCTCATGAGTTCTCTTTACTGTTAAGTTTGAGAGCTGGTCAGAGAAGCTTTTTTTCCACTTTTCCATAATCTTTCTAAGTGCTTACTGTCAAAATCAGTACGACTCATTTCTGTCTCCTCACACGGGGAAGGAAGCCCTCAGCGTCCCTGCACCCTGCCCTGCTCCCCACCGCCAATGGAACGGCTGCTGTCCAGACCGCAGCTACTCACCCTCTGGACTTGGGGGATTTACATCTTTCCAGCAGGTGCTGCTCGTCATCCTTGTTAAACAGCGAAGTCACTTCTTTCCAGCCTCGGAAACTCGCTCCCTGAACCTAATAAAAGGTTAGAAAAAGATCACATCTGAGAGAGTGAAGTGAAGAGACAGGTCACAGCTGTATTATGCAGTAGCCGCGGGGCTGCCATTGAGCACAGAAGCTGGTACCAATTTCCTTACCTGCCGCATCCGCACAGCGACTCTTCCCATCAGTTGCAGGTAATCTCCGTTACCCAGTGAGGACAGTGGGTAAACCCACCCACGTTTAATAACAGACCATCAGTGACCACACTGCAGCCAAGCCAGGTCGGGACGGTGGGGCCCCGACACGAGGTGGGGGCTGCACCAACCTCCAGGTGGACTTTGAGAAGAAACCACACATTTTTGTTTATTCTAAGACAAATGATTTTGTACTTTTTCATTTCTGAAATCAGGATGTAATTAACGCCTGGCATCTCAGATTCAGAGAGAGACAGTAATAAGGGAGGAATGGAGAAAAGGAAGTACATCTCCAGAAGTCTCGTGTCAACTGCCTTTACGGTGAGCCACTCTCATGTCCCTGGAGCCCAAAATCACACCAACTGCAGCTGCTTTTCTTTGAAGGGGATGGAGGAGGGCATCTCCCATAGGGCAGACCTGGCTTTAAATGCTCTGAAATGTTAAAAATGGAGCAGCACTGAAACCTGAACCAGGAGGCTGCAAGCGAGCAGTGGTGTGAGACCATCCACAGAACAGGAAACAAACAGCTTGCGACCCTGCCGCGCTCGCCCCTCCAGGGCTGATTATGTGTCACTGAGGGCTCAGATGATGGTTGGCATGCTTTTTAGCAATTAAGCATTTTTTAATTAAGGTGTCTCCGTTTTTAAAGACATAATACTACTGCACATTTAACAGACTACAATCTAGCATAAACACAACTTTTATACACGCTGGGAAATCAAAAACTTGGCATGACTTGCTTTATTGCAGTGATCTGGACGGAACCCACTCTCTGCCTGTGCAGCAAGGTTAACAGTGCATCCGATGTTGTCATCGCAAGGAGAAAAACCTATTTCCTTCTTTTTCCTGTATCTACACGAGATGACGGGTGGTAGCTAACCCTAGCGTGGTCACATGTGGAATTTATACAGTGACGCGTGTCAGTTACTTCTCAATAAAACTGGGGGGCGGGGAAGAGTTCTAGGGCAACCACTCTGTAGCCTACAGGAGAAACTTACTACAAATCTCTGAGATGATCTAAATGAGATGGTAAGTCTTAGATGTGGGCCCCAGAGCTTGGGGGAAACTAGAGATAAAACCACCACCGAAAGGAGCGTCTAAAAACGTTTAAAATAATAAAAACCTCAACACAAACCACCTGTGCCATTCAGTCCGGGAGGCCCACACTGCAGGAATGTGTCACCGGCTTAGGGCATTCTCCCCCTTCTCCCTACTCCTTTGCCTCTAAATCCTCCCTTCCCAGCTTCTGCTCATGTGTAATTGGGAAACACAGATGCGCTCGCCCTCTGGGCAGGTGCAGGGATGTATGTGAGGCGAAGGGCTCTCTGGTTGTCACCCACCACCTTTCTGTGGAGAGCATAAGGGCCCGTGTCAGACCCTGAGCTCTAACCTCACCCACACCTCCCACTGGACACTGCCCACCAGGCTTTCCTCCACCTTGCTGCCCCTCAAGAAGGGCAGCCTTCTTCCTGCCTCTCCCTCCATGGGCTGGCCTTGGTGCCCCTAGTCCGGCCAGGCTCAGAACCTGTAGGTGACCCCACCCCCTTGGATGCCACATCTGTCCCCGGCGTGTGAATCCAGGCCTCTGGTTGTGGGGACTCAGGACACCTCTCCCACTGCCACACGTCACTCAAGGGCTGGCAATACCTGCCAGGTGACGTAAGAGCGAGGCTCCACGTCCCCAACAAGCAGATGTCCCAGGTCACAGCTGACACAGCACCTGGAAGAAATCAGACCAGATGCGAAAACCTCTCTCTGCTGGCAGATAACTACTAAGTGACAAGTGATGGCACATCTACAGAGCAGTAGGAGTTCTGAGTGGTGAGTGCTCACGTACAGTGTGGGGCAAACGGCCCGCCGGCAGCCTGAGGGAGGCCCACCCTGGGCCAGGCACATCCTACAGGAGCGCGGCCGTCACGCTGGGCTTAACGATCCCAAAAGAATGTGTCAAAGCCAGACCGCTCCTTCACTGACAGACCTGCTCTGCCTGCAGTGCCCACGTTTACACCTGAACCGCACCCCAAGAGGGACACGGGGATGTCACCCACAGACACGACTGCAGCCACCCAGCAGGTCCCAGCCCAAGGGCTCTGCCCCTGATCTCAGGGAGGCTGCCCTCCACAAGCACCATATGAAGGGTGCCCGTGGACATGGAAGCGCTCCTGAGCTCACCTGGAAAGGTGGGCTGTGTGGAGGGCAAGTGCCATTCGCGGTGTGGGGTGAGGAAGTTTCCATCCTCAGAGGGCAGAGGTGACAAACTCAAATGCGTCTTGCAGTCAGAAGGGCCAGGGGTAAAAAAATTCTTTATAAGTGAGACGAGAGCCAGGGAGAAAGGGACGGCCCCAAAATGAAGACACACATGATACGCTGTGAAACTGAGCAGTACCCAAGAAGCTGTCCAAAAGAGATGAGAAAATGAATTTCAGCTCCGAACAAGGAAGAATTACTTTTCCCTGTGCCCATAACTCCGTTAAAAAAAAAAGTACTTCACATCCCATGGGAGGAAAATCTATGGAATCCTAGAAAGAAAGTTGTCATCCATAACTTACCAAAACTCGTTCTGTTGGAGCAATTTAGCAGGAGGGTCTTGTTACACCTCGTCTACTGCCCCGCGTGAGCACAAAGCCCGACTGGGTTCTCCGGGCCTCCCGCTCTGCCTGGGCAGAAAGTGAATTCACAGCACTGCCCACGGCTGAGTAAAGCTCCCAACCTTGCCAACCAGAGTCCAACAGGCAGAGCTGATCACCCACAAAGCAAAGCCAGCAGCACCATCCGACAAGGGAACTTGGGGCGCGGGTCAGCTTGAGTCAAGACCACAAAGAGCCTTACCATCTGCTGCCCCTGGGAGGGGAAACTAACCCACGGCCCACCCACGGCTGAGTACAGCCTTCAGCCCGCCTGACCAGGGGCCCTGAGCACAGCACACAGGAGGCCGTGCTGTCTATCCAGCAGCCCTGCTTACGGTGGCAGCTGAGTGGAGGGCACAGCCCGAGGTTTCCCCTTCTGCAGAGTAAAACCGGTGGCCCCGTGTAGCCAGGGAATCCAGGCACAGTCCAGCCGGATTTGGGGTCCCAGACATTAAGCTGGGCAGACCCTGAGGCCCACGCTGCTGCCCCACCAGGCACGGAAGCTAATGCACAGCCCCCTCTACTGCTGAGGATAGCATCCCATCCTGGCTGTTTGTGGAGCCTAACCAGAGAACCCAGGCCCCTGCGGTCCCTCTTACAGTCTCAACGTGGGCAGAGAACCAAGCCAGCCAACCTGTCTGAACACTGTCAGCCAGCAGCAACCCCCCGACCCAACAGGACCTCAGGGCCCAGGGCTCAGACAGCGGCCTTGCCCCAGAGTAAACACGCATAGCAGGCCCCATCTGCCTAAGCACGTTAGCAGCTGACAGGTCCAGAAACCCAAACTAAGCTGCTCAAGAACTGTCTCTAGCAAAGAATCTATAAGGCCTGGAAGAGGAACCCACTCACTCAAAAGCACAGAAGACAACGTAAGGAGTCAAGCATCACGACGGCGGGTAAATGTCACACCACCAAAGGGAACTAATAAAGCTCCAATAACCCAAAAGAAATGTGATATCTATGAACTATCAAAGAATTCAGAATAACCCTGTTAAAGAAGTTTAGTGAACCACAATAACACACACAACTAAATGAAATTAGGAAAACAACACATGAACAAAACAGGAGTTCAAAAAAGAAGCAGGCACCATCAAAAACAAAAACAAAGAAAACCACACACCAGAAATCTTGGAACTGAAAAACACAGTCACTGAACTGAAAAATTTCAATTGACAGCTTCAAAACTAGCCTTCACAATACAGAGAAACAATTGAAACGATCAGTGACCTGGAAGACAGGACAGCTGAAATTATCCAGTCAGAGGAGCAAAAAAAAAGAAAGAATGAGGAAAGCCAGAGGGACTTGGGGAACATAGTCAGAAACAACAATATCCACATTACAGCAATTCCAGGAGAAGATAAAGGGACAGAAAGTATATTTAAAGCAATAATGGCTGAAAATGTCTCAAGCCTGGGGAGAGAAATGGATATCCAGATCTATGAAACCCAAAGGACCCCAAATAGGTTGAACCCAAATACATCTACATTGAGACACACAATTGTTAAAAGTCAAAGACAAAGAAACAATTTTGAAAGAGAAAAGAGACAAGTTACACACAAGGGAACCGGCTACCCTCCCCCAATAAAACTATGGAGAGATTTCTAAGAGAAACTTTTCAGGCCAGGAGAGGATGGGAAGATATATTCAAAATATTTTTTTAATTATTAAAATTTTTACTTTATTTATTGAATTATAATTAACGTACAATATTATAAAATGTTATAAAATATTAGAAGAAAAAACTGTCAACTAAGATTTCTATACCAGCAAAACTGTCCTTCAGAAATAAGGAGAGATAAAGACTCTGCCAAACAAACAAAAGCTGAGGGAGCTCATCAGCAAAATAAAAGGACTCTAATTAGCATCATAAAGACATGAAGGTAGTGCAAAACTCACTAGGACAGGTAAATTTATGGTCAGAGTTAGAGTCTGTAATATGGTAGTAATGGTGGTGCATAAATCACAACTCTAGTTTAAAAGTAGAAAAAAAGTACTAAAAATAATCATAACTACAACACTCTGTCCTTGGATATACAACATAAAACATATGTAAACTATAAAGTCAGTAACCTAAAATGTGAGGGGGAGAAGAAATAGAAGTTACATACTGCTTGCCAATGCAGGGGACATAGGTTCGATCCCTGGTCTGGGAAGATCCCACATGGCACGGAGCAACTAAGCCCGTGTGCCACAACTACTGCACTCTAGAGCCCACGAGCCACAACTGCTGAAGCCCATGTGCCACAACTACTGAATGCTGCATGCTTTAGGGCCTACGTGCCGCAACTACTGAAGCCCGTGTGCCTAGAGCCCACGCTCCGCAACAAGAGAAGCCACTGCAATGAGAAGCCCGAGCACCACAATGAAGAGCAGTCCCCACTCACCGCAACTAGAGAAAGCCCGCACGCAGCAACAAAGACCCAAGGCAGCCAAAAAACAAACAAAAACCACAATAAAAGAGAGCAGGATAAAAAGCAAGGAACAATGGATCTATGACATAGCCAGAAAGAAATTAACGAAATGTCTTGCCTATCAATAATTAAATTTAAATGCACTAAAGTTTCCAATCAAAAGACACAAAATGACTGAATGGATTAAACAAAAACAATATGCTTCCTACGAAGAGACTCACTTTAGACTTAAAGACACACATAGGCTGAGAGTGAATGGATGATGGGAAGAGATACTTCAAGACAACAGACTTTACAAATGGTAAAGAGGGACAAAGAAGGCCACTATATAATGATAAAGGGGTCAATCCATCAAGAAGATACAATTAATATTTATGTACCCAACATTGGAGTGCATAAATGTATAAAGTAAAAACTAACAGACCTAAGGGAATTCCCTGGCAGTCCAGTGGTTAGGACTCAGCTCTTTCACTGCTAAGGGCCTGGGTCTGATCCCTGGTTGGGGAACTAAGACCCCACAAGTCACGCAGTGTGGCCAAAAAAGCAAAACAAAACTAACAGAGCTAAAAAGAGAAGTAAACTGCAATACAGTAATAGCTGGGGAATTTAATACCCCACTCTCAACAATGGATATAGATCATCCAGAGAATCAGTATGGAAACAGTGAGTCTGAACAACACTGTAGATGAAATGAACCTAACAGACAAATGCAGAACATTCTGTATAGCATGACAGCAAAATACACATTCTTTCAAGCACACATGGAATGTTTTCTATGACAGACCATATGTTAGGCCACAAAACAAGTCTGAGCAAATTCAAGAAGGCTGAAAGCATGGTAAGTATCTTCTCTGACCACAACATATACCATCAGTAAGAGGAGGAAAACTGGAAACTGCATGAATACATGGAAACTAAACAAGGCTCTCCTGAACAACCCACAGGTCAAAGAAGATATTAAAGGGGAAATAAAACTGTTATCTTGAGACAAACAAAAATGGAAACAGCATACTAAAACTTACAGATGCAGTGAAAGCAGTTCTAAGAGACAAGTTCACACAGAAACAAGGAAGATCCCAAATAACATAACTCTGTGCTTCAGGGAAGTAGGAAAAAAAGAATGAACTGAGCCAAGTTAGTAGAATAAAGAAAATGATAAAGAGAAGAAATAAATGAAATACAGAACAAGAAAATGATAGATTTACAAAACTAAGAGTTGGTTCTTTGAAAACATAAACAAAATTGACAAACCTTTAGCTAGACTCCCCAGGGAAAACAGAACCAAAATCAACAAAACTCTAAATGAAAGAAACATTACAATTGATACCACATAAATATAAGGATCATAAGAAGCTACTATGAAATTACAACTCATATCACAGAGAAACAAACAACCATAAGAGAATACTATGAACAGTTACATGCCAACAAACTGGACTACCAAGATGAAATGGAAAGATTCTCAGAAACATATAACCTACTGAGACTGAATAAGAAGAAATATAAAATCTGAACAGACCATTTACTAGTAAGGAAATTGAATCAGTAATTTAAAAAATCTCCCAATGAAGAGAAGTCCAGGACCAGACAGCTTCACTGGTGAATTTTATCAAACATTTAAAGAAGAATTAACATTAATTCTTCTCAAACTCTTCCAGAAAATCGGAGAGGAAGGAACACTTGTAAACTCATTTTTCAAGGCCAGAATTACCCTGATACCAAAGTCAGAAAAGAACAGTGCAAGAAAAGAAAAATTATAGGCAGGCCAATTTTCCTGATGAACACAGATGCAAAAATTCTCAATACTAGCAAACCAAATTCAGCAGCACATTAAAAGGATCATTCACCATGATCAAGTGGGATTTCCCTGGGATGCAAAGATGGTTGAAACACACAAATCAAATAAGTGTGATACATCACATTAATAGAACGAAAGAAAAGAAATACCATCTCAGTAGATGCAGAAAAGGCATTTGACAAAATTTTCAACATTCATGATAAAAACTTAAGTATGGAAGGAACATACCTCAGCATAATAAAGACTACAGATGAAAAGTCCACAGCTAACGTCATACTCAATGATGAAAGGTCAAAAACTTTTCCCCTAAGATCAGGAACAAGACAAGGATGTCCACTCTCACCACTCCTATTCAACACAGTGCTTACTGAAAGTCCTGGCCAGAGAAATAAATAGAGAGTATCAGAATTGGAAAGGAAGAAGGAAAACTGTTTCTATTTGCAGAATCCATGATTTTATATACAGAAAATCCTAATGACTCCACCAAAAAAAAACTGTTAGAACTAATCAATAAAGTCAATAAAGCTGCAGGTTACAAAATTAACATTCAGGACTTCCCTGGTGGTGCAGTGGTTAATAATCCACCTGCCAGTGCAGGGGACACGGGTTTGAGCCCTGTTCCGGGAAGATTCCACATGCCACAGAGCAACTAAGCCCATGCGCCACAACTACTGAGCCTGCACTCTAGAGCCCGCGAGCTATAACTACTGAGCCCTTGTGCCACAACTACCGAAGCCCACATGCCTAGAGCCCGTGCTCCGCAACAAGAGAAGCCACTGCAATGAGAAGCCCACACACCGCAGCAAAGAGTAGCCCCCACTCACCTCAACTAGAGAACACCTGTGCACAGCAACAAAGACCCAACACAGCCCAAAATAGAAATAAATTTAAAACATTAACATTCAAAAATTGGTACCACTTCTACAAGCTAACAATAAATTATGTGAAAAAGAAATAAAATGATACCATTTACAATGGCATCTAAAACATAAAATACTTAAGAATAAATTTAACCAAGGAAGTCAAAGATCTCTACACTGAAAACTACAAGACATTGATGAAAAAGATACAGATAAATGGAAAGGTATCCCATGTTCATGGGTTGGAAGAATTAATATTGTTAAAATGTCCATACTACCCAAAGCCATCTCTAGGTTCAATGCAATCCCTATTGAGATTCTAATGGCATTTTTTACAGAAGTGGAAAAAACAGAAACAATCCTAAAATGTGTATGGAACCATAATAGACCTTGAATAGCTAAAGTAATCCTGAGAAAGAAGAACAAAGCAAAAGGCATCACACGTCTTGATTTCAAGCTATACTATAAAGCTACAGTCATCAAAACAGTATGGTACTGGCATAAAAACCGACACATAGATCAATGGAACAGAACTGAGAGCCCAGAAATATACCCATGCATATACAGTCAACTAATACTTGACAAGGGAGCCAAGAATATTCAATGGAGAAAAGACAGTCTCTCTTCAATAAATGGTCATGGGAAAGCCAGACAGCCACATACATGCAGAAGAATGAAATTGGACCCCTATCTTACACCATTCACAGAAATTAACTTGAAAGAGATTAAAGACGTAAATGTAAGACTGGAAACCATAAAACTCCTAAAAGAAAACATAAGAAAATAAAGCTCTTTGACATAGGTCTTGGCAATGATTTTTTGGGAAAATCACCACTAGAGCACAAGCAACAAAATAAAAAACAAGTGGGATGACAACAGACAAATAAGCTTCTGCGCAGCAAAAGAAACCATCAACAAAGTGAAAAGACAGCCTACAGAATGAGAAAAAATATTTGCAAACTATATACCAGATAATATCCAAAATATTTGAAGAACTCATAGGACTCAATAACAACAAAAAGCAAACAATATGGTGTAGAAATAGGCAGAGGATCTGACTAGAAAATTTTCAAAAGAAGACATACAGGTCACCAACAGGTACACGAAAAGGTCCTCAACATCTCTAATCATCAGGGAAGTGCAAATCAGAACCATAAGGAGATATCACCTCACACCTGTCAGAATAGCCATCATCAGACAGACAAGAAGTAACAAGTGTTGGTGAGGGTGTGGAGAAAAGGGAGCCCTCGTGCACTGCTGGTGGGAATGTAGATTGGTGTAGCCACTGTGGAGAACAGCATGGAGGTTCCTCAAAAATATTAAAAATAAAAACTACCATATGACCCAGCAGTTCCACTTCTGGATATTGATCTAAAGGAAACAAAAATACTAACTCAAAAAGATATATGTACCCCCATGTTCACAGCAGCACTGTTTACAACAGCCAAGATATGGAAACAACCTGAGTGTCCGTCGGTAGATGAATAGATAAAATGTGGCATATAGGGCTTCCCTGGTGGCGCAATGGTTGAGAGTCCGCCTGCCGATGCAGGGGACAGGGGTTCGTGCCCCAGTCCGGGAAGATCCGACATGCCGCGGAGCGGCTGGGCCCGTGAGCCATGGCCGCTGAGCCTGCGCGTCCGGAGCCTGTGCTCCGCAACGGGAGAGGCCACAGCAGTGAGAGGCCCGCGTACCGCAAAAAAAAAGACTTCCCCAAAACACAAGCTGAGAAAAAACCAAGTACAAAACTTCATTACCTTAAAAAAAAAAAAAAAAAAAAAACAATTGAACAAAATGTCCCAAAGTTAAAGACCAAAATATAGTACCATTTGCATTTACTCTTGTTTTTCCTCAAATATAGAGCTTTAAGTGCTTTAATTATCCAAATGTGACAGATGCAAGTTTCTCATCTCAGATTTTTCTGGCAAAGTGTGTAACCGAGTTATTAGAAGTATCTGATTATACATGCACTGTGAGAAAGCATTAGCTACCTGCCCCCAGGCTGCCAGGGCAACTCTTGGTCCAAAAGAGGATCAAAACACAAATTTTACCCGAGCAAGAAAAATTACATGAAAACTGCATGGTGATAAATGAGATGCGCCATTTCAGTGATGGGGGCAAAGGAAATATTATGCCAAGATATCTCTGAAAATCAGAAACAAATGCAAGGGATGAGGAGGAAGAATACAACCTAGTGCTCTGTTGGGTTCTGTGGATGCCACATAACCTGAGGGTACTGGTCCAGTCCAGATCCCATGGCATATGAATGCTTTAATAAAAGCAATTATTTTTTAAAGTTATTTAAGGTCAAACATCAGGAGGAAAATGTTACTCTTCCTTAGGTCAGGCATCCCAATCTTTCAGCAGGAAAACACTGCTGTCACCCCACAGGGGTGGAGTTCAGCTTCAGTGTCATGGTCGTCTGCACCAGGTGACGTTACTGCAGTGCTCTCACCCCACAGTCATCCGCCCGGGAGTGCGCTTCCTTGCGTGGATCAAAGAGGTCAACGCATAGCGCCGGCCGCCTGAAGCCGGAGGCCATGCGCTGTGTCAGGGCAGAGCCCAACTCCAGAGTCATCCTGTCGGCGGGCTAAGGGCCATCACTCTGCCCCAGGAAGGGCTCGGATCCGTGTCGGGAAGCTGCTTTGGAGTGAAAAGTACTCAGAGGTTGGGCAGTGTGGGGTGGCTTGGGGCCGGGCGGGAGCCTCCCCAGAGCCCCCCCCCTCAGCACCCCAACTCTGCCTGGGGACTCTGGAGGCAGTGGGTGCTGTGGGCATGACTTCCAAGCCACAAACCAGGGCCGAGGCCCTGCCCTCAGTACCCCGCACGGGAAGGGACTCAGTCTGGTGTGTCCCAAAGGACAGCGACGGCCAAGGTTCTGAATAAAATGTAATTTTAAAAGCCTAATTTCCTAACCCTTCTAAATTTTAGAACTCACAACCACTTTATGTTTAAACACTGAATTCATTGAGAAACTGGTAATCCTGGAGGAAACTGATTTCACAACCCAGTCCAGGCCTCTAGGTCAAGCTGTGAAACCAAAGGCCCCGTCGCCGGACTAGAGCTCTCCGGCTCCGGGAGAATTGCTACGGGGCCTTCACAGGCTCACAGACGCACGAGGTGAAGAGGTCTGAGAAGAAGGCGGTCCCGCCGCTGATGGCAGAGACAGAAACGGGAGGGAGGGCGTGGGAGCGGCCACAGGTGTGAAGGGGGACCAGGGGGACCGGGGCCGGCGTGAGGCCAAGGAGACACCCGGCCCTCAGCCCTGCCCATCAGACACTGTGCAGCACAGGGAATGTAGCCAGTATTTGATGATGACTATACATGGAGTATAACCTTTAAAAACTGGATCACTATGTTGCACACCTGTAACTCATATAATATCGTACATCACCTGTATCTCAATTTAAAAAACCCTTCAGATGACACACACACACTTCAGGCACACTCTTCAGACCTGAGGCAGGACGACACCTGCTAAGGACCTGTGGGTAACAGAGGCACCGGCGCCCTCCCCGTCCCCGTCCCGGGTAGAGTGAGGCAGGCCTGCTGGCTGGACCGTGTCCCTGTGCTTTCGCTCTGCCCAATGCAGGGACACAGCGGTTCCTCCACTAGTGCACTGAGCTTTAGGGACGGCTGGGGTGAGCTGAGGGCCTTCCGTTCCCTGGACTGAACCCGACCAGAAGCAGCCACTCCGCAGCCGGGGGCTCTGTATCCATCCGGCTGACAGTTTTAATCTGTCGGGATGGCACTCACCAAAGAACTGTACATAAACTCCTTGGACCAAGTAGAGAAACAGCTAAGGCTTCACGTGGCTTGCTGTGGAAACTACATTCTGTACAACGGTCTGCTGTGGAAATGCTCCTTGGTGGGGACATGCACTTGTTCTGGAGTGTGCAGTGTTGCAGCTGCATTCGCCGATAGTAACGAACACATGTAGTAGTTTCTAAAATATGGAAAATGTTCCCGATCAACCACCAATTAAACTTTGGTTACTTGGTTTGTTTGGTCACTTGTTCAACAATGTTTAAATCTTTTAAATACCCTAATCATTTGACAGTCAAATAAATTATTCATGCTAATGGAAGAAAAGAGACAGGTTCGTGATTCAGAGCAAAGTGCATCTTTGTGCCGAAAGCATGAGCAGGAAAATATACTGCCGAGTCCCGAGGGGGGCGACCCGAACGCCTGTCTGCTGAGGCCTCATTAGGCAGACGCGGTGCATCCACACCTGGGGGCAGAAGGGGCCACAGGGACTAACACCGGCCCACCAGCAAGATGCCAGCGGTGCTACCAGCTGCCCGTACAGATCTGGGGACACACACACTCTTTGTACTTAGGACATCTGGGCATGCATATATGTACTGACGTCCTTCTGTGTTTAGATGTGTTACATGCAGACAGGATCTCTAGAGGAAAGAGCAAAAACTGTGAACTGGAGAACTGGGTGGCAGGCAGACACGAGACTCAACGTGTCCCCTTCAGTACAGCTACAGTTGCAGACCATGTGTCCTAGTCGGAGAGAGCAGGGAACAGGGCATCCCTGAAGGGCTGGCTGACGGGGGCCGAGGCGGGAGGAGGCCCCAGGAAACTAAAAGGCAGACGGTGGACAGAAAGAGTACGAGGTGTTACCAAGCAGATACTGACTCTTCTGGCAGGAGGAGACCTCAGTGCACAGAGCAAGTTGCCAGATAGAAACTGACGCAGGGCAGAGCTCAGCCAGAGTCAGGGTGCAACCCAGCTAAGATGGATTTCATGAGGAAAAGCAAGAGCATGGCTGAGGGTTTTCCAGCATCAAAGACAGACGTGCAGTGGCCACAGCAGCAGCCCCCAGTTCAGAACAGAGCTCCCCGCTAGGGGGACCATGCCTCCCAGATGCTGTGGAAAGGAACACGTGCAGCAGTGCATTCTCAGGTGTCGGAAAACGTCTGATCCACAGCAGAGGCCACTGAGGGCACGTGGGATTCTGCCCCGTAGGTAACAGGTCAAATAAAACACATCTCAACCCCGTGCCCGTGGGAAACGTCTCCCTAATGCTGCAGAAAAGACTGCTCTGAAAAGTGCTTCCCTCTGAAACCCAGAAGCAAAGAGCAAACAGTTTATACACACAGAGGCCAGTCTCTACAGAGGCCGCATTCTACAGATTCTCTCTCTGCAACATAGGATAAGCACTGAGCTTGGAAACCTGCAGGCAGGTATCTTGAGAGATAGCTTCAACATTAAAAAGGGTAACTTCCGAGACCAGAACTCATGGTGGGGAGGGGAGAAATGGGTACTGCTTCTTTTATTTAATTATAAACTTTACAGTTCTTTCCGAATTTGAAAAACAAAAAAACCAGCTATTTTTCTATGAAAGATTGCAGAAGTTTTTGGATTTTTAATGATAAAAATCCAAAGTCCTCAATATAAAGAGTTTTATAAAACAATTTTAAAAAAATCAAAACAACCTAGTAGGAAAATGGGCAAAACGAAAGAAAACAGGATCTTCTCTGACTAGGGAAGGCTGAGTATATGGGAGAAGCTTGGTCATGTGACCAGGTCTTCAGCTCAGGAGACACAGGACCCGGTCAGGCGAGCCTTCTGTTCTACAGCCAGAGAGAAGGGGAGGACTAGTGGCCTGAAATGACTCGGATCTTCTGTCATTAAACAGCTCCCAGCAGCTCTGTGCCCCCACCCCGCCCTGCCGGCAGCCCTTGGCCTTTCCTGATGCCCGAGACGCTGTCTTCTGCATAACATGCCCTTCTTTTCCTTCAGTTTTCTTTCGCTCGTTTAGCCTTGGGGTGCAGCCATGAAGTGTTATTAAAAGTCCTGAAGCTAGAAACAAGTCCCCAAATGAGGTGCGAAATGAGATCTCTTCAGGAGGCACAGGACCGTGGACGCTGTCCCCACAGAGGTGGCCCGGGTCTCTGCGCCTGCCCTGGATCTGCACACCCTTGGCCACCACCTTATTATCACCCAAGCGTCTCAGGAGGAGAAGCTCAGTACTCGGCCCTCCCGCAAACACGACCCGTTCACACTCCCGGTTCACTGACTTCTTTGTGCTCTACTATCTCAGGAAGTGAACACAGAGATCTTGGAATGTTTAAATTCTAACACACCAAAAACTATTCAAACACAGACAATGGTTAAGACAAAAGAACTCTGCTCTTGGCTTTTGCACATTTCGGAACCAAACGTAATAAATTCATTCAGACCTTTTAAGCTGCATTTTTAATCATTTCCCATTCTGAAAAACTTCCACCTTATGTCCCTTTTAAAAGAGCTATTTGAAAACTAACTGGCTAATTGTATATTAATAGTGGTAACTACTTATTTAGAGCAGGATTTAGAGAGTGGGGAAAAGGGAATTTTTCCTTCCCACACCAAATTTTTTAACAAAGTGTTTACCCAGAATAAAACTTAACCTTAAATGATTACTTAAATACTCAATTTATGTAACCAATATAAATTACAACCTTCATATAATCTTGTAGGCCTGATGAAAACAAACATTAATTAATACATGTGGAGTACTTATGTAACTGGAAAATCCAAACCCATCCACACTGCCCACTACAACCTTCCTTGGTACAAACTGTGCAACAGGTTTGCCAAGTGCTGAAAGGGACTAATCCAGTAGGAGCATTAACTGTTCCCTACAAATCCACGCACCCCAGGCGCTAAGTGCTAATCGGCTTTAATAACAGGCTCATTATTGCAGGCCCTCTGGTAAGACTCCAGGGCCGAAGGGCCTTCAGGAGGGAGAAATGCTATTCGTCAGCACATGGAAGGCCATGGTCTAAATGTATGTTTCCCCCCAAAATTCACATGTTGGAATCCTAAACCCTGATGTGATGGTGTTAGGAGGGGGGTCTTTGGGAGGTGACCAGGTCCTGAGGGTGGAGCCCTCGTGCTGGGATTAGTGCCCTTAGAAAAGAGACCCCGAGAGCTTCCTCAGCCCTCCCTCCACAGCAAGAAGCCTACAGCCAGGAAGGGGTCCTCACCAGAGCTGCGAGAAACGAATTTCTGTTGTTTAAGCCACCCAGTCTGTGGTGTTTAGTTACAGCAGCCTGATCACACTAAGACAAAGACGCTTCAAAGAAACTGGAAAAAGCAAATCCTGGTGAAGAAACATAATCCACCACTTTGCCAACCAAGGTCCAAAATATGGGGATTTTTTTTGCTAGAAATATTTCAGACGGATGAACTGAACCTGTTGCCAGAGGCCAAAGGAAAATTCCATCTACTCCCACCCACTTCCAACCTTTGAATATCCTCTCCATTCACAGCAATGGGAATAAAAAAGCTGCCAAAATCCAGTACCATCAGATAACCAGTACCTCAACGAGGCTTAGGTTGAGAAAAAATAAAAGTGAGTATTCACAAAGCCCAGCCTTCTGCATAGCAGCACAGAAATCACGCAAGGAAGTGTGCACACCCTCCAGTGAAGAGGCCTGGAAGAAGGAGGCCTCTCCAGGGAGCAGCGGGGGCCAGGAGAGCTAGAAACCCGATCCCAGGCCCCAAGTGGGGATGCTGCCCTCCCGCTCCCTCTGCAGCTGGCCTTCCCGCCAGCCCCCCTCCCCCTGCCTACGGTCCCAGGAGGAGGGGCAGGCTCCAATGCACGTGGTCTCAGCTCCAGGTCTCCTTGGTCCAGAGGGTAGCCGTTCCCACGCTTCACCCTCGTGTGGTGAGGCCGCTGCCCCACCTTCACATGCGGGCACCAGGCTATTTGCACTTCCCTCCGGCCCCTGACAGCACCACCACCGCCGCTGTCCCGGCCCTTCCTGCTCTGCCGCCGCGGGCCTCTGTCCTAAGAAAGGCCAGCTTGGCCACCTCCTTAAGGCCATTCAGCTCTCACCGCCAGAGAGGGGTGCCAGTGAGCCACCAGCAGCGGGCACGGCAGGAAGGGAAGGCTGATGGAGGGCCCGGTTCCCGTCTTCCTCCCAGGCTCCCGTGTGGGTTACATGCGTGGTTTCCAGGGCAGAAGTGACAGAACAACCCATAATCCTACCAGAAATTTAGATTCAGTTCTCCACTCTCACAGCGGGATGAGAAGCTAATCATCGTTAACCGTATAACAATCACACAACCATCAGGTATTCTAAAATTCTAGGTATTTGCAGTCATACTACTAAAAATAGTAGTAAGAACCTAACTTGTTCTAAGTGTCAAAACAGAGCAATTACAAATTGCATAAAGATGCCAATAAACACATGTAAAAATCAGACCAAAGGTAGCTAGTGTTTATAAGTCACGGCAGTATTCTCAGTTACTACCGCAAAAATAAACTTAAAGGTAGACGAGTATATGTAAGAGCCAGAGATAAGAATCAATAGATAAAAGAAAAAAACTCTCATCTTAACTCAATCCCTCATTCCTTTTGAAAATGACTTGAGACATACAACTCACTAAATGGCACTGATCCAGAACACTGATTTTAAACAGTGGCTCCTGAACTGACGGTAAACGACGGGTCCAGCCTCGGAGCAGAGCTGCGCCCGCAATCACCACGTTGCTGTAGCGTGGCGGCTGCTGTGTCCTCTCCGCACAGGCCTGGAGAACGCCAGAAACAGCAAGAGTAACACAGGACTTTCACCTCGTGCACTCCCACCCTCCATTCACTTCTGTACCAAACACTTCCCATGAGAAGGAAGAGGAGTGGAGGATTTGACTTCCGCCAAGAGATGAGCAAAACGAGAAACGGAGCCAGCACGGGGGGGGGGGGGGGGGGCACGCTGCTCCGGCCCCCGCACGACACAAGGGGGGGGTCACGCTGCCCCTGCCCCGCACGAGCAACACCCACTTAGGCGGGCTTTACAAATTAAAGCAAGTATCAGCCTCCACCACGACGGCCTGAAGAGACCAGGGCCCACTCCCCAGTGAAACTACTGAAACGTGTAAACAAACAAAACCACAACCATTAAAAGCCTCTGGAAATGCTCCTTAGGGTGAAGAGTAAATGAAGAAATAATCTACTCAAGAAAATCGACGAATATTTGAAAATCCAGAAATTAAGAAAATGTACAAAAGGCAAGCAAGCATCGGTGGCATTTGAACCTGACCACGGCCCCTGGGCCCCCAGCTGCAGCCGGCAGCACTGAGCCTGCTCTCCCCCAGGCCCGAGGCAGGGTTCAGGGCTTCTGCATTTCTCATCCCAAGGCTCCCGAGGTGAGGGCTCCCTCCTTCCATCCAGCCCCCACTCAGCAGACAGAGGCTCACCCTGGGTATGGAACACTGCAAACCCTGGACCCTGGTCTCTGGGTCCAGCTCACACAGTGGCAGCTACTACACACCAGGAGACCCCAGGCTGCTCCCCACCCCCACTAGCGCTCAGCTCCTAGAGTGGGGTGCCACTCAGAGAAGCTTGTCGTGGTCTCCACCCCAGCTCCAGAGCCCTGGCTCAGAGACCCTGCCAGGGGAAAGCAGGACACAAGATACTGTGAGCCAGCTTTGGAGCCATGGAAGGGCTCCTCCCAAAGGCACCAACTTTATTTGTGACACAGCACAGGGGAGGGTGCTGTCAAGAGCAGCGAGAGGTGGAGAAAGGTGATCAAGAAAAGACTTGAGGGCTTCCCTGGTGGCGCAGTGGTTGAGAGTCCGCCTGCCGATGCAGGGGATACGGGTTCGTGCCCCGGTCCGGGAGGATCCCACATGCCGCGGAGTGGCTGGGCCCGTGAGCCATGGCCGCTGAGCCTGCGCGTCCGGAGCCTGTGCTCCGCAACGGGAGAGGCCACAACAGTGAGGGGCCCCTCGTACCGCAAAAAAAAAAAAAAAAAAAAAGAGCAGACTTGAGGTGCAGCTAAGCTGAGCAGCAAGCTTGCAGGAGAGAAGCAAGGAGGAGAAGCCAGAAGGGGCCCCTTGAGGTCAGAGCGATGATCAACAGGGGCCTCAGAAATGCTTCCCTCAAAGGAGCCAGTCAGAATGCATGCATCTGCAGAGCAATTTATGCCCCCGAGTATTGCTGGAAATAATAGAGTAACCAGCTGGCAGTTAGTGGAGTTTAACAGCTGGATGCCGTCAGGGCAAGAGGAAGGCTGGCCTGCCAAACCCACCGCAGCCCAGGCGATGGTGGGTGCACCCAGAGGAGGGCTTCCCTGAGGGGCAAAGCCCAACACTCAACATTGGGGGGCACAGGGCAGACCTCACAAAGATAACCCAGTGGGACACGAAACAAGGAGCAGATAAGTAAGTTACGAAGTTGGCAACAGGAATGGGGGGGGTAGTGCCCAGATTTACTTACATATAGAACAAACAATCCTAAAATTTGTATGGAACCACAAAAGATCCCAAATAGCCAAAACAATCTTGAGAAGAAGAACAAAGCTGAAGGCAACATGCTCCCTGATTTCAGACTATGTTATAAAGCTACAGTAATTAAAATAGCCTGTTACTGACATAAAAACAGACACATGGGTCAATGGAACAGAATAGAAAAGGCAGAAATAAATCCATGCATGCATGATCAGTTAATTTACAACAAAGGAGCCAAGAATATACAATGGGGATAGGACAGTCTCTTCCATAAATGGTGTTAGGAAAACTGGACAGCATATACATGCAAAAGAATGAAACCGGACTACTACCTTACACCGTACACAAAAATTAACTAAAAATGGATTAAAGACTTGAGTGTGAGACTGGAAACCATAGAAGAAAACACAGCTGGGTAAGCGCCTTGACATCAGTCTTAGTGATGACTTATTGGATTTTCTACCAAAAGCACAGACAACAAAAGCAAAAATAAACAAGCCAGACTAAATCAAACAGAAAAGCTTCTGCACAGCAAAGGAAACCATCAACAAAATGAAAAGGTAATCTACTGAATGGGTGAAAATATTCGCAAATCATATATCTGATAAAGGGCTAATATCCAAAATATATAAAAAACTCATACAACTCAATAGAAAAAAACAAACGATCCAATTAAAAAATGGGCAGAGGCTCTCAACACTTTTTCAAAGAAGACATACAGATGGCCAATAGGTATGTGAAAAGATACTCAACATCACTAGTCATCAGGGAAACGCAAATTAAAACCACAGTAAGATATCACCTCACACCTATGAGAATGGCTATTACCAAAAGACAAAAAATATCAATAACAAGTGTTGCACGGTTGGTGGGAATGTAATTGGTGCAGCCACTATGGAAAACAGTATAGAGATTCCACAAAAAAATTAAATAGAACTACCATATGATCCAGCAATTCTACTTCTGTGAAAACACTAACTCAAAAAGATATATGTACCCCATGTTCAGTGCAGCACTATTCACAATAGCTAAGACATAGAAACAACCTACACACACACACACACACACACACACACACAAGACTATTATTCAGCCATAAAAAAGAATGAAATCTTGCCGTTTGCAACAACATGGATGGACCTTGGGGACATTATGCTCAGTGAAATAAGTCAGACAGAGAAAGACAAATACTGTATGATCTCACTTATACGTAGAGTCAAAAACAAAACAAGGGCTTCCCTGGTGGCACAGTGGTTGAGAGTCCGCCTGCCGATGCAGGGGACACGGGTTCGTACCCCGGTCCGGGAAGATCCCACATGCCGCAGAGCGGCTGGGCCCGTGAGCCGTGGCCGCTAAGCCTGCATGTCCAGAGCCTGTGCTCCGCAACGGGAGAGGCCACAACAGTGAGAGGCCTACGTACCGCAAAAAAAAAAAGAACCCAGTTCAGAGAGACAGAGACAGATTAGTGGCTGCCCAAGGCAGAGGAGGGATGGAGGGAGTGGGTGAACAGTGTCAGAAGTACAAACTCACAGTTATAATACGTTGTGCGGGTGTGATGTCCATGACGGTGACCATAGCTAATAACACTGTGCTGGGGCTTCCCTGGTGGCGCAGTGGTTGAGAGTCCGCCTGCCGATGAAGGGGATACGGGTTCATGCCCCGGTCTGGGAAGATCCCACATGCCGCGGAGCGGCTGGGCCCGTGAGCCATGGCCGCTGAGCCTGCGCGTCCGGAGCCTGTGCTCCGCAACGGGAGAAGCCACAGCAGTGAGAGGTCTGCGTACAGCAAAAAAAAAAAAAAAAAAAAAAAAAAATTCAAACAAATAACAGAACGTTTCCCAAATTCATTGAAAAACAAAAATCCATACATTCAGGAAGCTCTAGAAACTCCAAGTAGGATGAACACAGAGACCCACAAACACATACATCATAGTTAAAGTCAGAGTCAACATCAGCTGTTTTACTGTAATACAATTCTGAGGCTAACCACCTGGAGCTACTCTCAGACTCAAGTTCAAGTTCAAGGCTCAGTCCTCCTCAAGACTGTCTTTACTGAAGACACCAGCCTCATTTCAGTGGCCCCAGGCAATCAATAGGTATAAATTCAGAGGCTGGGGGGAACGCAGAGCTTCCCTGCCCTCTGCCTGTGGATTCAGAACCAGCTTCTCTCTCTCTCTCTCTCTCTCAAACACACACACACACACACACACACACACAATGTGTTTACCAACCATGAAGCTCCACTGTCTTTACTGGAATTTCATTCTGTTGGCATGATTCATTGATTAAATCATTGACCATGTGATAGAACTCAGTCTCTAGCCCTCTCCATTCCCTGGGGGATCCCAAACCTCTCTTCCTATGCCTGGTCTTTCTGGTAACCAAGCCCCATCCTGATGCTGTGGAGGGGCACACTGTGAGTTCATGTCTTAGCGTAACAATGACTCCTGACCCTCAGGAATCCCAAGTGTTTGGAACCCCTGTGCTAGGAATGGGGGGGTGGCGGTGGGAAAGACCAGACATTTTCTTTATTACACCACACAAAGACAAGGAGGAAGTTCTTGAAAACTAGAAGGGAAAAACAACCAGTCACTTACCAAGGGACCCCCCTCCCCAAGTAAGATTAGGAGCTGGCTCTCAGAAGAAACAATGAAGGCCAGAGGCAGTGGAATAACATACTCAAAGTACTCCATGAAAAAACTGACAAACACAAATCCTGTATCCAACAAAGCTATCTCTCATAAATAAAGATGAAATAAAGACTTCCCCAGATAAGCAAATCTGAAAGAATTTGTTGCTAGCAGATCTGTCTTACAAGAAACACTAAAGGAAGGTCTTCGGACTAAAAGTAACTCCAAATGGTAATTCAAATCCACATGAAAAAACAAAGAGCACTGGTAGAAGTAATTATGTAATTATAAAACACAGTATAAATGCTTATTTTTTTACTTCTTATAACTAACTTAAGTGTATACAATAACATGTATCTAATGTAATGTTGGGCTTATGTAACACAAGTGTAATACATTTGCCAATAATAGCATAAAAGAGGCGGGTGCGGGTAAAACTGTACTGGACTGTGAAGATGACTACAGACAGTAAAATAATAAGATATTAAGATGTTACATTAGAAAGTATACACTTAACACAAAAGAAAGTAGTAAAGGAGGAATAGCAGAACAAAAAAGACATGAAGAAAACAAAAAATGGCAGATGTAAATTCAACTAAGCAATAATACTATTAAATGTAAACTGATTAAACAATCCAATCAAAGGCAGAGATTGTCATACTGGATTTTAAAAAGTGATCCAACTAAATGCTGCCTACAGGAGACACACTTTAGATTCAAAGATAAAAACAGACTGAAAGTAAAAGGAAGGGAAAAGATAAATCATGCAAACAGCAACCACAAAAATAGCTGGAGTGGCTATATTAATGAAGAAAATAAACATTAAAAATTTTAAAGTTAATAAAGATTATTTCATAATGATAAATGGCTCACCATCAGGAAGATATAACAATTAAAAACATATAGGCACATAATAACAGAAAAAAATACAAGAAGAAGAAGCAAAAATGTAGAGAAATAAAGAGAGAACTAGACAATCCAACAATAAAAGAGACTTCAGTATGCCACTATCAATAATGGATCGAACTAGACAGAAAATAAACAACACGTGAAAAAGATAAAATTATTCACAGTAGAGCCTCTGACAACAGAGGAATGAAATTAAAAATCCATACCAGGAAAAACTCACAACGAGGTGGAAATTAAACAAAGCATGCCTAAATAACCAATGAATCAAACAAGCACTCAAAAGGGAAATCAGAAATAGTTTGAAATGAATTAAAGTCAAGACACAACATTCAGGTTTCAAGTATAATTTACATATATTGTATAGTTATAATAGAACTGTCACTGTATGTTCTAAGCATGGTAGCAATAAGTTTTAAATGTTTGTTTTGCTTGTTATACTATTTTTAAAAATCAGTGATTATTTTTTTTAAAAAAAGAGAACTTCCTCAATCTGATAATGAGCATCTATGAAAAACTCACAGCTAACATCAGACTAAATGGTAAAATACTGAAAGCTTTCCCCCTAAGATCAGGAATGAGTCAAGGATGCCTATCGCTATTCAACACTGTGTTGAGGTGCCAGCAAGGCAATCAGACAAGAAAAAGAAATAAAAAGCATCCAGATTGGAGAGGAAAAAGTACAATACTTCTATTTGCAGATGACATCATATTTTACATAGAAAATCCTAAGGAATCCCCTAAAAACCTACTAGAATAAACCAGTTCAATCACAATACATGATCAATATACAAAAATCAGTTGTGTTCCTGTACACCAGCAATGAGCAATCAAAAAAATAAAGAAAACAATGCCACATACAAACACATCAAAAAGAATACTTAGGGATACATTTTACAAAAGTTCAAAATTTCTTCTCTGAAAACCACAAAATATTGTTGAAATAGACTTTTAAAATATCTGGATAAACGGAAAAATCATACAATGTTCATGGATCAGAATACATAACATGGTTACAGATTCAATGCAATGTAATCCCATCTGACTTCTTTGTAGACATTAATAAGTTGATGTCTTATCAAACCATGAAGCAACTGAACTTCATCAAAATTTAAAACTTTTGTGCTTCAAAGTACACTATCAAGAAAGTGATACAAATAGCCAATAAGTACACGAAAAGATGCTCGATACGTCAGTCATCAGAGAAATATTGATACAAATCAAAACCACAATGAAATACTACTTCACTCCCACAAGGATGGCTAGAATCAAAAAGTCAGGTAATAATACGTGTATGTGCGGAATTGTAGAGATCAAACCCTCAAACACTACTGGTGGGAATGAAAAACGATGTCACTTGTAGGAAACAGTCAGCAGGTTTGTAAAACGATTTCACATACAGAAACCATGTGATCCAGTGTCTTCTCCATTTGAGCTGCTGTAACAGAACACCACGGACTGGGTGGCTTATAAACAATGGAAATTTATTCCTCACAGTCTGGGGGGTGGGAAGTTCAAGACCAAGGTGCCAGCAGAGTGGGTGTCTGATGAGGGCCCACTTCTTGGCTCACTGATGGCTAAGCTCAGCGCACTCCCATGTGATGGAAGAGGCAGTGAACTCTCGCGGGTCCCTTTTATAAGAGCACTAATCCCACTCATTAGGTTTCTGGCACCCGACCTAATTCACACTGGGGGTTAGGATTTAACATATGAATTTGGGGGGCATAAACATTCAGTCTGAGGCACCTAGAAATTCCACTCCTAGATATATACCCATTGGAAGTGAAAAACAGGTCCACACAAAATCTTTGCCACAACTGTTTATAGCAGCATTCATAATAGCCAAAAAGTGGAAACAACCCAAACGTCTGTGGTAAATTGATAAAATGGAATATTATTCAGCCATAAAAAGTAACAAAATACTGACACATGCTATAACACAGGTGAACCTTTTAAAATATGCTCAGTGAAAGCGGCCAGTCACAAAAGTCCACACATTACATGATATGTGAAAGTCCAAAATAGTGAAATCTGTAGTAATACAAAGTAGACGAGCAGTTGCTTGGGGAGGGAAAATACGGGGGGGTGGAGAGCTACAGGGCACAGGGTTTCTTTCTGAGGTCCTGAAAATGTCCTAAAATTGGCAGTTGCACATATCTGTGAATACACTAAAAACCATTTAATTGTACCATTTAAGTGAATGAATTCACTGTTATATGAATGACGTCTCAATAAAGCTGTTTAAAGAGAAAAAGGCAGGTGGTTGTATTTGAAAATACTGTGGAAGGGGTGCAGATCACACTCAGAAGCCCAGAGAGAGCTTATTCCTACCACCTCTTACCAGCCTTGGCCCAACGGTGGAGGAAAATGCCTGAAGTATCTGGTCACATCACAAAAGTAGACTCTTAAAAAAATGCCTGAAATATCTGGTCACATCACAAAAGCTGAAACAGTTCATAGCAAAGGCATGGTATGCACTACCCTTTTCACTCCTGTGTGTAAAGATGCCTGAGCGCAGATGCCAACTGCCATGACTGATCTTCACATGTTCCAATCCTGGGAGCAGCACACCCAGGGCCTACAGAGCTTGGTACAGACAATTAACAGCAGCCACTATTTAACTCACATACAGAGATTTAATACAGAAAAATACAGCTGCACGTCCAGCTGCCGAAAGACTGAAGGATGGGGCTCCACACTGAGCCTGCAGGAATGACCCCCAGAAAACGGGACCAGAGCTGACCTGCCAGGGAACAGCCACGGATTCACAACCACAACACGGGAGTAGGGAGGCCGCCGTCCTCCACGCTTCTCTGGATCAACATTCTCTGCAACAATCCAGGGTCCAGGATGCCTCGGCCCGACCTGCTGCTCCTTAGCTCACACGTGTAAATACAAGAAACCCTTTGGTTACAAAGCCCCTTGGTGACCAGAAGGTCCACATCGGCACAGTGGACTGTTTTCTGTAAGTGGCTACAGGGAAGGGTAGTCCCCACTGACACTGGGAAACGGCAAAATCAGCTTTCCAGCTCCGGGGAAGGAGTCCCACCCAAAGACCGTGGGGACACATGCTGAATGAGCCGATTTGCAGCTCTCACATGCCATCCCTCGCCCCCAGAGGCTGGCACCAACAGGTTGAGAGTATTTGCTTCTGGCCTTGAAGGGCTACCTAAAATAAAGATTCTCATTTTGTATGTCGAAGGAACTGGATATTGATGGAATTTATCCTGAAAAAAAATCTAGAAAAGGAAAAGTTTCACAACTCAGACTTTATTACACTTCAGCTAATATCTCTGAACAAAGATACCACGTATACTGGGAATGAAGGTCAGGTCAGGTCCCCACTTACCATCTGCAACCCAGTGGAAGTGACCTAGCGCCTACTCAGCCTGAACTTCGTTAAATTTGGACGACACTGGCCTCCGCGTACTGAGACAGCCAATGGGACTGAATCTGACAGGTTCCTCCTCCACCCTCGCTTTAAATATATTTTCTGCTCTACATTTTCTATGATTTTTAAATGCTCACTAATCTCTTGGCCAGCCAAAAAAGCTATATCTATGAAACTATGAAATCTCCCTCTCTGATTACAACTACAAATACAGGCATTCAAAATATTGTGTACATGAGCATGCTTAAAGTACTATCAAAATACATGATATTCTAGCCGGCATAACCCAAAATAAAGTCAGAAGAAAGATATGGCAGCCCTCCCACATTATTACTCAGTATTATTCTATAAGTTCTAATCAGTACAAGGCATAAAACAGAAATGAGTTAAAACAACTGGAAAGGAAAATACAATTATTATAATTTAGGCAAAGACTATATAACTAGAAAATGGAAAAGCATCAAGTGAAGAACCATTAGACCTAATGAAATGACTAAATATAAAATAAATGTATAAAACTAAATAGGTTTATTGCAGTTAGAGACAATAGAAAAAATGCTATTCTCAAGACAAGAACATTTAAGATGTTCAGAAAAAAGTTACACGTTACCTTGACAAATTACATTTAAAAAATAACTTGAATAAATGAAGATAAAAAAATCATTACCTGAATGACAAGAATAAATATTAGGAAGTATAATTTCTTCTCAAATTACTGGTCTGGTAGTTATGATTTCTACCTGGGATGGGGGTAGAATATGTGGCAGCTCTAAGTCCTATGGGCCTCAGAAGATGCAGGTCTAAGCCCCTTGCTTCTCCCAAGTCCCTCCAGACAGTGAGCTGCTGCCCCCATCGGCATCAAATCATGGTCCTCAGAAATGTGGAATATGACAAGAAAAGGTGAAAATTCAAGAGAGTGAGAAGAAAATCCATAGACCTGAAGAAAATATTTGCAAGAGACATACCTATCAGGTATTTGACTATTGTCCAAAACATACAAAGAACTCTTAAACCTCAACAACAAGAAAATGAAAACCCAATATAAAAATGGGCAAAAGACCTGAACATACCCCTCACCAAAGAAGATATACAGGGTGAAACCAAAAAGGTGAATTCCTATTTTCTCATACAAAAACAAACCTGTTTTCCACTTTCACATGCAAAAGTGAATAATCAAAGATGTCAGCTGTAACTGGTGTCCCAGCCAGAGTGAACCCATTAAATATCAGGGGGTCCACAGCACATTTATTTCACGGAAAACAATTAAGCATTAACTAAAACATGTATAGACAGACAGTGACTAAGCATATGAAAAGGTGACAAACAACATATGTCATCAGGAAATTGCAAATTAAAACAACAGTTAGATACCACTATGCAACTATGAAAATGGCCAAAATGCAAAACACTGACAACACCAAGTGCCGGTGAGGATGTGGAGCAACAGGAACTCTCATCATTACCGGCAGGAATGCAAAATGGAAAAGTCACTTTGGAGGACAGGTTGGCAGTTTCTTATACAAATAAACATACTCTAACCAGAAGGTCCAGCAATCACATGCCTTAGTATTTACCCAAAGGAGTCAAAAAGCTATGATCACACATCAACCTGCATGTGGATGTTTATACAGAAGCTTCATTCATAATATCCAAATCTTGGAAGCAACCAAGATGTCCTTCAGCAGTTGAATGGGTAAATAAACTTGGTCCATCCAGACAACAGGGATATTATTCAGCTAAAAAGAAATGAGCTATCAAGTCATGAAAAGACATGACAAAACATTAAATGCATTTAATTGAGTGAAAGAAGCCCATCTGAGAAGGCTACAGACTGTGTGATTCAACTCTATGACATTCTGGAAAAGGCAAAACTGTGGGGACAGTAAAAAGATCAGGGTTTGGGGGAGGGAGGAACAGGTGGAGCACAGAGGATTTTTAGGGCAGTGAAACTACTCTCTATGACACTCTCATGGTGGATACCTGTCATTATACATTTGTCAAACCCACAGAATGTTCAACGCCAAGAGTGAGCCCTGATGTAAGCTAGGGACTCTGGGTGGTGATGATGTATCAGTGCAGGTTCATGGATTGTAACTAATCTCCCATCTGGTGGGGATGGTGACAGTGGGCTGGGGGAGGGGTGGGGGAAGGGGTACATGGGAAATCTCTGTGCCCCACCCTCAATTTTGCTGTGAACCTAAAACTGCTCTAAAACATAAAGTCGTATTAAAAACAAAAAAAGAAGATAATAACCTAGCTCAATAAGACACATACATACAAAAAGTAAACAGGAAAGTGTCGACTGAAAAAAAAAAAAAAAAGCACAACCTAAAAGTTGACAATTGTTTTCTTTCTGCGGACTTCAAGCCTGGGATGCAGCCTCTTAGATGGCTCTGAGGGACTGCTCGGAAGAGGTAAGGGAGGAGCTAGGATACACAGAAGTTTTTCCAACAAAGACCAGGTAGTGGGAACATCCAAAGAGTACTACTGTTAATTAAAGAAAACCAAGTTAAGGAATTTAGTGCTTTTCTGTGCATGGCAAGATGCAGGAGTCTGGACTCTGAAGTCATTCCTTTGCTATGCACCTCAGCTCTCTGGGGCCAGCATCCTGTGCTTTCCCACCCTAAGTTCCCTCAGGGTGCACAGTTTGTGGGGAGCGGGGGTGGGGGAGGGGGGAGGGCTGCAGTGGCTGAGTCAGCCCATCTGTCTCCAGCCTGGGTCCCCTCAGGGCGCACCATCAGGAGGGGCTGTAGTGGTTTGATGGCAGCAACACCCTTTTTTCAGGATGTGGCAGGCAACATTTTTCATTCACAAAAAGGAAGACATTTTAAAAAGTCTAATAAAAGGCAATTTGTGCCACAGTTATTAAACATATTATAAAACTTCAGCAAGTAAACTGTGGAAATGTAACAAGAATAGGCAGAATTCAAGAGAACAGAATGGAAAAACCCAACAAACCATAACACACAGCAATTTTAATAAGAGTGATGTGTCAAAGAGGGTAAAAGAACAATGATTTAAACAAAAAAAAAAGATTTAGAACAACTGCTTATCTACTCTTAGAGAAAAAAACTTAAGTTCTTATTTTCACAACAGACAGCAAAATAAATTCCACACAGATGAAAGAGTTTTTCCTTTTAAATGAAGCCATAAAGGAACTAAGGAGAATCTGATCTCAAGGAAGGAAATGCCTTTCTCAGCATAAAAGCAAGAGGAAAAACACAGAGAAAAACTGAGAGATTTTATCATTTTTTAAAGTTTTTTTAAGAAAACATTTACGTATTTTAATAAAAAGTCTAGTTTGAAATCCATATACATTTACAACAAATCAAATATTGGGGATTTGGTAAAGATAAATATTTGGTCTTTGTCTCTGCTTCCTGGCACAAAGCCCCCTAAAGACTTGGAATTTATAGTCTTTTGTATGCTAATAAGATGACGCATGGGGGTCTTGGTGGGGGGGGGGGCTAGAGAACTTCAGGATGGGGGCTGGCCACCAGAAAAGCAAACTCCTATAGTTAGAACTTTCCGTCTGTCCGTCCTGCATCCCACCACCGCCCCCTCCCTTGACCTTTGGGAAAGGCTAAAATTGACTCAGTGACCAATGCCAGTGATTTCATCTATCCTGCCTGATAGGAGGAAACAGAACTTCCAGATAACAGGTTCAGGAGCCTCCAGGCTGGTGAGGGCACGTGCGCGGGGAAGACAGCAGGTCCACAGAGGTCGAGGAGGCCCCTCCCCACACACCTGGCTCCATGCATCTCTTCCATCTGGTTGTTCCTGCGTTTTATCCTTTACAATATACCTCTAATTTTAAGTAAAGTGCTTTCTTGAATTTCTGTAAGCTTTCCTAGTTAATTACTGAAACCAATGGGAGATCATGGAACCCCTGACTTGTAGTCAGCTAGAGAGAAGTGTGGGTAGCCTGGGCACCCCACTTTTTTATTATGGTAAAAAACACATAACACAAAATGTACCATTTTAACCATTTCTAAGTATATAGTACTGTCTTAGTCAGTTTGGGATTACCATACACAATACAACAGACTAGGTGTCTTATAAACAGCAGAAATTTATGTCTTATAGTTCTGGAGGCTGGAAATACAAGATGAAGGGGCCTGCAGATTCAGTGTACGGTGAGGCCCATTTCCTGGTTCACAATGGCACTTTTTCCCCTATGTCCTCAGATGGCGGAAGAGGGAAGGGAGCTCTCTGGTGCTTCCTTTCTCAGGGCACTAATCCCATTCATGAGGGTTCCATCCTCATGACCTATGACCTCCCAAAGGCCCCACCTCCTAACACCATCACCTTGGGGGTTAGGTTTCAACGTGTGAATTTGCGGGGAGACACAAACATTCGGTCTATAGCAAGTACAGTACTAACTATATTCACATTGTTGTGCAAGAGAGCTCTAGGACTTTTTTTCATCCTGCAAAACTGAAACTCCTAACCACCAAACAGTAGCTCCCTGTTTTCTGCCTTCCCTAGCCCTGGGCACTCCAATTCTATGTCCTGTGTCTGAGACTTTGATTATTTCAAGACCTCATATAAGTGGAATCATACACATTTATCTTTTCGTGGTGAGCTTGTTTCACTCAGCATAATATCCCCAAGGTTCATCAATGTTGGAGCATGACAGGATTCCCCTCTTTTTAAAGGCTAAGCATTATTCCATTCTGCGCATGGACCACATTTTCTTTATGGAAGGAAGGAGTGGGACTACTGAATCATATGGTACTTCTCTAAAACATTTTTGGAAACTCCAGGCTGTTTTCCATAGTGGCTGCACCATTTTACATTCCCACCAACAGTGCACAGGGTTGCAATTTCTTCAATTTCAATTTCATCTTTACCAACACTTGTTATTTTCTGGGGTTTTTTTGATAGTGGCCATCCTAACATGTGTGAGCTGATGTTGTGGTTTTGATTTGCATTTCCATGCAAACAGAATATAGTAAATTTGCATAGTTCTTTGGAAAAATGTATACTCAAGTTCTTTGCCCATTTTAAAAATCAGGTTTGTTTCCTTGTTTGTTTTCGGTGTTGAGCTGTAGTTCATTTCTATATTCTGCATATTAACCCCAAACCTCAGGTATGAGGTTTGCAAATATTTTCTCACATTCCATAGGCTGCCCTTTTTACTGTTGTTTCCTTCGCTGCACAGAAGTTTTTAAGTTTCATGTAGCCTCACTTGTCAATTTTTGGTTTTATTGGCTGTGTTCTGGTGGCATATCCAAGAAATCACTGCCAAGACCAATACGAAGAAGATTTTTGCCTGTTTTCTTCTAGGAGTCTTATGGTTTCAGATCTTATGTTTAGGTCTTTAATTCATTTTAAGTTATCTTTTGTACATGGTATAATGCCAGGGTTCAACTTCATTTTTTTGCATGTGGATAACTAGTTTTCTACATTTCATTGGCTGAACAGACTGTTCTTTCCCCATCATGTGTTCTTGTCACCCTTGTCATAGACCATTTGACCACATAAGTGAGAGTTTATTTCTGGGCTCTCTAGTCTGTTTCACAGGTCTGTATGTCTGTCTTTAGGCCAGTGCCATACTGTTTATGTTACTGTAGTCTGTAATATGTTTTGAGGTCAGAAAGTGTGAGGTCTCCAGCTTTTTCCTTCTCAAGAAAAAAACTGGGGGCTAGTCAAAAAGTATTTTGGCTATTCATAGTTCTTTAGGATTCCATATGAATTTTAAGATGGATTTTTCTATTTCTGCAAAAACTGCCACTGGATCTGGTAGGGATTGCAGTGAATCCATAGATCACTTTGGGTAGTGTGGATATTTTAAGAATATCAAGTCTTCCACTCCATGAACATAGGATGTCTTTCTACTTATTTGTGTCTTCTTTAATTTCTTTCAGCAACGTTTTCTAGTTTCAGTGCATTGCATTTTTGTCCCCGTGGTTAAATTTATTCCAAGTTTTTGATTCTTTTGATGCTACTGTAAATGGGATCTTTTTCTTAATCTCCTTTTTGGAATTTTCACTGTAGTGTATAGAAACAAACCTGATTATGTATCCAGCAACTTTTCTAAATTTGCTCATTAGTTATAACAAGCTTTTTTTGTGGAATCTCTAAGTTTTCTATGTATAAGATCGTGTCATCTGCAAAAAGAGATAATTTTACTTCTTTCTTTCCAATTTGGATGCCTTTTATTTCTTTTTCTTGCCTAATGTGCTCTGGCTAGGACTTCCAGCACTACATGGAACAGAAGTGGCAAGAATGGGCATCCTTGCATTATTACTGATCTTCGATTAAAAGCTTTCAATTTTTCACCACTGAGTAGGATGTTAGCTGTGGGCTTTTCATATATGGTCTTAATTATGTTGTGGTATTTTCCCTCTGTTTATAATCAGTTAAATGCTTTGTCATGATAAGGTGCTGAATTTTATGAAATGCTTTTTCTGTATCAATTGAGATAATTATGTGGTTTTTCTCCTTCAATATGTTAATGTGGCATGTTACACATAGATTTTCAAATCTTGAACCATCCTTGGGTTCCAAGAATAAATCCCACTTGGTCATAGTGTATCATCCTTTTAATGTGTTGCTGAATTTGGTTTGCTAGTATTTTGTTGAGGATTTTTGTATCAATATTCATCAAAGATACTGTTCTATACTTTTCTTGTAGCATTTTTTCTTTTTCTTTGGCCACGCCACGCAGCATGTGGGATCTTAGTTGCCTGACCAGGGATCAAACCCACACCCCCTGCAGTGGGAGCACGAAGTCTTAACCACGGGACCGCCAGGGAAGTCTGCTTGTAGTATCTTTTTCTGGTTTTGCTATTAGAGTAATGCTGGCCTCATAAAATGAGTTTGGAAATGTTTCTTCCTCTTTAATTTTTGGGAAGAGTTTAAGAAGGACTGGTGTTAATTTTCTTTAAGTGTTCAAAAGAATTTTCCAGTGAAGCCATCTGGTCCACAGTTTTTCTTTGTTGGGAGGTTTTTGATTACTGATTCAAACTCCTTACTAGTTATATATCTGTTCAGATTTTTATTTCTTCATGTTCAGTCTTGGTTGGTTGTATGCTTCTAGAAATCTATTCCTATCTTCCAGTTTATCAAATTTGTTAGTGTATAATTGTTCATAGCAATCTCTTGTAATCCTTTTTATTTCTGTGACATCAGTTTTAATACCACCTGTCATTTCTGATTTTTCTTTTTTTTCCTCTGAGAGTTTGTCAACTTTGTTAATCTTTTCAAAAAACCAACTTTTAGTTTCACTGACTTTTTTCTATCGTTCTTCTACTATCTAATCATTCCTCTCTGCTCTATTCTTTATGATTTCCTTCTTTCTGCTAACTTTCAGTTTCGTTTGTTCTTTTTCTAGTTCCTTAAAGTGTAAATATATTGACTTGAGGTCTAATTTTTATTTATTTTTTTTTTTTGCGGTACACAGGCCTCTACAGGCCTCTCACTGTTGTGGCCTCTCCCATTGCGGAGCACAGGCTCCGGATGCGTGGGCTCAGCGGCCATGCCATGGCTCACAGAACCCGCGCCCCCTGCATCGGCAGGCGGACTCTCAACCACTGCACCACCAGGGAAGCCCCAGAGGTCTAGTTTTTAATGTAAGTATCTGCCACTATAAACTCCTTCTTGGTACTGCTTGGCTACATTCCATAAATCCGGGTGTCCTGCGTTTGTTTTCATTTGCCTCAAGATATTTTCTAATTTCTCTGGTGATTTTAGCTCACTGGTTGTTCAAGAGTGTCTTACTTTCTACATACCTATGAATTTCCAGTTTTCCTTTAGCTATTGATTTCTAGTTTCATTCCATTGTGGTTCAAAAGATCCTCAGTATGATCTCAATCTTACTAAATTTATTAGGACTTGTTTTGTGGCCTAACATGATTTCCCTTGGAGAATGTTCTTTGTTAATCTGAGAAGAACATGTATTCCGCTGTTGTTGGGAATGTTCTATATAGTCTGGTTAGGTCCATTTGATCTATAGTATTGTTCAAATCTGCTGTTTGCTTACTGATCTTCTGTAGGTTGTTTTACTCATTACTGGAAGTGGGGTATTCAAGTTTCCTACTATTATTATGTTGTTGTCTATTTCTGTCCTTAATTCTGTCAATGTTTGCTTCATATATTTGGGAGCTGTGATATATGTATTACATATATAATATATATGTAACATATATAATTATATGATGACCCTCCTTGTCTCCTGTGACAAATTTTTGACTTATTTTTTTGTTTGATGTACTTGCATACTTTTTTTTCTTTTTTTTTTTTTTGCGGTACGCGGGCCTCTCACTGTTGTGGCCTCTCCCGTTGCAGAGCACAGGCTCCGGACGCGCAGGCTCAGCGGCCATGGCTCACGGGCCCAGCCGCTCCACGGCATGTGGGATCTTCCCGGACCGGGGCACGAACCCATGTCCCCTGCATCAGCAGGCGGTCTCTCAACCACTGCGCCACCAGGGAAGCCCTTGCATACTTATTTTTAAAAATCTATTCAGCTACTCTGTATCTTTTGATTGGGGAGTGTAATATATTTACACTGAAAGTAATTACTGATAGGGAAGCACTTACTATTTCCATTTTGTTGATTGTTTTTTGTATGTCTTACAGTTTATTTGTTCCTCTTTTCTGTTCTTGCTTCCTTCCTTTGTTTCATTGGTTTTCTGTAGGGACATGCTTCGATCCCTTTCTCATTTTCTTTTGTGTATATTCTACGGGTATTTTTTTGTGGGGGCTACATAATATATTTTATAGTTACAACAATCTTTTAAATGAATAACTTCAATCACATACAGAAACTCTACTCCTTTATATCTCCCCTCCACTTGTTATCAATATCACAAATTACATCTTTTTACATTTATTTATAGTTACTATATTTATGTTTTTATCTTTTAAGTTCTATACCCAAATTAAAAGTGATCTACGTAACACCAGTATTACAGATTTTATACCTGTCTATATATTCACCTTTAACAAAAAGCATTATGTTTTCATGTGCTTTTATGTTACATCAAGCATCCTTTCATTTCAATGTGAAGGAACTCCCTTTAGTTCTTCTGCTAAAGCAACTCTAGTGACAAGGTAATTACTCCCTCAGCTTTTATTTCTCTGGGAAGGTCTTATTTCTCCTTCATTTTTGAAGGACGGTTTTGCCAGATAGTTTTCCTGGTTGGCATTTTTATTTTCTTTCAGCACTTTGACTATATCATCCCACTTCCTCCTGGCCTGTAACGTTACTGCTAAGATATTCACTGAGAATCTTATGGGTCCTCCCTTGTATGTGACAACTCGCTTTTTTCTTGCTGTTTTTAAGATTCTCTCTTTGGCTTTGCCTTGTGACAGTTTTATTATAATGTGTCTTGGTTTGGGCCTCTTTTGAGCAACTTGAATTTGGATATTTATCTCCTTCCTCAGGTTTGGGAAGCTTCCTGCCCTTTTCTCCTAGTTCTCTGACACTGCATGTATTGGTCCACTTATTCGTGTCCCATAAGTCTCTTAGGCCTTCTACACTCTTTGTCATTCTTTTTTCTTTTTGTTCCTGACTCAGTAATTTCAAGTGACTTGTCTTCAAACTCACTGATTCTTTCTTCTACTTGGTCGATTCTGTTGTTGAACCCCCTAGAGAAATTTTCAATTTAGCTATTGTATTCTTCAGCTCCACAATTTGGTCCTTTTTTATAGTTCCTCTGTGTTGATATTTACATTTCGTTCATGCATCATTTTCACAATTGCAGTTAGTTCTCTATGCTCTCTCGTAGCATACTGTGTTTAAGACAATTAATTTGAATTTGTAGGTAATTCACAGATCTCAGCTTCTTTAGGGTCAGTTTCTGGATATTTATTTTGTTCCTATGACTAGGCCATATTTCCCTGTTTCTTCAGATGCCTCATTATTTTTTGCTGAGATTTGGGCATTTGAAAAAACTGCCACCTCTCCCAGTCTTTATGGACTGGCTTTGTACAGGGAAAGACCTTCACCAAGCATGCTGGCTAGAGATTCTGGGAGCCTCTAAATCTTTTCTGGGGATGTGTCTCCTCTGAGGTTGTGCATGTAATTTCCCAATTGGAGAGTTTTCTCAGTTTCTCTTTCCAGAGCTTGTAACCTCTTTTTCCCTCTGGCATCTGTCTGTAGGTTCTCTGGCACCGCAACAAGCAGCTGAACTCTCATATGTTCTCAGTGGCCCCAGGTGTGCCAAGTATGCCAGTCAGGTGAGACAAGCTAGTCCCTTGGGCAGCTTCTCAAAAAGCCAGAACGTAGGGCACATGCTCCACTCTTCTATTACCTTCCTGACGGAGAAGTCTTGAGTTTGGCGTTTACTACCAATTGTGCTAAGGGACACTTGTGGGAATGGCTATTGTGAGTGAAGCGAAGCAACCTCCTTACCCATTTCAATGCAGCTGTTCTCAGCTTTGTGCCTGCCTGGTTTACTGCAACTTCTTAACTGGTTTCTGGAGTCATAATGGCTTTTTTGGACCATATATTGTTAAGGCAGTATCTCCGAGGGGAAATAGGCTTGGGGCTTCCTTTCCACCATCCTGCTGGCATCACTCCTCTTATGCTTGCCTGGGCACCCCATTTGTGGCTGACTTCTGACATGGCGGCAGTCCTGTGGGACTGAGCCCTTCACTTGTGGGGTCTGTGCTAACTTCAGGTAGTGTCAGAACTGAAATGAATCGCGGAACACCCACTTGGTGTCAGAAAATTGGAGAACTGCTTGGTATCAGGAAAAAACAACACGGAGATATATATATTCCTTATGATAAAAATGGAAAGGTGTGGAGATGATCAGTCTTAATTATAGTTACAGACTGTCTTTTCTCTATAAAATTTCTTAGCACACTTTCTTGGCACATCGATCAATGTCTATAATTACATCTTGGGGCAAAACTTGTCCATTTATTGTTTAAAACACCATCACTATAAAACTTTGTTTTTAAAAAGTATTATTGGTCTTCAGTCAACAAGCTTAGTATTTAGCTATAGCCAAATGCCTGGCAAAGAAGATCTAAAAAGAGACATAAATAGTTACAAGGAAGCACTAAATCACATCAGGTATTATTTTAAAGTTTAACTGATACAGAAGAGGGAGAATGAAGTAACTGGTACGTGACTTACAGTAGGTCACGGGGGTTGTGTAACAGAGCCTCTTGGTTGTAATAAAATTTGCTGCTGTAACACAGCACACCACCACACAACACCACCTCTGGGGTGGAAGACAGCCCGCCACCAATGACCTATGTGACGAGGGGAAGAGAGGAAGCAAGGCAGGTGCACACACGGCTTCCTCTCACATGACAGGCCAGAACCTGGACACAGAGCCCCTGCTGGTGCAAACGATGCTCTCTGGTTAGGGAACTGTACACCCAATGAACACTTGCTACTGGGGGAAAGTCAGCAGTCTCCCCAGAAGGGCACCTGCTGGCCCCCAGGCTCCGCAGAACTAAGATGAACACCATTACACACACAGTTCTTACTGTCTCAAAACACCTCCCGGTTCCTTTTGCCTCCACGCTCCATCTGGGTTAAGATGATGCGGACGATCACATGCTGTTCTTAATGTCGTCTCCTTGACCATAAAAGCATGACTCATTTCATCATGGAATGAGATAAAGGACCAAACTAGACAATTAATTTATGTGAAAGCATGGAAAGCTATACAAATGCACACCTGTTAATTAACAAAATGTAAGCCCAGGAAGAATATAAATGAGCTCTAGCACCCTGCCATTTATTTCCAAGTTTAGCAATTAAGACTCCCTACTTGTACCTGAAATCACAACAAAGTCTACACTGCAAACCTCTAATGAATCAAGATGCCTTAGAATTAGAAGAGACTTCAAAGATCCTTTAGTCTAAACTAGGGGCCAGCAAAGAATGGCCCAGCCCAGTTTGTGTAAATACAGTTCTATTGGAACGCAGCCACACCTGTTCACTTACACACGTCGTAGCTGTTTGCACAGGACAGCTGCAAAGTTGAGCAGCTGTGATGGAGACTGTACAGCGCGCACAGCCCAATTCCTGCTGTAAACCTCTCACTGAGAACAGGGATTCTGGAGAGGGAATAACTAACTGACTCATCTGCCCCTAGTCACACAATTAGTGACAGGTGGGCCCAGGTCTGCCCGCTGACACCGGGCTACCTACTCCCTCTCCCCCGGTCCCAGTTCATCGATCAGCTGCAGTGTAAGTTCTGAAATGGAGAGCCAGGCCCTTGCAGCTTTTCACAAATGATGAGCCCTTCAGCTCCTCCCCCCAGCACCGCACCTGCGCAGCTCGTCCGTCAGGATGTGCGACGCCGTCCCCAAGTCACAGGTCCACAGTCAACTCGTTAAGCTGCTCCCAAAGCCACAGCGCCTTGGGCTTCCCTGCTGCTCAGAGGTGACATCTTCGTTCTGATCACTCCGACTGCCCTTCAGCCTTTGACCTTCACCTCAAAAGGCAACAGCTCTCTTCCACTGGCTTTGGCAAGCTCACTTCTTCCCTCTTGTCCTGATACTGATCCATCTAGAATTCAGGCTCTCATTTCACGTCCCAACTCCTACACCAGAATCCTGTTTCAAATGCACCTTGCCTCTAATCCCTCCTCCTCAGACAAGTATTTCCCGTCAAATAGCATGAAGCCCTGACTCAAAGGCCCTCAATATTTGTCTAAAAGGTGAAGTCTGGAACCCTTAATGGGGCTTCCCAACCTCCCGTGCCAGTTAAATTGGTTTGTTCTCTATCCCCCAAACCTCTTTTGGATCCAAAGCTACGCCATTCCCCCCCTTTCTCACTGTCTTTCCTCAAGAACCGGCTTAAAGTCTACCTGCTCTTCCTCCAATAATTAAGTTGAAAAGGAGGTGAATAAAGAAAAGGGTGCGTGTATGTGTGACAGCTCTGCTTTTCTCACAATGTTCTAGTACTTTTCACTTACTAATTCACCAGAGAACCATCTATCTCCCATAGTAAGACTTCGATAAATACACTCATTATTACAATACTTAAGCATAGCAAAAAGTAAAAGTATCCTAGGGTGTTTTTTTGTTGAAATTTGAGCCAAGACACAATTTTATCAATGCTTTTTAAGGCACTAATTGTTGAAGCCCTAGAATTTTTTGAATATAAAATATGAATGTTTGGAAAGTGAAGAAAAATATCACGAATTTATGATAACCTGTAAGGTAAGAGAAAGAGGGTAGCAAAAAAAAAAAAAAAACCTCAAGAGAAACCCGGATTCAAATTCCTATTAGTGGCTACATAACTCTGCACAAGTTTTTTAGCTTCCTTAAGTTCCTCAAATGTAAAATAGAGTTGATTCTCCTTATTCAAGGCAGCTGCGCTGTAAGAGTTGCCACGGACAATGAATCAGCAAATACTGAATCACTGCTCTTACAGGAAATACGGGGTCAGGTTCCTGTGAGCCTCTGTCACATTTTCGTCAACCATTCAATACATAGCCTTGTTTTGTGTGTGTTTCTGTATAAAGACACTTTATTTAATATGTATTGTACAGCCATTAACGTTGACCTCACGCCTGAACAAAGCTCATCTAACATGCATCTTCTCCTTAAGGTACATCACAATCTTCTGTGATGCAATTTTTAATGAGTAGCAATTTTTAAAGAATATTCTAAGTCGTACGACCTTAAGTTCTAGTAAAATCAGTAAAAGTGAACCTTATGAACTAGGATTTTAAACTCATAGGAATAACAATTTCAATCTAAATGCTTAATATTAGCATTGACAGGTGAACATCATACAGAGTAACGTGCTGGGGCCTGGGGCCTGAGACAGACACCAAGCCTTAACCACTTCCATCCTCAAGTGGCCACTGTGCTAACAGGACAGGGCGGGGGACCTTGGAATTCAACCAGCTCATGCCTAGAGAGGTTCACAGGCCCAGGCACGTACAAGCATCCACAAACCTGAGATGAGCTGATCTGAATCTGGGGGAAAAGTCCGGAACTATGCCATCCAATTCACTAACCAGCAGCTAAACACAGTTGCCAGGGAGCTGGAACAGGGCTAGCACGACTGAGGAAACGCATTTTAAATTATTTATGTACCAATTCAAAAAAAGACACTCAATTCAGTTATTAGAAAACTGTTATGTATGTTCGGAACAACTTGGATAAAACAATCTACTTTTTCAACTGCAAATTTTATAAAATCTAAATATCGACCACGTATTCCTGAGGAAAAGTGAGTATACAAATTGAGATGTGCTAGTAAATGTAAAATACACACTAGATTTCAAAGACTTAGTATGAAAAAAAGTGAAAGTAAAGTGACTCCTTAACAAATTTTTATATTGGCTACATATTGATATAATTAATATTTTGGATATATTTAATTTAGAATATTGCATTGAAATTAATTTCACCTTTTTAAAAAACACTTTTAGTGTGGCTACCGGAACATTTCTGCACTGTATTTCTATTGGACCGTGCTACTCTGTCTCATAAACAGGAGAAACTTCAGGCCTCCTTTGAGATGCCTTAAGTGAATCTAGAAGGAAGGAGTATTTTACCTCTGATCTTTTATCTTCTCCTCCTCTTCCTCCCCTTCCCTCAACTAACTGTCTGCTTTTACTTGATGAAAGGAGTTTTGCGGACTAAACATCAGATTTATCATGGGAATGTCCAATAAGACTAACCTCACAAAGAAGTATCTGCCTAGTCCCAAATGAACCTGTATCCAGGAAGAAATCAGATCTTCTAGGCTAGATGACTCCCACTCATCCTTCCAGGCCGATGAAAAGAAAACCGACGCTGCGATTCCTTCCCTGATGACCCATTTAACCCCCCTCAGCACTCTACACACAACCCCAGTTCCCACATCTGGTGGTGCCGACAATCCTGCACCCAGTCCCTTCACTCCACAAGCACGGACAGGTGCACACAGCTGCACCCCCAGCCCTTTCTTGGCATTAGGGTCACAGCAGTGGACATAAAATCCTTCTCTGTGGAGCCTTTGGACTAGAATGTAGATGACTCTTAAGAAGACAGTTAAGTGCTCTCTGAATGCTATCAAATCAGTGAGATGCAGGAGGTCGGTGTCACTGGTAGGAGCACAGCTGGGCTGACACTGGGATCACTGTCACTGCCACCCTCAAAGCTCCTGTCCATCTGTAGCCTCCCCACCCCTACCCCGGCTGGGCCACATGGGCAGCAAGAAGATTCCAGAGCTGCTGACAAAGATTCTCAGGGTCAAGACTCATTGACATTGATCAGAAACAGGGCACAAGGGAGCCTGACTCCATTCTGGTCAAGTAGAGAGTCTCTGTCACCACCTAGTAGTAGCTGTCACCCTCCCGCTTTGTGACTGGTTTACACATTGGGCAAATGGTGGCACTAACCCAGTCAAGGGCTTTTAGCAGTGTCTAAGGACAACAGACAATACACGGTAGAGTAGCTTCACCTTATCCCAATCTCACAGACGAAAAACAAACCGGAAGCTTGTCTGGATGGGGGGCCTGCACAAGGGCATCTGGCTAACAAGCAGCAGGAGTGGGACTCAACCAAGGCATATGGATATGGACACCAGTGACAACGTCCATATCTGAACCACCAGGCTGTATCTGCACATAAATGCAGTTATTTTGACTCCAGTTTAATCCATCTAGTGACATGGTAACAGGACTGATGGGGAAGTCTTCGTTTAGGCTTATAAACATAGGAAAAGCTATTTAATATCATCCACGAGGGAAACACAAATTAAAATCACATTAAGGTAGTATTTTTCACCCATCAGATCTAAAACTCTGCAGACATACTGCATTGTATCATATTGGCCAGCCCATCCTGAAAGCCAGTTGCATACATGGCTGGTTGATGCATACATTCATGCAACCTCTTTGGGAGGGCAGTTTCGAGACATCTATCAAAATTACAAAGGGAGATTTTCTGATGATGCCTATTCTAACCAGTGTGAGGTGATACCTCATTGTAGTTTTGATTTGCATTTCCCTAGTAATTAGTGATGTTGAGTAGCTTTTCATGTGCCTCTTGGCCAACTGTAGGTCTTCTTTGGAGAAATGTCTATTTAGGTCTTCCACCCATTTTTTGATTGGGTTGTTTGTGTTTTTGATATTGAGCTGTATGAGCTGTTTATATATTTTGGAGATTAATCCTTTGTCCATTGATTTGTTTGCAAATATTTTCTCCCATTCTGAGGGTTGTCTTTTCGTCTTGTTTATAGTTTCCTTTGCTGTACAAAAGCTCTTAAGTTTCATTAGATCTCATTTGTTTATTTTTGTTTTTATTTCCATTACTCTAGGAGGTAGGTCAAAAGAGATCTTGTTGTGATTTATGTCAAAGACTGTTTTTCCTATGTTTCCCTCCAAGAGTTTTATAATTGGTCTTACATTTAGGTCTTTCACCCATTTTGAGTTTATTTTCGTGTATGGTGTTAGGGAGTGTTCTAATTTCATTCTTTTACACGTAGCTGTCCAGTTTTCCCAGCACCACTTATTGAAGAGACTGTCTTTTCTCCATTGTATATCCTTGCCTCCTTTGTCATAGATTAGGTGACCATAGGTGTGTGGGTTTATCTCTGGGCTTTCTATCCTGTTCCATTGATCTATATTTCTGTTTTTGTGCCAGTACCATATTGTCTTGATTACTGTAGCTTTGTAGTATAGTCTGAAGTCAGGGAGTCTGATTCTTCCAGCTCCATTTTTTTTTTTTCTCAAAACTGCTTTGGCTATTCGGGGTCTTTTGTGTCTCCATACAAATGCTGGAGATAGTGTGGAGAAAAGGGAACCCTCTTGCACTGTTGGTGGGAATGTAAATTGATACAGCCACTATGGAGAACAGTATGGAGGTTCCTTAAGAAACTAAAAATAGAATTACTGTATGACCCAGCAATCCCACTACTGGGCATATACCCAGAGAAAACCATAATTCAAAAAGACACATGGGGCTTCCCTGGTGGCACAGTGGTTAAGAATCTGCCTGCCAATGCAGGGACATGGGTTCGAGCCCTGGTCCGGGAAGATCCCACATGCCACGGAGCAACTAAGCCTGTGTGCCACAACTACGGAGCCTGCACTCTAGAGCCCACAAGCCACAACTACTGAAGCCCATATACCGCAACGAAGAGTAGTCCCCACTCACTGCAACTAGAGAAAGCCCCCGCACAGCAACAAAGACCCAACACAGCCAAAAATAAATAAAATAAAATTAATTAACAAAAAAAAAGCTTTAAAAGAATAAAAAAGACACATGTACCCCAATGTTCACTGCAGCACTATTTACAATAGCCAGGTCATGGAAGCAACAGAAATGCCCATCGACAGATGAATGGATAAAGAAGATATGGTACATATATACAATGGAATATTACTCAGCCATAAAAGGGAACGAAACTGGGTCATTTGTAGAGACATGGATGGACCTAGAGGCTGTCATAAAGAGTGAAATAAGTCAGAAAGAGAAAAACAAATATCGTATATTAACACATATATGTGGAATCTAGAAAAATGGTACAGATGAACCAGTTTGCAAGGCAGAAATAGAGACATACATGTAGAGAACAAATACATGGACAGCAAGGGGGGAAAGTGGGGGGGGGGCGGGTATGAATTGGGAGATTGGGATTGACATGTACACACTAATGTGTATAAAATAGATAACTAATAAGAAAAAAGAAAAATAAACTAATAAATGATAAATGTTTGATTAAAAAAAATTACAAAGGGAGGTGCCCTTGGACTCAGCAGCTCCACTTCTAGACATCTATCGTCAGATACGTGAAATGATTTATGCGCATGTTTGTAATAGAAAGAGACTAGAAATAACCTCCTAAAGGTCACCAATAGAGGTCTGGCATTTAAAGTCTCTATATCCATACTAGGAAATACCATACAACACCGAAACACACACAAACACTGAAGGAATAAAGAAGCTCTTCATATAACAATCGGATCCAAAACGTATTGCTAAGTGGAAAAAGCAAGGGGTAAGTGTCTTAAAGTTGTTAATTAAAGCCCAGTCTATCCTCAAAGCCCATGCTCCCCCCAGTATATCACCCCCAGGAGTGTGAGGCCTTAGAGCATTTACTTTCTCAACTAAAGCGCTCCCATAAACCTCCAAGCATCTACTTCACTCCTTTCTCCCCATCACCATAAAGTAAACTTAAACAGAGCTCTCACAGTACCCCGCAAGAAAGATTCGGTGTCATCTCAACTAAGACTTACTACCCCTTGGTTCTTCCTATCTTCAGAGCAGAGTAAAAAGCACGTGAAATGTTCCCTGATTTTTTTTTTTGGAATGCCTACAGAATATGTCTAAGTCTTTTAAAATTTTAACACGAAAATATGCCAAAAACACCATGAGTTTTGTTTTTAAGGACATTAAAGTACAGCTAACTAAGTCCCAGTGCAGTGCAGCTCAAAGCAAGTGAAGGCCAGCCCAAACCTCAGCACGCGGATCTCATCGCAGACCCCCATTTCCTTCTCACCGCTCACAGACCCCGGAGCAGGGCCTAAAGAAGACTCAGCAACTCCGTATCCACCAGAAGGAGCCCAATTAGATTTAATAATACACAGGCTTAAAGATGATTTTTTTCAGCTGCAGTGCTAAGAAGGAAGTGTTCCATGGTACACATATTATTTATCGAGGGAACAATTCAAAGTGCAGAAAAATGTTTGTAGTGGGAAAACAAATGTACGATTTTAAACATACATTTATGTATATGCATAAATGTTTCATGGATAGCTATATAAAAAAAGGTAACAATACTTCCCACTGGAAAGAGGAAGAAGTTAAGACCTGGCATTTAATATCCAGAAATCTTTTACCATATGCATAGCAGATTTCTTTTTAATTAGACTCATTAAAACTTGTAAGTCTCTCTTTTGTAAATGATTACAATAAATGATTCACCTTAAAAACCCCACTGTTACAAAATAGATGTGTATTCATGACAAAAAAGGCCAACTGCCTAAAGAAATGCTCAGAGAAATTTATTTTCTATAATGTTAAAGCTATTTTAGTACAGTCAAGTGTTCCTTAAATCCAAGTAATAACTGAATGCCTCACACTTCAAACTTATTAGAACCTAACATTAAGCTATTTTTTTCTTTTTAAGAAAACAACACAGATTACAGCCATGTGACCTGATTTTCAAGTAGGTCGAACAGACCAGATTTGAATACAAACTAAATGCCTTTCTAGAATAAGACAAAGTGTACTCTGAGCCTACATGTTTAATATGAGCGGGCTGACAGGGGTGGAGGGGTGGTGGCGGGCCGCCGGAGACTGAAAATGAAACAGATGAGACCGTCTTTCTAATGAGACACAATTTAACAGATCCATTAAATTCTTCTCGTATGAATTCCTACCTCTTTCAACTTTAAAATAAAATTTTGCCAGCAGAAGTTTTATGGTAGACTTGTCATGAATTTTAAAGTTTAATGCTAAAAGAAGCTGGCTTTGGGATAAAGATCAATCTACCTGATGAACTCAATTTAGAGTATGACTGACTTGCCACAAAAAGTCTGCTTTTCTATAGCAAAGTTTTCAACACATCAAACTATAGATACCCTTAATAAAGAAACACAGAAGCTGCAGTCAGATCTCACTCCTAGAAGATAATACAGGATAAAATCCGGATGACTTTGGGTGTGCTGACGGCTTTGGGGAAACACCACCAAAGACATGATCTATGAAAGAAATAACTGATAACCTGGACTTCATTAAAATTAAAAACTTCTGCTCTGTGAAACATAATGTTAAGAAAATGGAAAGACAAGCCACAGACTGGGAGAAAATATTTGGAAAAGACATCTGATAAAGGACTGTTATCCAAAATACACGAAGAACTCTTAAAACTCAACAATAAGGAGAAGAAGCAACTCAAAAAATGGGGCAAAAAAATCTGACCAGACGTCTCACCAAAGAAGACATACAGATGGCAAATGAGCAACATAAAGAGATGGTCCACACCACGTGTCATCAGGGAAATGCAAATTAAACGAGATGCCACTACACACCTATTAGAATGCAAGGACAGGACGCAAGAGGAACCCTCATTTATTGCTGGTGGGCATGCAGAGTGGTACAATCACTTTGGAGACGGTCTGGTTTCTTACAAAACAAAACATACTCTTAGCCTATGATCTAGGAATCACACTCCTTGGTATTTATCCAAGTGAGTTAAAAACTAATGTCCACACAAAACCCTGCACATGATGTTTTACAGCAGCTTTATATACAACTGCCAAAACGTGGAAGCAACCAAGATGCCCTTCTGTAGGTGAACAGGTAAACTGGTACATGCAGACGATGGAATATTATTCAGCATTAAAAAGAAATGAATTACCAAGCCGTGAAAAGACAGGGAGGACCCTTAAATATACTGCTCAGTGAGTAAGAGAAACCAATCTATAAAAGCTGCATATTTTATGATTCAACTCTGACATTCTGGAGAAGACAAAACTACGGAGGCTAAAAAGATCAGTGGTTGTGGGGCTGTAGGAAGGGGTGAACAGGCAGAGCACAGAGGGTTTTTCAGGCGTGAACCTCCTCTGTATGGCACTATAATGGTGAGTTCATGTCATTACACATTTGTTCAGACCCACAGAACGAACAACACCAAGAGAGAACCCTAATGTAAATTGTGGACTCTGGGCCATAATGATGTGTCCATAGAGGTTCACTGGTTGTAACAAATGGGATTTTGCTAGTATCAGGGGGAGGTTGTGTCTGTATGGGGACAGGGGGTATATGGGAACTCTGCATTTTCCACTCAATTGCTGGGTACCTAAAAATAAAGACTATTAAAACACACACACAAATACACAGTGAGAAAAAAAGGTATAGATTGTAATTCTGTAAACTTGAAGATTGGGAAGAAAGTTTTAATAAATGTATCACTAATGGTTGAGTCTAGAAAATATATATGTGGGTGTTCAATCTCCTATCCTTCCAACTTTTCCCTGTAAGTAATTTAACTTAGGAAAAAACGTGTTTTAGGATTCATTAGGAGAAATATAAGCAGAACATAGGAAGAATCAATTTAAAAATTTTAATAGTTCGTTCAGAAACAACAAATATTGCTTATCTTTGACCAATAATAGTTATTTACAAAATTAAATAACTCTATAACAACACTTAAACTGCATATAAATTCTCAACATTATATTTAAGAGAGCTGCTGTTTAAAGTAACCATAAAGGGCTTCCCTGATGGCACAGTGGTTAAGAATCCACCTGCCAATGCAGGGGACACGGGTTGCAGCCCTGGTCCAGGAAGATCCCACATGCTATGGAGCAGCTAAGCCCGTGCGCCACAACTACTGAGCCTGCGCCCTAGAGCCCGTGAGCCACAACTACTGAGCCCGCGTGCCTAGAGCCCATGCTCCCCAACAAGAGAAGCCACCGCGATGAGAAGCCCACGCACCGCAACGAAGAATAGCCCCCGCTCGCCACAACTAGAGAACACCCGCGTGCAGCAATGAAGACCCAACGCAGCCAAAAATAAATAAATAAATAAATAAATTTATAAAAATGAAGTAACCATAACATTTTGAGATTTAAAAAATAAAGAGTAAGGTGAGCACCAATACCACCAAAACTTGATTTCTGAAAGACACTTCAGATAGGGACCATATTTAAATGCTTAATCAAGGGCATTTAACTCCTATAAAAAAATGTCTTATCAAGACGAGACAACTTCAGTTCCAAGGGAAGTTATTTAGAACCAACTGGGAAAGAAACAATCTGGTGAACTATTTACAAGTCCTGAGAAGAAAGATACCGATCCCCATTAACTTCCGTTGCAGGCCACCAGCAACAGGAGAGTTTCCAAACATTTAACAAACAAGAAACTGTATGACCACCGTCATTTTAAAAATAAAATAAAGAGCTGAATTTCACTGCACATGGAAAGGAACGCTGCGTTGGGGATGAGGTGGAGGCAAGCATTTGTAGCGCAGACAGGATCCACCTGCGATCCTTTTTAATTAAAAAATTCTAAACATTCCAGGCACACCTCTGAACTTGTAAGGCCAGTGTCTTTCTGTATAAAGGACATCTGCCTTCTTCCTCCAGCCAAAGGTTTAAACATAGGTGAAGGTCTGTTGCTTAAACAAACAAGTATTTAGCACACTTAGCGCGCTGCTTTGGCCCCCACCGGTCCAGGCCTTGCCCGTGAGTCCGCCCCGGCGTGTCGCGGTCCCCGTCCGCGGCAAGGCCACGGCCCGAGGTTCCTGGGTGCGCGCCCTGTGCCCTACCACCTCCGGGGACTGCGCCCGCGGTCCCGAACACGCGCGAAGGGGGTGGCGGGGCGCGGGGTTCAGTCACTCCTAACGTGGGGGGTCACCACGAGCCACGCGGTGGCCCCCGGACCAACCTCGAGATCCTAACGGGCCGCGCGGCGCGGGCCTCACCTGCGCACCCCACCTGTGAGCCTCTCCAACCACGCAGCGCAGGCCTCACCTGCGCCCTCCCCGACCCGCGCCCTCCCCGACCCGCGCCCCCTCACCTGCGCGGCTGCGGCGGCGGCGGCGGCGGGGGCGACGGAGGGCGGCGGCCCCGCCCGCAGGCCATCCTCCTCCTCGGGGGGCTCGTCCAGGAGCACCCGGCTCCGGCCCAGCTTCCACATGCTCCCGGGCGGGCGCCGGCGTCCGTGCGTCCGTGCGTCCGTGCGCGCCCCTCCTCGGCCGGCCCGCAGCGCGGACGCACCGGCTGCGGCTCCTGCAGGACCGGACGCGGCCAGTGGGGCCGGGCGGGGCCGGGCTGGGGGGCGGGCCCACCTCCAGGACCGGGCCCTCCCCACCCCCACCCCGCCCCGGCCCCTCCCGGACCGGACCCGGTCCCCGCACCCAGCGAGACCCACCGTACGCCCGGGACCGGGCCCACCTCCAGGCCGGGCCACACCCCCCGGGCCCCCATTTCCCCGGCTCGCGGTCCCCCCACCCCCAAGTCACCGCCCCTCCGGCCAGGCCCTGACCCCGACCGACCCTCCCACACCTCCAACGAGGCTCCTCCTCCTCTCAGCGAGGTCCCCGCCCCCCACATCACTCCACGAGGTCTTTACCTCGGGTCCCCACCCCAAGCTGACCCCCTCACACCTCACCCCCCACCACGGGCCCCTCAACACCTCGGGATGATCCCCGAACCCCCCGGCCGACCCCCTCACCCTCCACCCGGGATCATCTCTCACCCGGGCCCCCTTAACCTGGCCCCCACTCATCTCGGACCGCCCCCGCTCACCCCTCAGTCCGAGGCCCCCGCAACCCGGGCGGACCTCCTCACCCCTCGGCCCGGGATCCCCCGCAACCCGAGCTGACCCCCTAACCCCTCACCCTAAGGGGGGGGCGCGGCCAGGTCTGCGGGGCAGCGGCGCTGGGGGCGGGGTGGCCGGGGCTCCGGTCACCATGGCGACAGCCGCCGGACGCGGAGCGGGCATAGTGCGCATGCGCACACCCCTGGGTCCGTGGCTCGAGGGCGCGGTGGGCGGGACTGGAAGCGGTTCCAGTTCCCGCCAGGGCGCTCCGCCCCCGCGCCTGGTGGTCCCGGGGCTGCGCAGCAGCCCAGCCGTTCGGGTGGGAAACTGCGCGAATGGTGGCCGGGATCCCCGAGGGCGGAGGCGCTGGGCACGTGGACCTGCCTGGGGGAGGGTGCGGCCGAGCCCCAGGATGGGCAGCAGGCGGTGGGCTCGGCCGGGGCGGGTGCAGGGACCGTGTTCAGCCATAGGCAGGGGGAGGGACGCAAGCTTCCAACGTCTCCACGTTAGGAGCCCAGGGTCCGAGGGAAAAGTGGGCAGCTGCGCTGGCCAGGCCGCCTTGGAACCCGCCGTGGTGCTCGCTGGTCCCTCGCATTCGGGAAGCCTAACGTTGACGAGCAAGTAAGATGTGGCACACGTGGTGTAGTTCACAGACAGTTGTCCCTTTGACAGCTAATTATGACAGCCGAAAACGGTTACTTTTTCTAGGTAAGATAGGTTACAGTCACGGCGAATGTGGCAGGGCCCCCGCCCGAACCGCAGCCTGGGGCAGAAGAGGACCCGCCCGAAGTGTCCTCTGGCCTCTCACCAAAACTCAGAAGCAGGAGAGGTACCTCACACAGTCCCAAGTACAAGATGACTTTGATTTCATGTCTCACAAAAGAGCCAAACAATAAAATATAAAAAGATATTCAACTCCATTGTAATGAGGGGAATGCAAATAAACATGAAATGCCCTTTTCCTGCCTATCAAAGTGGTAAACATTTGCAAAGCTGTACCCAGTGTTGGGAAGCACCTAGGGAAACTGGTAGCTGTGCAGGGAAATAAGCTGCTGGTGGCGTGTAAACAGTACAACGCTTTTGGAAGGCATCCATTTGTTAGTATCTATCACAATTTTAATGTGCAAACGCTCTGCCCAGCAAATTACCATCCATAGAGAAACTTTTTACTCGGAATACGTCAGTATTGCTTATGTTTTCACACCAAACGTGTATTACTTGCGGGATTTAAAAGTACATTTTATAAAAAGAATCCAGAACTCTAGGCTTCTATAAACATTTTCTTAAGCTTTGTATCTTTACTACTCTGAAAGAAAAAAAAAATTAACTGTACCTGTTGGGTTTTTCCAGAAATGATTAGCAGCAAAATTTTTAAAATGAAAAGAGGCTCTGAGTCTGTCTTTGGAAGAGGCCTGCAGGAGCCCCGAGAACAGACCCAGGGCACAGGGGCCCCGTCAGGGTTAGTGGTTAGGGCATGGAGGGGGAAAGCCGAATTTTACATACCAACCAGCTACCTGGAAAGCAAGGCCGTGGCAAGAGCCCAGTGGTCCCCACCTTCCCTTCTCAGTGAGTCGCAAGGGTCAGGAGATAAACACACAGACACACAAATATCTCCGGGCCCACCAGGCACAAATATTACAAACTGATGTGAAACCCCAGAACACCCACTGAAGAATAATCTACCCAGTAGAAATTAAAGAACTCCTTCTTCATGGGAATATATAAGAATGATAAAATTATATATCTACACACCTTTTCAAACCAGGTCAAATAAGCTTGGTCTTCTGGACTGGAAAGACTTCAGGATGGAAATACTGAACGTAGACATGATGATGGTTCTAAGATGTGCTACCTACACACGATGAATTTGTACCTGGGTCCCACAGGGTTCTGTCAAAATAAACATACTGCAAGCACAAACATTGATAAAAATCAGAAACAATAAAGTAGAGGTTACAAAACAAAGCCAGGATCTAAACACAGCCCCTTCAAGGTCACTACAAACAAAACAGAACACTAACTCAGAACACTTCAACAAATAACACGGATGCCTTTATTCTCACCAAGAGAGCACGGGGCCTGGGCCGGACCACTGGCTTCTTTTGTCTGGCATATCCGCATTTCTCTGCTTTGAAATTTTTCTTTATAAATTAATCTGTAACCTCCTGCAAATCCAGTCCGATCTGGAATAAGAAGGCCAGGCTAACTAAATTAAAAAGCTAAATTCCAGTATATTTAAACAATGTTTTGCATTATTTCTAGGAGAGCTCAGGAGGGAAGACCTGCAAACCAAGGCACAGCGCCTGAGGCAAGCAGGAGGGGGCTGGTGACTGAGCTTCAGGCATCCTGGAATTCTGAGCACTTCTCGGGAGTTCTAGGAATTTGGCCCTAGTCATTCATTTACTCATTTATGAGTTTTATAAAATTAAGTCATGCTATTGTTAAAGTTCTGTAAGAGGTGTGCTTGACACTATTCAGTGTCACAAAAATACAACGCTTACGGGGCTTCCCTGGTGGCGCAGTGGTTGAGAATCCACCTGCCAATCAATGCAGGGGACACGGGTTCAAGCCCTTGTCCGCGAAGATCCCACATGCCATGGAGCAACTAAGCCCGTGCGCCACAACTACTGAGCCCACATGCCACAACTACCGAAGCCCGCGTGCCTAGAGCCCGTGCTTCGCAACAAGAGAAGCCACTGCAATGAGAAGCCCGCACACCGCAATGAAGACTAACCCCCATTCGCTGCAACTAGAGGAAGCCCACACGCAGCAACAAAGACCTAACGCAGCCAAAAATTAATTAATTTTTAAAAAATACAACGCTTACACATAAGAATCCATTTCTAGATCTAGGAAGACATGGTTACAGAACCTTTCATTTACTGAGCTCTCCTTGGAGGAAGATACTAATTTTAGCCTGAATTGCTCTTATTGGCTAATAGAGTCCTGAAAATTCACTGGTGTAGGAACTCTGTTAACAAAGATCAAGTGTGCCATCCCTGTTTGAAGGCTCAACTTAGTGAGATTTTACTCCAGAGATGGCCTCCAGAGATGGGTCCACACCCCGGGAGGGGATGGTGCAGAGGCGGATCTGAGCAGCAAAGGCAGCTGGATTTGAAGTCATGTTATTAAAGTTACGTGGGCCATGAAGCCAGGCATATCCGATGGAGTTCGAGCCTCCACAGGCTGGTGGTTTTGTTACCCAAAAACTGGGCTCGCCTCTTGGTGGTTGGCGAGCCAATAGACACAACCAAGCCAAAGATGGAGAGAAGGAGGGGTTTACTATTACTTGCAGCAAGTAAGGAGAACACCGGGAATCTTAAGGCAGTGTCTCCCCGACAGAAAAACTGAGGAAGTTTTAAGCTAGGGTACATGCATACTCATGAGGGGTTTGAGCAGAGGAGAACTCAGCATAGAATTGGGGCAAAGGTCGACAGAGTCCAAGCTCTAGTTGATTGAAGTCAGGAGGGTCACCTTCATTGTTCCAACCTCCACTGGGGAGGGGGCCTTAGTTCCCAAGGATGTATTATTAGGCCTATCCCTCGAAGGGGAGCTAGGACTCTGCTTATCACTGCACTACTTTTTTATTTTTTATTGTTTTTGTGGTACACGGCCCTCTCACTGTCGTGGCCTCTCCCATTGTGGAGCACAGGCTCCGGACGCGCAGGCTCAGCGGCCATGGCTCACGGGCCCAGCCGCTCCGCGGCATGTGGGATCTTCCCAGACCGGGGCACGAACCCGTGTCCCCTGCATCGGCAAGCGGACTCTCAACCACCGCGCCACCAGGGAAGCCCATCACTATACTACTTTTGACTGCCTCTTCTCTGTTCCTGCATTCCTTTGTTCCCTTAAGATTAATGACTGAGACCCGTTCAAGGGCAAGCACTGTGGCCAGGCTTAGATCACAAAGTGGGTTCTCTTATGTCAAGAAAGCCATTCCTAGTTCTCTCTCTCTGGGGACCCCCTAACCTATCTGCTTGCAGTTCCATTCGCCACATCGAAGGCCCACGTGGAAACTGCCATATGCCTGCAATGCGTCTTTATCAAAAGCGAGGGAACTGTCATTGACAACACCTGGAGGATTAAGGGGTAAGATCACTGTGGCCTTGAAGGTCAGCCTTCACGCCCTGCTCTGTTACCAGGTTACCTAGTATCCTCCCGACCAGGCTTCTGTCTGGACTCCCTTACCTGTAGGTATTATTAAAATGACATTCTGTACCCTTCACACCTTCTCAAGTACATCCTATAGCCAGTGTGGTACTGAGAACAAAACTTGCACCAAGAATTCACTGATTTGATCACTAATTCCATTCAGCAGTGTTGATAGAAGTGAAACAAAACTACAGCTTACTGAGTGCTTACTACACACTAGGCATTTGCTGGTACTTTACACACATTATCTCACTTAATGGAAAGAACACAGAATTTGGAGCACATTGACCTGGATTACAATTTTAGCTCTACTTGTAAAAAAAAAATAGAGCCTGAAAGGATTTATACCAAACTTCAGTACTGGTTACCTGTGGGAAGTAAGCTTGAGAATCAGAGTAAGAAAATTCCACTTTGGTTTATGTAGTTATATATATGAATTTTGACACATACAGACAACAAATTATGTATAGGTCATATATATTATGTATCTAGTATGTAAGCATGGTGATCAAAAAGTATTTGCTGTTTTGAATTTTTAAGAAATTTGCTACTCTATAAAATATAAACAATCTACACATTGCAACTGATAGGGAATTTACAACAAACTTAAATGATTGATTTGTTCTAATTTATCTTATTTTGCATGTTAAAACCCTATGATAACCTCAGTGACTATATCGAAATGTCTACATAATGATGGTGAAAACATAAAAGCTCACATTCCTGCAATTAAACATAATATACAGCATGTTACTAACAATCACATGTCTGTTTATGGGAACTTTGTTTTCTGTTTTTGTACTCTTCTATATTTTTCTAATTAAAAGGTTCCTTGGGGAATAGAAATAATTCAGCTCTTTGACTTACTAACTCTGTGACTCTGGAAAGTCATTTTAGCATCTTGAGCTACTATTCTCTGGTCAGCTAGCGATGGGAAGGCTTCACAATGAGGTGAGGATGGTAGGGCTCGTCTTCAGCATAAAGACGCAATGTGCCTTCACTGTGAAGCTTTGCAAGAGTTCCTTGCCCTCTCTGAGCCTCGGTGTTCCGGGTCTAACCTGAGAGGGATTCCTCTTCCACTTGTAGAGCCGGACCAGCAAGGCTTCTAACCACAGCCAGACCGCATCTCTGGATAAACGCGGTGTGTGAAGCACCTGCTTCCGTGACCTGGGTCCAAGCTCCCTTCCCCCTTCCACAACAAGCCCTCTGTGAGGCGTACAAACCCTCCGGACCCAAACTCAGCCCCACCAGGCTCGACCATCTGTCCAGCTGGCCTGCGTCGCCCAGTCTCAGCAAGACCCCTGATGGGTCGGCTTAGCCGGAGCTCGTGCTGACCACCCAGGGGAGCCTGACCCCGTAGCCTGCCTCCAGAAAGAATCCCCTGGCCCCAAATGTTTTCCATCATGACCCCGCCCCGCTCCTGGGCTGGCAGCCCCGCCCGCCCAGGCCCAGCTGCAGCGCCCCAGGGAGAGCCCCGCTGGAGCAAAGCCGGTCCATCTTTAGCGACTGTCCCGATACCTTTCTTAGAGGTGCTGTGGCCGCCCAGGGATCAGGACTCAGCCTTCGTCCCCCTCACACTCTGAAACGATGAAAGCACAGAAGAATCAAAACCCTCCCACCGGAGTCCCCCCTCAGCCATCTCCATCCAGGACGCTCAGTTTCTGAGGGCTGGTGGTCACCAGTTACTAGACATCCTCTTTGTCACCAAACCAAAGGCCTGTGCCTTTTAATGAAACCTGTTTTCTCCAAGGAAATAATAGGGTAAGTAATACGATAAAATACTGAGAGAAACAATGAATACACTTGCTGCCCACCCCCAGCACTTTTATTTTTAAAGCACTTTTGTATCTGCTGTCGCGTCTGAATCATTCCCAACGTCTTAATAAACAAGCATAATATTTATTCCCTATTTTTGGTTTGTTTTGTATTGAAGTGTAGCGGATTTACAACACTGTTAGTTTCAGGCAGGTGTACATTATAGTGATTCGGTTTTCTGCAGATTATGTTCCACTAGAGGTTATTACAAGACATTGGGTATAATTCCCTGTGCTCTACAGTAAATCCTTGTAGCTTATCTATTTTCTGTATACAAGTTTATTTCTTTTTAAAATTATAATCATGTTAAGAGGTTGTACTGTATTTAAATAGTTATTTTACATGCTTAAGAAATGTGGAAACGCAAAGTAATAAACATGCATTTTTAAAACCTGTAAGTCGTGATCACAGGCCGCTCAGCAGACCTGAGGCCCCACCACCTGCGAGCTCTGTGACTTCTCCCCCGCTCCACCCTCCTGTGGTGTTTGCCCGAGAGGAGGAGGGTCAGGGGACCCGAGCCCAGTGGATCTGCTGGGCAACCCGACAGCCAGGTCGGACTAAATGGGGCCGGGCGGCGCGCCGGAGGTGCCACCTTGTCCCAGCCTACCCAGAACCCACTCGGCATCTGACCCTCCCCCCCAGCCAGGAGCCTCACAGCGGCGCCACCTGCCTTCTCTGCGGGCGGCCCCTCCTTCCCAGGAGCGTGGAGATGGGGGGGGTCCGCCAAAGGGAGGGGAGCCCCGTGGCTTCCCCATTTGACTTTCTTTCCAACTCTGGGGTCTGCGCATGGGGCAGGCCCTGGGCGAGCCTGTCCATCCTCCAGGGCACGGGCGGAGCCGCCGAGCCCTGGGTCATGTGTGGGAGGCGCTGCGGGGGGGTGTACAGGGATTTGGTGCGGCCTGGTCATGCAGCGGTGGAACCGAACACAGGGAAATGCGCCGGAAGTACTTGCAACGTTACGGCGGTAGTGCAGTCCTCGGTTGGGTGGGGGGGCGGGGGGGGGAGCGGGGGAGGGGGGAGCCGTCTGCCTCCGGTTCCATATAACACCTCCCACCCCCTCGCCTGCATGCAGCACATGCGCCACATCACCATGGACCGCCTGATACACACTGCATACGCCATACACACACAGACACCAACAGAGAACGACACCACAGACACACGACACCACACACCCATCACTCACACCAACACACCACACGACACACACCACACACCGATGACACACCAACAGCACATGCCAAGCCAACACAGCAGACAGGGACACCACACACACGACAGCCACACCACACAGGACAACAAACCACACACACGGATGCCACGACCACACACACTACCACTGACACCACACAACCACACAGAAGCTAAGGGGTCCATCAGGTGTGACACACACACAAGCAACACCACTGCCGACACATGACAACCCTACAGGACCACACACACAACACACGTCACGACACCCCCCGCCTAACAGCACACCAAGACACAACACCCACCCACACGCACACCACACCACACACTAGACACATGCAGCACAGGGCACAAACAGCACCACACTACGACCAGACAAACACCAACACGGACACACACACAGGACACAAACCACACAACACACAGCACACACCTACACCACACAGACCGCACACACACGACAAACCATCCACACACACACCACACACGATCCAGCAAACCCACACACACCACCACGAAGGACTATCAACAGCAGATCACACACACGCAGTCACACCACATCACACACCACCACACAGAAACTACACACCTTTGGCTGACACTAACCACCACGCTAATTCAGGCGGACCCGTTGTACTCACCACTAGTACACTTGGTGGCCATCCACCCCACCCCCCCCCCCCCCCGGACCCAACAGCCCCTAGGACACGTGTTTCACCACACATCCACGTACGCACACACCACCCACAGGACCACCCAAACCCCACCCACAACCACACACTACACCAACCATCACACACCCCACTTACCACCCACAGCCCACGCACACAACACACTATCACACACAACACACCACTACACCACACCACCACACAAACCACACACGACACAAACCACACACGACCCAATACCACACACACAAAATGCCAAAATCCACGACACAAACACGAAACACAACAAAACACACGACACACAAACACACAAAACACACAAACACAAAACACACACGATTGAAAAAAACACCCAGACAAAAACACTACGACCACCACACCACAAACAAAACAAACCACAACAAACAAATAGGGAACAGGACAAGCAAAACACACCACTACACAAAACACACAAACACAGCAGTACACATACGCAACAAAACGAAAAAACACCAGCACACAAACATGGCACACTAAGCACACACACGGCACAAAGCAATAACAAACACACACAATACACAAACACAACACACACGCACACCACACCACACACCCACACACGACAGGACACCACAGACACCACAACAAACCACACACCACACACCACACACACGACCACAACACAACACCACACACTAGAAACACCAAAGTACAACAGGGTAACACACTACACCACACACACATACATACCTGACAGCCACCACACATACAACACACCCACACATAAACACCAACACAACACACACACCAAACACATACACACCACATAACACACACACCACACACACCACAACACACTGACACAAACCACACAATATACACACGGAAAGTACACATACAGACACACCACAACATCACACACCACACATATTACACATGAAACAACACACCTATAACACACCCACGCATATACACATGACAGCAAACACAAACCTAATACCACACAACCACACACACACACACACACAACATACCCCTCACCCACATACACACACAACACCACACACCATATACACAGGACACAAAACACCTATATACAACACAAACCAACACCACAATAACACCACACACACACACAAACACACGCACAGGACGTCCAGCGCCGCAGGGGAGAGCCCAGCACACTGACCTTCAGTGGCCGCCAGCTGTGCAGAATCACAGGCTTTCACGACGGACCCACAGTAAATTCCATCTCACCATTGAATCAGTCTTTTTTAAGGTGCCAATGGAAAAAAAGCAACACAGCACGTCAACGACTGCACAGCATTCACATGCAGGGGCTGCAGGACCGGAGGAGCGGAGCGGACCCCGTGAGCCAGTGAGCCCAGTGCCTAGGAAGCAGGGATCCCGTGTTGGCACCCTCCGCTCTGCCGGATGCAGCACACTTTCCCTCTTCTTTCCTCCTCTCTTTCTGTTCAATAATGGATGTGTAAAGGCTTTGCTTATGCAATAGCTGTCCTTTTCATTCTGTTTAATGCAACATATTTCTTATACTGGTGTTAAAATAGTCAAATCTTTTAAAATGTTCACTGTGTTTTTTTGCTACAAGGATAATGCACATTCACAATAGGCCACGCGGTAAATAATGAAGAGCAGAACGTAACTAGGAATTATCCAATTTGCAATAACTTCATATCCAGACCAGAAGCCTGGCCCTTCACCAAAAACATGGAACATGCAGTGTGCTGTCTCACGAGGGCTTAGGGTTTAAAGCTGTAACATGACTCTGGGGCCAACCCCCAGCTACACAGCTCACTGGCCGCAGGAGTCGTCCTGTACCAGGCTGAGCTGACGAGACCCTCAAGTCTGGAACTCTCTCACCTCCCAAATGTCGGCCTCCTTCCACTCCCTTCTTTCTCGTCCCTCCACAGACCAGGAGGAACCATGGCAGAGCTGGCAGTGTGCTGTGGTGCGATGAATTGTGATCCGTTTCCTTCCAAGAGTGAACTGGATCGGCCAGCTTATACTAGACTGCCCCCTAGGGCCTGGTGTATATGGGTTCCAGCAAAGGCCAGGCAGACACCTCAACGAAGCCTCTCCGGGTCAGCCCCTTCCCCGAGAACTCTCCATACCCTCCACTGTGATGACGGGGTGTCCCTGCCACCGCAGGCCCCTGCTTATGGCAGATTTTACTCAGTGGACAGGTGGAATAACCCATCCTAACTAAGCCAATCACAGTTTCCATGCACAAATTAGGTTTCAAGGTTTTGTAGGGAGGAAAAACTTCCCTCCACCCTCTTAGGCTCTGTGATGGGGCCTGAGAATTAAACAACATAAGACAGATTAGCAGGAGAAAAGCACATATAGATTTTATTTAAATTTTTGTGTACAAGAGGAGTCCTCATAAGGAAAATGAAGACTGAAGAAGCAGTTAGGATCCAGAGTTTGTACACTTCTTAAACAAAGACATGATAAGTCCTGGCGCTGTGAGGAGGGTAAACTGTGGCACAGAGACTAGGAAACATACAGGCCCCGACAGGAGAGCAGGGTCATGTTACGGGCCTGCCCAGACCCCTTTCTGCATCGAACCCCTTCTCCAGTGGTAAGAAAGTTCTGCTCTCCCTGGTGAAGGTGGGGCTCTTCCTCACGGGGAGGTTCATGCCCTGCTTTCAGGTAGGTAGAGAGGCCAGACTGCTGCTTCTCAGCTGCCTTGGCCCAGAGCAATCAAGATGCCAACGCGGGTGTGTTTGGGGGGGGGGTGGGAGCGTGTTCTGAACCCTTCGTGGAGAACCCAGGGACCACAGAGAACCAGCATGTGAGTGGGAGAGCAGGCATGTCACATGGCGGCCCAGCCCCGTGCTCACCGAGGGCCGAAGGCAGCCTGAAGAGGCTGAGGACGGTCCAGAGGCCAGACAACGGGGGAGCGAGCTCGTGCTCACCCAGCCCCTAAATCTAGTCCACGTCACAACCCCAGCGGGGACCCCCTCCAGGATGGGCGCCATAGCCTGGGGCCCACCCAAGGCAGAGGCCAAACGTTTGCGGGGTGCACGGCACCCAGTTCAGTGTCTTGATGAGAAAGTTGAGAGTTGGGACTTAGCGAGACCCCCCTCCCGCCTCTTAACAACAGCAGTGTGGAAGTGACAAGGTGCCCTAAGGGGCCATGATCCACCGTGCTGCTTCGGGGCCGGTGCAGAAACTGAGAGTGACATCAACGTCCTTCTCCAGAACTTCACTGCAGGGACAAGGCGCTGAACTACACACGTGAATACAAGAACAACCCACATAACACACACCACAACACACACCAACAAACACACACACCCCACAACACATCAACACAACACACCCACACACACACACCACCACACAACAGAAACACACACCACACGACACCAACCAGAGGACAGAAACCACACATTTTTTGTCACGACGTATTTCCACATGCCACACCCCGGCATCTCTTACATTGAAGAGCCCCCACCATATATACGTCCACAACGTCCGACGTATCACACAGCAAGACAGTCCCAGACGACTATCTAGCACACCCCCCCACATCAGTCAGATCAGGACGCCACTACAACCCCACTTGAACACGCACACACGACAAAAACACAGACACCAACAGACACACAACCACACACACGCACACACACAAGCATCGATCCAGCACAGCTCACCAACAGGAACACACACACACACAGCACACGCCACACACGGACACCCCCGAGCCTGTCAGCACACCAAGGACACAGCCACAGTGCGATGCACACGCAGCAAGACTACCACACAACAACAAACACCATATCTACAACACACCACGGCGAACACTCTCACCACACTACGTACCGACAACCAATGAGAGAACACACTATTACACCAGACACACCACACCACATCACATCACCAGCACCACACAACCATAGACGACACCACCACACACGGTATGTACACCACACACACACAGCCACACACACAGTACCACACACAGAGACACACACACCACACGACACACATCACACACCACACTGACCCGCTCACAGCATCTACCCAGCCACCTAGAGCACCCAGTCGATTTCAAAACCCAGTGACGTACACAACAAATCCACATAGAGACACACACATACAACCACACTGAATAACACCACACCAAAACTCAACACCACACAAAACAACCAACACACCCCGGCCATCAACACACATACACACACACACCACACACACACACACACCCCACACACCATACACACACCACACACCACACACACACACACACACCACACACACACCACACACACCACACACATATACAAACACACCACACACATACACACCCCGCACAGCGACACTTCCTACCTGAATACCATTCATAAAATCCTCAAATGGACATCTGTACACTGAAACGTGATGCAGACATTTAAATCCAGTTCATACAAAGATTTTTTCCCAAAAATTATAAGAAAAGTAAAACAAACATCTTTATTCTAAAAATTATGTAAGTTCATTAAAAAAAAGAAGAATCTAAGCAACACTGGGAAAAACCAAAATAAAGTAAAACTAATATTGAGTCCCAACACTCGCCATGTGGTCAGCAGAATGATGGCCCCCAAAGATGTCCACATTCTGATCCCCAGAACCTACGAATATGTTAGGTCAAAGAAGAATTCAGGTTGCAGTTGAAATTGCGGGGGTTTTTTTTTTTGTTTGTTTTTTAAGATGTATTTATTATTTAATTTATTTACTTTTGGCTGCGTTGCTTCTTAGTTGCGGCACGCAGGATCTTCATTGAGGCATGCAGGATCTTTCATTGCAGCGCTCGGACTTCTCTCTAGTTGTGGTGCACAGGCTCCAGGGTGCGTGGGCTCTGTAGTTGTGGCGCGCAGGTTCCAGAGCACGTGGGCTCTGTAGTTTGCGGCACGGCACACGGGCTCTCTAGTTGGGGTGCACACAAGCTCAGTAGTTATGGCGTGGGGCTTAGTTGCCCCGCAGTACGTTCCCTGACAAGGGATCGAACCCGCGTCCCCTGCATTGTAAGGCAGATTCTTTACCACTGGACCACCAGGGAAGTCCCCAAAATTGCACTTGTTAACAGCTGACCTTAAAATGAGAAGATTTTTCTGGATAATGTGGGTGGGCCCAGCGTGATCACAAGGGGCCTTAAACCAGAGAGAGGGTAGCACAGGCTGAAGACAGAGGGGCCAGGGCCGGACCGGGCAGCAGCTCTGGAAGCTGGGAAAGGCAGGAACAGACCCCACCCTGGCCTCCTGAAGGAACACAGCCCTGCGAACGCCTTGATTTTAGGCCAGGGAGACCCACTCCAGACCCCTGACTCCAGACGGTAAGATAACCGTGTCCTTGTAAGACACTGCTTGTGGTAATTTGTCACAGAGGCGATAGGAAACCGACACACACAAAAAACATTCACTGCATTTGGGGAAGGCCCATTTCGAATTTCTGTTTAAGTGTGTAAGCATTTTTCTGTTCAATCTTTTCTCTGCCTTTAAAAAAAATTATACCCTCAATTCAAATTCTTCATCCATCCTTTTTCGTTAAATGTCATGTAGTAAGAATTTTCCAATGACATTAAAAATTCTCAAGAATGTGAATCTGTCTATCTCTGCGGGAATGTTCCCAGCCAAATCTCTAAACACAATAAAAATCTCCAGATAGGATTCTGCGGGGTCGGGTTACCCGTGGACCGGGAGTAGCTCCACTGAAGGCGCCAGTCGGCCCTGGTAGCTTCGGCATAAACATAACATCTCGCGGACATGCCTGCACAGGGGCGTCCGGGGCGCCAAGCGGTGAGGCGTCAGTCTCCACGTCTGCTCGGCCTCCACTGTTGGGCCTGAGTCCTGGCCCCGCAGGGACAGAGAGGGACTTGGCGGCACGGCTGGACTCCTCAAGCTAGCCTTCATTCATTCCTTCATTCACTCATTCAACAAACACGTATTGGGCATAAGTACCAGATGCTGAGATGTGAGAAATAGGAGTGAGTGAGCTTTGCGCAGTGTTTCCACTGTCTTCATAAGAATGAAATACGGTACACGAGCCACGAGAAATAAAACGTCCAGAGAGGTAAGTGCTTATCTGTGCTGGGAGAGCCTAATTACACCTCTCACCACGGCTGTGGCCTCGTGACCGTGCCCAGCTGGACCGAGAACCCCTGGGGGCAGCGCGCGCCGTCTTACTCACGTGCATTCAGAGCCTCGCACAGAATAGGTACTTAATCACTACTGGTTGATTGAATAAATTTAAATGAATCAACCCACAAAGCAATTCTGCCTGTCACTTGCCTAAGTCTTTCTGAAGGATCCTTGTTCATTAAAAATGAGATTCTCCTGGAAAATCCAGTGTCTGGAACTCATCAAGGAAGTGGCATTCACGGGTGCGCCACCTGTGGAGTTCCCTTGCAGGAGAAAGGCATGGCTGACACAGATAGACAGTAATTTTGCTGATAAGAAGGGCTTTAGGGAAGACAGGTCCTATTCATTCTGCAAAGGGAATGAACGTCTTCGGTGAAGATGAGTGGGGTCTAGGAGCAGAGAAAAATACGTCCCATCTGAAACGCAGCACATGGGAAGGAGGTTAAGGAGAACGCAACGGCAGAATTGTACCCCTTCCATCCTTTCCCACAGAGTAATCTGATGGCATGTTGCTGCAGGATTTGAAATTGCACCTCAAATAATGGAAATGCTACAAGCTAGTCAGTGTTTCCATGGGTTGACGGATTAAGGGGCTTTCCTCAAAGCTGCACGTAGTATATGCTGGTCAGATCAGTTCATCCGTAGATGTTACAGATTACTGATACCAAGAATATACGATACTTTGAGAAGGGAAAACAAACAGATCTACACCAGTGCCTAAGGACTGCAGATGTCAGGACACCAAGAAAAGCCAATCAATCTTGTGGAAATAAATGAAAACCGCCCAGATGAGAGTGGGCAGAGGCCGTTCACACAGAGCCTGCTGGGGAGGGGGGCTGGCCTTGGTCCGGAGCCTTTGGGAGAGGCTGAAAGGCAGGCAGGGCCGTGGGGCAGCTGTCCAGGGGGAGAAGGGAGGGTATTTGGGGGCCCTCATGGAGGTTGAGGTGGGGCAGGTGCCGTGCGCTCTCTAGAAGGGCTTCCTCAGGACTGGTGTCTCTGGCTGGTCCTCGGGGGAAGCGGGGACAGACTCAGGGCAGCCGTCAGTGACGATCCAGTCCTGGCCGCTTAGTCGACTGTCACCGGGTTGTTGTTGGGCTTCCTGGACTGGCTGCAGGCCCCCCTACACGTGTGACCTCCGCAGGCTGGGCCCTGGGCCGAGACTGCAGAGGACGGGCTGGGCCCTGGGCTGCCTGCTGCAGGTGTGGGCCAGGCTCTACTTTTTGTGTGTTCTGGCCGTCGTTCGTTGAAATACGGTAGCCCTCACCCATCCACGGTTTCTCTTTCCGCAATTTCAATTACCTGTGGTCAACTGTGATCTGAAAATATTAAATGGAAAATTCCAGAAGTAAAAAACACTTCATAAATTTTAAATTGTGCACCGTCTGAGCATCGTGATGAAATCTTGTTCCGTCCTGCCCGGGGCATGAATCACCCCTTCGCCCAGCACCTCCTGCTTGTCAGTCACTTAGTAGCCGTCTTGGTTATCAGATCAACTGCCGAGGTGTCACAGCGTGTTTTCAAGCGACCTTTACTTTACTTAGTAATGACCCCAAAGCTCAGGAGGAGTGATGCTGGGAGCTCAGCACACTGTGTCTAGCTTATAAATTAAACTCTGTCACAGGGCTGTGTGGACAGGAAACACATCGTGTATGTAGGGTCCGGTGCTCTCTGCGGTCTCAGGCATCCACTGGGGGTCCTGGAACACTTCCCCGAGGATCCGGGGGACGATCATATGTGTTAAGAACCTAACCCTTAAAAACTGGGTTTTGAACTGATGGAGCTGCAGACGTGCATGCTTCATGTTTCAGTAGGGACCACACGAATTCCCACTTTTCAATCCCATATTCACGGGGTCTAACTTGGGTACAATTTCTTTCAAAATAATATTCATACTCATCTCCCCAGTGGGACGAGATTCTGAGATTTCTTTACCTATAGGCAGCTCTAGTGGGTAAGATGAGAACATAACTTTTCCCTTCCTATTATAGAGACATAAGTTGGTAGAAAGGGTTCTGTTCTACAAAGAGCATTAAGAGGTACTTAATATTTCCTAGATTTAAAAAAAGCCTTGAGAAAGTCTTATCAATGTCCTGGGAGAAAATGAGTCAATTGACTCAGAGAGTACATCACGGAACAGGCAGACCACTTGGCTGTCACCGTTTATATGCAATTTTAAAGCAATTTCTAATCAGAGGCAGTAGCTCCTGTGCTCTGTCTGTCTCCCTCTCCTCTCTCTCATTTCTGCCCCCATTTTCCTGGGTCATCCTGCAGGACCTTCCTCGGGGCAGCTGTAGCCCTGCTCCCACACTGCTGGGTGGATTACCCAGCGGTTCCAAATGATGAGCTCAGTGATTAGCCATTATTTCAAATTGGCGCCACAGAGTTCAAAGTAGGCAGGAATTATTTTTCTGTGGCAGCATCCTTGGCCCAAGAAAAAGGGGAAAAAAATGTCACTTTTGTCACAATTGTATACTGAACGTGATTAGAGGAAGATGAGCCTGAAGTATAATTAGAAACGTGTTAGAAAGGGTTCTTGATTTTTACACGAGGACAGGAAGCAGAAACAATATTTGACCTTTTGGAGGTAAAAGTTACCTATTGAGGTAAAAGAGAAACATCTGGGGGTGATGCAGAAGACGTTCCTATTTGAAAATAAATCAGTCTTTGCAGGGATACCACGTGGGCAACGAACTATCAAGCTTTAACATATTCATCTTTGCTGTCTGTCCTGTAAAAGTACCCTTTTCCTCCAGAGAATAGGTTACTGAGCCTACTGAGCCGTATCTGAATTTTCCCTAAATCTCTGCTCCTGTCTTTAAACAAGTTGTTAGAGTTCAGCTGTTTTTCACAGACCCCGCGACCCAGCCTGGGCTGAGAGGAGTGTTCATTCAGGAAGTAGGAGCTGATGGAGCCCTGTAAGGAGAACCCAGTTGCCCTCAGATGAGGAAACAGACGGCCTGAGAGGACCCCTGCCCTCTGGTTCTCAGTACAAGGACTCTCGGAATGTTGCTCTTTCCAGGCAAAGATTCTCTGTGTACAGAGAGTGAACCGTCTTCTCCCTCCTCCTCTTCTCCTTCTCCTTCTGCCTCCTTCCTCTAGAGCATTTTGACTGGGGATTCTAGGCATCAAAGAGTTCAGTAGTAACTGCATTTCCTTCAACTGGAAACTTGCCACCTGGCCCTTCCCCAGATGGAATCGTCCCAATTCCCTGAGGAAGGAAGACCCAGGACCCACCGGGACACAGGAGAGCCAGCACCTGGGGTCCCTGTCGCTCTCCCCAGTTACCAGTTTGCCTCTAAATGCTCAGAATTCCTCTGTTTTTCTACTTGGCTTCCAACGTTGCCAGCTTGGGAGCAGCGTGAGCCGTTTCCAGCCCCAGACTCCGTCATGGTCACACACGGAGGCTCCTGAGGCGCCTTCCTTCCTGCAGCTCCTGGCGCATCCCGTGAATGTGGAAAGTTTCTACCTTTTCCTGAGAACTCCTTCTTTCAGTTCCTCTCACGTAAATGAGTTAAACAACTAAACACACTTGGTTTTAATAACTTTCGTCGGAAATTAAGGTGCTTTGCCCCAGTTCCAGAAGCCGGCCGTTCGGTGTCCCTGCCCAGCTTCCAAGGCGAGAGCCACACCTAATTCAGAAGGAGACCATCGTGCGCAGTGGCAGGTGCCCCGGGGTGGAATCTGGTGCTCTGCTCGCTTCACTTGGTTTTGCTGTGTGTTGTTTTAATCGTGTGAACTCACAGACCCATTTTAGGGTTAATTAGACTGCAAATCTTAAACACGCAAATACAAACACACCGGCGATCTTTTCCTTTAAAAAAGATAGTCTGTGGCAATAATCAATATTTTATACATTATGTAGCAAAACATGCGGAAGGGGTCTTTTGTGCATAGATGGGCCAAAATCACCTCGCCAGCTGCTGCCTGCCCTCCTCTGAGGCAGGAGATTTCAAACGTTGTCACAGGTTTGCTGTCATTTGATGCTTTCACGCGTCTCTCCCGGTGACACGTGACAGCTTGAAGAAATGGCAGAGTCTCTTAGGGGTGAGTGCCCGCAGGTGAAAAGGTCCTTGTAATGGCAGCATACAAGCTTCCCTTTATCTTGTGTCTTGAACAGCTTTTCCCTAGGATGTGCCTCTGAGGGGTCTTGGAGGACCCACGCCTCTTGTACTCTGGGGGAACACTGGGCAGAGCGGCTGCGGCCCTGCCCTGCCTGTCCCTCCCCTCAGGCTCCCGCATGGACGGTCCACCCGTTGGGGATGGCCCCCGGGAGGGCCTGTGCGCCCCTCCTCCGGGCCAGGCCCCGTCCGCCTCCCCTGCCGCTGATCTGACCTTTTGTTGCCTTGTGTGAACTGCCTCCACAGCACGGTGAGCTCTGAGCCTTTGGAAAACATTTCTGTATCCTCAGAGTGAGTGTAAAATCTATGGGCATAATTTTGAAGAGTTTTAAACAATTATCTGAATTGCTGACTTAGTGTGAAACATTAGTGCTTTTTAAAAGTTTTCAAATGGTCTGCTTTACAACCAAAACGAATGAGACGTTTCTCTGGGCAGAGGACACAGAACATCAACTCCTGAGGGACATTCCGCTGCGGAGGCACTCGGGAGCCTGAGTCCCCTCTGGTCCCACCCGGCCCTTCCCGCCGGCGGGTCCTCAAGGAAAATTCCTGGCGTGTTTTCCCTTCAGGTTACAGGAAGCAGGGCTGTTTGCCCTGTAACAGGACTGTGGTTGTTTTACAAACGTATGGGTGGATTTTTTACTCACAAAGGGAACGTTTAGAATAACAGCTGTAAACTGCAAACCCACTTGCTCTTACTTTCCTCCAAGTGCAGTAGTTACGTGGGAATACAGCCAGCGTTCAGCTCTCTGAAGTCAAAGGCTGAAACGTCAGGGCCTCGCCTGGGGCCCTGATACCCCCGCACACCCCCCAGCTGTGCAGCTGTCACAGGCCATGCGCTGCCACGAGGTGACAGCAAGCTTCCCTGGAACATCTTCCGCTCCAGCGTTGGGCTTGAACATTTCCCCAGGATGGACTCGGTACAAATTCCCATCAGTAAGTACCCAGCGTCCGACATTTCTGAGAAGAGGACCACGCAGTCCCTGTAGGGCGGAGCCTTCGGACTCTCTTTGCCCCAAAGAGCAGGGGTGTTGCTCTCCTGTCACAAAGCCTGGAGGCGGGTGTTCTCAAGGTTCTCAAGGAAGGACACTGTTGCTCTCTTTCCGCGTTTTAGCTCCAAGGCACTGGCGTCTTCTCAGGCCCGTTCCCCCTGCTTAGAGGATGGGGGCCAACCTCGCGGGAGAAACCAGAGGGCCTCTCCTCACACGGCCCTCCTTTTGCAGGTTTGAAGCACCCCCCCCCATGAAGACCACGTCGGAGTGCTGGCCGGGTGGGGCCGAGCCCTCGGATAAAGTGGTCACTCAGAGGAAAACAAAACAGCCAGAAAGGCCAGCGGTCACTCCTGGGGGGGGCTGAGCCCCGTGCATCACCCAGGAAGGGCGCTCGGAAACAAAGCTGGGCTCCGAGGGTGGGTCCAGCCAAGTCTGAGACAGGGAGCCCTCGTCACTTCAGAACGAGAGACTGACCGTGCGCATGGACACGGCCAGACCAGGTGCAAAAGTGGAACCCTGACCCATAGCCTGCAGCAACCAGCCCATGGAACCAGCCTGCCCTCTGTGCTCACCAGTTCAGAAACCAGCCCCTCACCTGTGGTCACCTGCCCTGAGACCAGCCCACCCGCTGCACTCACCTGCCCAGGGCCCAGCCCATCCTCTGCACTCACCTGCCCTGAGACCAGCCCGCCCTCTGCACTCACCTGCCCAGGGCCCAGCACGCCCTCTGCACTCACCTGCCCAGGGCCCAGCCCACCCTCTGCACTCACCTGCCCAGGGCCCAGCCCCTCACCTGTGGTCACCTGCCCTGAGACCAGCCCGCCCTCTGCACTCACCTGCCCAGGGCCCAGCCCCTCACCTGTGGTCACCTGCCCTGAGACCAGCCCACCCTCTGCACTCACCTGCCCAGGGCCCAGCCCGTCCTCTGGACTCACCCGCCCAGGGCCCAGCCCCTCACCTGTGGTCACCTGCCCAGGGCCCAGCCCCTCACCTGTGGTCACCTGCCCTGAGACCAGCCC